>NC_046321.1:48583148-48922077 GCF_009819535.1 Lacerta agilis
CGTGGGGCACATGCGCAGTAGCGCAATCCCACGGACTCAGGGACTGGACACAGAGACACTTGCACTTTATTATAGGTTAGATATATATATATATATATATATATATATATATATATATATATATATATATATGAAACCTACGTTGTTGACATTATAAACTTCAACTGCATAACAAAAACAGAATGCTCCTAAAACAGTATTACATGCTTTTCTTCTGCTTTTACTGCTTGCAGAACTCTGTAGACACCAACAAAGCACAATCATTTTTATTTATTTCCTCTTTTGCTTAAAAATTTCAAATATAAATTGCAAAGGTGAATTAATTGGTCTATTATTCAAAACAGAAAAAAAAACATGATGCCTGGGGTTGATTGGAATTCTAATCCAAAATACCTGCAGGATACCAGGTGGGAAAGACTGATCTATCCCTTTAAGCCAATGATGGGGAAACTGTGGCTCTCTGGATGTGGTTGCACTACAAGCCCCCTCGGCCACAGTTAACATGGCCAACGATCAGGAATGATAGGAGAGCAGTTCATGTTAACTGTGGCCGAGGGGGCTTGTAGTGGACCACAGGTTCTCTATCCCTGCCTTAAGCAAACACATACAAATTACAGGACGCTTACGGAACAAAATGGAATAGGATGTGAAAGGCAACAATAACAGAGCTTTTCATAAAATTCATTCATGTTTTGTTTTAAAGTCTGATGACCAACCTACGGACCTGTAGTTCTTGACATGCTATCATCCCTTATCCTTTGTTTGGACTGTAAATACAGTAAAATGTACATATTTAACATCCTTAACTGACAGCCTCACATGACTCTGTTATGACAGTGGTGGGCTTAATTAGTACCGTGAGACAAATTTTGGAAAGTAGTGTGTCTGTGTCTATTACGCTATAGGATAACCAGTGTAGAATCAAAATAAGCAACATAATAATGAACCATGTTTCACATGATCTCTTACTAGTATTATTAAAAGCAAACATATATGGGGAGGCAATAATAATAATAATAATAATAATAACAACAACAACAATAATTTTTATTTGCATACCGCCTTTCTATCTTACGATACTCAAGGCGGTTTACAAGCAGAAGAAACAAAAAAATGTACATCTTATAACAATCTAATGCGATACAAAAATGTGATAATAAAACAAAACTTTAAAATAAGCAACCTACATCAAGCAGTAACACTCAACAATTATTAGAGTAACATAAAATAATATCAACATATAAAAGTTAAACAGAAATCCACTCAACATTTGCAATAAACAATTTCTAAACTAATCAACAAAACAACGGCAAGCCACAGTACATAAAATAATACAATACAAATTGAGAAGCAAAGACTAGAGGGTGGAGAAAGGCAGGTGGAAGGAGGCCTTGCCTGATGGAGTCTCTCCCCTCACAGTTCTTCTCATTCTCCACCCTCTTTCCAGTATCTCAAAATTATGATGAAGCATAATTTGCTACAGCAGACTATATTTTCCCAGTTAGAAACTAACAGCATTTATTTATTTATTAATAAATAAATAAATAAATAAATACGCACAATGTGCGGCTAATTCAGACACACAATGGGCAACAAGCAACTAAAGGAGGAGCACATCATTTTTACAACCTAGACTAAGAATACATCATGTCTCCTGAGTAGCATTTGTCTCTTCATATTTGCCATATCAGCTATAGCCTAAAGCCAAGGGGATTAAGCTACAGACTTTCAGAATGAAGGAATAGCAGTCATTATATACACCTCATAGCTCCTGTACAGCATGGAAAATATTTAAATATTTTGGGGTGGCTTAACCACCAGCCAGGATTTCTTTCTTAGCTTGCAATTAGATAAAAGGTACCCATTTTAACAGCCTTCACTTGCTTGCTTGCTTTTCCCACTTTTCAGAGCTGCATCCAAGGAAATGCATTATTATGAAAGTTATCATATGAGAAGTTATGGAGAAACCAACTAACCAGAAGATTTTAGAACTGTCATTGTTGTATATATAGCTCTTTCCATTTCATATTCAGTTTTTGCCACAGGGGGCAAATAAATTAACACTGAAATACATCTCCAAACATCACAGTTGTAATACTGTACAGTCTACCGACAGCATCCTATGGGGGAGCAAAACCAAGTGCCAGGCAATTAAAAGTACAAAAGACAAGCAGATGACAAGAATTAAACTCATTAATTTCACACATAAAGCTCCAGTGAATGAAGTGTGAAAAAGCTTTTGACTTCTTGCCAATATGAACATCAATTTCTTGTCGTTGTTTTCCTACAGAACTGCAGTTTCCACATAAAACAAATTCATGCACAGGCGTCTTCCAAAAACCCAACCCAAATCCCAGAAGTCCCATGGCGATCGGCAAATGGTAATGGGGGCAGGACCATGAAATCTGGAAGCCCCTAGTCATGAACTGGCACATGGGTAGTGGATACAGATTCATTCGCTCTGGCTCAAGGAATAAGGCAGTTGAGCAGCTCGGCAGCTGTATCCATGACTGAGCAGCCCTATTTAGGATCCACTCTGCTCACTCCATAAAGGGGAGGGGCTGGAAAAAGTGCCCTAAACATAGCCTGCCTCCCTTTTTCCTTGACTGAATTACCGCGCACAGTGGGGTCACCACCCAGTGGTCGTAGACGACAACTGAACTTTGGAACATGGAATATATGGACTTCGTCGGACAACACAGATAATAAGCATCCCGAACACAGAACTGCCATCATTGCAAGAGAGCTGCGACATTTTAACATCGATATTGTAGCACTTCAAGAAACTCAAAGAGCAGGTGAGGGACATCTGAAGGGGGGGAAGGAGGCTACACATTCTTCTGCAAGAACATCGAATACATGGAGTAGGCTTTGCAATCAAAAATGATCATGTGAAGCTATTATCAGAAGCCACCACTGGCATTAATGAGCAACTCTCAAACCTTTGAATAAAACTCGCCAAAAACCAACAGGCTACTATTCTAAGCGCACCAATACTGGGTGCCAACAAAGACATTAAAGAATTTTTTTTATTCTCAGCTGGATACCATCCTATCAGAGGTGCCTATGTAGTATAAAATTATCCTTTTATCCTGATTTTAATACAAGAGTTGGGCAAGAGCTCTATCTGTGGCCTGTGACTATTGGGAAAGAAGGAATTGGCAACAGCAACCAGAACAGAATCTTACTTTTGACTATACGTACTTTTGACGATATGTCCCCTGAGCCCGCTAGATGACATTGCAAGGGTTCGATGCCTTAGGAGAGCGAGAAAAATTCTCAGGGAAGATTCTTTAATCTTCTACCCTCGGGCAGGAGATATAGAAGTATAATCAGTTGTACCAACAGGCTAAAAAACAGTTTCTATCCGTGGGCTGTTAGGCTGCTGAACGGAAAATAATATAATGCAACTGACTTTCGGGGTTGGTGTGTTGTGTGACAAGCACACAGAGTGCAATGAGATTGAGTGTTTGTGGGGGGGGAGGGAGGCTCGGTTAATTTCATTGTACACAGGTTGTACATTGACAATAAAGGTATTATTTTTATATGTGCAGCACACAACCTCGTTATTACCAACACACTCTTTTGACAAAACAATACATTTAAAACATGTTGGAGGCACCCTTGGTCAAACCACTGGCACCTCTTAGACTATTGCAATTGTCTGAGCTGAAGATCGCCGTGTTGTGCTCCTTACCAGAGCTATGACAAGTGCCAACGACTGCTGGACAGATCACGGATTAATATGCTCCACGATGGCTATCAAGATTATACCTCAATGCAGGCTTCAAGGTAGAAGAGGAGTTTGGATTTGATATCCTGCTTTATCACTACCCGAAGGAGTCTCAAAGTGGCTAACATTCTCCTTTCCCTTCCTCCCCCACAACAAACACTCTGTGAGGTGAGTGGGGCTGAGAGACTTCAAAGAAGTGTGACTAGCCCAAGGTCACCCAGCAGCTGCATGTGGAGGAGCGGAGACGCGAACCCGGTTCCCCAGATTACGAGTCTACCGCTCTTAACCACTACACCACACTGGAAACCAAGGCGCAAAATGAACAGTCAAGTCCTTCAAGATCCTTTTAAATGGGACTGCTTCCAAACGACTCTTAAGGACCATCTGCTTTCGGAATTCCCTGATAACATTGAGGAACACTGGACCAAGCTAAAAACATCCAATATTGCAGCTTGTGAACAAACTATTAGATACCAAGCCAAGAAACACCACGACTGGTTTGAAGAGAATGACATTGAGATTGAACACATTATTGACAAGAAGAGGAAGGCCTTTCAGATCTGTCAATGAGGCAGAAACTGCATCACTAAGGGGGAAAAAACCCCATGCCAATGCTAAGGCCGGGGTTCAAAGAAGAATCAGAGAACTAAATAACAGCTGGTGGATAAAAAAGTTCAAGAGATCCAGCACTTAGCTGACGCTCATGAGGCACAGAGTTTCGTTAAAACCACAAAGACCATCCATGGGCCAATAAATCATAGCATATGCCCCCTATGCTCAACAGATGGTACCACACTTCTAAAAGATAAACTATTGCACTGTGCTGCAAAAACACATAACCAGCATCTCCTTAACTGTGACTCCCCCATAGCTGCTGAGGTCCTCTCACAAATTCTGCTAAAACAAATTAGAGATGAGCTTGCAGTGTCTCCAAATCTGGGAGAGTTGTGTACTGTACAGCTATTAACCAAATGAAAAACAAGAAAGCAAGTGGACCTGATGGGATACCTGCCAAAGTCTTCAAATAGGGTAGAATTGAATTTGTACAACAACTTCACAAGCTCATCGAAAAAATCTGGGAGAGAGAGGAGATCCCAGCAGACTTTAGGGATGCCAAAATTATCAATCTTTTTTTTTAAAGGTGATAGAACAGATTGTGGAAACTATTGAAGCATCTCTTTATTAGCTGCAGCCGGCAACATTCTTGCAAGGCTCTTAGCCAGGCATAGGCAAACTCTGGCCCTCCAGATGTTTTGGAACTACAATTCCGATCATCCCTAGCTAACAGGACCAGTGGTCAGGGATGATGAAAATTGTAGTCTCAAAACATCTGGAGGGCCAAGTTTGCCGATGCCTGATCTTAGCTAACCATCTCCTAACAATATCTAAATCCCAAAATGGTTTTAGACCTTCTAGGGGACAGTGGATATGATTTTCACAGCCCAACAGCTTCAAGAAAAATGCAGAGAGCAAAACCAGCCCCTGTATATGACTAAGGCCTTCAACACTGTAAATCGTAATGCCCTGTGGACTGTCCTTCTGGAAATTGGCTGCCCAGATAAATTTGTGAACATCCTTTGGCTCCTCCATGATAATATGACAGCAACAATCACAGATAACAATGGCTCTCAAAGTGAACCATTGACAGTGGTATCAGGTGTTAAACAGGGTTGCCTTATTGCCCCAACTCTATTCATTATTTCCATTGCCATGATCCTACACTTTGTCAAAGGGAAACTCTCCTCCAGAGTAGAAATCATGTATCGAACAGATGGAAAGCTCTTTAATCTGAGCAGGCTGAAAGCTTGGCCTATTGCTCAACATCCCAAAAACCAAAGTGTTGCACCAATAAGCACAAAATAACCCCTCTGCAGTGCCACATATCCAACTCAATGGTGTAACATTGGAAAATGTCGGTCACTTCTCCTACCTGGGCAGTTATCTTTCCGCAGGGGTAGACATTGATGCTGAAATCCAGTGTTGCCTGAGCTCTGAGAGTGCAGCTTTCTCCCGATTGAAGTGCAGAGTGTTTGAGGATAGGGTCATTCACAGGGAAAGCAAAATGCTTGTTTACAAAGCTATTATACTACCAACCTTACTGTATGCATGTGAAACGTGAACCACTTATAAACGCCATCTCCAACTCCTCGAAAGATTCCATCAACAATGTCTCTGAAAAGTTTTACACATCACTTGGGAAGACAGGCAAACTAATGCCAGTGACACCAGTATCGAAGATCACCAGTATCGAAGCAATGATTCTTCAACATCAACTTTGTTGGACTGGTCATGTTGTGCAGATGCCTGATTATCGTCTTCCAAAGCAACTACTCTATTCCGAACTTAAAAATGGTAAGCGTAATGCTGGTGGCCAACAAAAGATATTCAAAGACTCTCAAGGCAAATCTAAAAAAAATGTAGTATAAACACAGGCAATTGGGAAACACTGGCCTGCGAGTGCTCCAATTGGAGAACAGCCTTTACCAAAGGTGTCATGGGTTTTGAAGACACTCGAACTCAGGATAAAAGGAAGAAACATGCTAAGAGGAAGGCACGCTTGGCAAACTCCCACCATGATCAACTCCCAGCCAGAAACCTATGTCCCCACTGTGGAAGGACATATGGATCCAGAATTGGCCTCCACAGTCACTTACGAACTCGCTTTTAAAACCGTGTTTATGGAAGACAATCTTACTTGGCTATGAGTGATCGCCAAAGAAGAAGATGATGAATTACTCTTACCTCTAGGATCCTGTCATTCACTTGCATACCATCTGCTTGGTCAGCAGGCCCATTTTCCACAATTCTAGACACATAAATTCCTTCCTGATTGCCCTAGAGATGAACATACACATTTTTAAAAGGCATATTTTTTTTCTAAAACATTAAAAAAAAAAAACCTAAGGGGACAATTCAATGGCAAGTTCTGACATCTTTGGTTCTCCCGGCATTAAGACCCCAATCCTGGCTCAGCCAGCTCAGCCCCAAAATAGGGTGTTCTGGAGCAAGAGCAGGAAGCAGGGACTTAAGTTGGATCCTAATTCTGTTCAGCTCAGTCATTTGACATAGTAAAAAGGGTAGTGTAAATAAAACTCTTTTTTGTAGGCTTGTTTTCCCTCTGACCTGCTTGGGCCAGCTCTGCTGGCAGCCTTGATACTGAATAGGGGTTGCATCTGGTGCAACTCTACACCAGTTAATGCTAGATTTTTGACTACAGGATTGCTCCCTAAATCCTGCCAATATCCAGATGAGATATACCAGTTTTTTTTCCAAACATAACCACACAGAAGAGTTGTGAATCGAACTGACAGTCCTCACCAACTTTTTTACGTGGCTGAGCAATGGAATCTATTTCAGAGTCGATGTTCAGGCCTTAGTTAAGCTATTTGAAGCAGGCCACAAGGGGCGGAGGAAGCCTCCTCGGTACCCGGGGCGGCGACCGGAGGCACCCCTGGGGCGGGGCATCGTGACGTCACATTGTGACGTCACGACACACCGTCACTGCAGCTCCACCCCAGCAGCAGGAAAAAAGCCCTTTTAAAAAAAGCAAAGCAAAGGCAAGCAGCCTGCTTGCCTTGACTTTTCTTTTTTAAAAAGGGCTTTCCTCCCCGCTGCCAGGCGGAGCCGCCCACAGGCACGAGGGGTGGGCCGGGCCGTCGAGGATGGGGTGTCACCCTTGTTACAAGCGTAACACGCCTCCTCCTCGCTGGCCGCCGGGCAGCAGGGAGAAAAGCCCTTTAAGAATAATTTTAAAAAGGAAAGCAGGGGCCGGCGGCTGGCTAAGGAAGCAAGCCAGCCACCGTGCGCTGCCGATCGTGGGGGGCGGTGCCCCCCACCACAAGTGTCACCCCCCACCCCAGGGCGCTGCCCGGGGCAGAGCGCCCCCCCCGCCACGCCCCTGCAGGCCACACTTTACAACAGACATTGACCAGCAAGAATCTTTAAGAAGAAACATCTTTAAAAATAAAAGGCATTGTTTTTCTTGAGATGTGTCACTTGTCAAAACGTCTCTGCTTGTATTACCCTTGAAAATAAACATTAGTTGAACATTTAGTTGTTTTTATTCAAAGGAGACTGGAATCACTAAACCTCTGAGGATGAGGCCAGATACAAATCAATATCCTTATCTGTATACATTTCTGAGTGCCACTTTTGTATTGATTTGTCACCAGACAGCAGCATGGTCACATAATTGGTTCACACATAGGCCTGGCCATGCATTATTCTGCAGCCAAGAGAATAATGGCAGAAGGGCACTTGCTTAAGTATATAAGCCATGCTCATGAATGGTTTTGACCATCACTGAGAGATTGAACTCCTACACACACCCAAATGGGAAAATGCAACAGTAGGATATGGAAGCACGGTGCACTTTGAGAGGGAGGGGAAACAGACAAACCATGGACCTGTGGCTTCCTAATCTCTGGGAGAGTAATAGACTTGTGGCAATTATACTTTACAGAGTTGTGCGGAGGTTGCCCCGGGTCGTTTGACCCTTTTTAATGGTTCTCTTTTCTCCTAGAAAAACCACACAATGTTTGCTTTTAAAGTTTAAAAATAACATACAACTTTTACTTACTGTTACTTGCTCTTGTCAAATTGAATATACAAGAGAGGCAGGTGATACTTATGTTACTGAAACATATTTCCGTGAATTTGTATCTGAGACTGACTGATATTTACGGACTAGCTCTGAGGCAGGTAGCAGCATAACACAACACATTTGCTGCTCTCACAGTTAAAACTCACACACAGTTGATAACTGAACTAACTGAAAAAAACTTGCCTCAGTATGCATATGACATCACAAGATTCTATACCTCACCACAATTGAAAAAACCTACCTCACTACATAGATGACATCACAAAATTATATGCTACAGCATTAACCCTTTGCACAATAGTTTGGATGCACCATTCCGACAAGACTGAACATCCAAATATGGGTCCAGCAGTTCGACCTACTGTCATTCTAATCTAGTCCATTAGATAAAGGTAAAGTTAAAGGACCCCTGGACGGTTAAGTCCAATCAGGCCTTAACTTTTCACTTTCAGGCCAAGGGAGTCGGCATTTGTCCACAGACAGCTTTCCAGGATATGTGGCCAGCATGACTAAACCGCTTCTGGTGCAACAGAACACCTTGACGGAAACCAGAGCACATGGAAACGTGATTTACCGTACCTTCCCACCACAGCAGTACCTATTTATCTACTTGCACTGGCTTGCTTTCAAATTGTTACGTTGGCAGGAGCTGGAACAGAGCAACACGGGGATTTGAACCACCGACCTTCCGATCAGCAAGCCCAAGAGGCTCAGTGGTTTTGACCACAGCACCACCCACATCCCTTCTAGTCCATTACACCCTTCCCAACGTTCTTTTAACTTGCCACCATGCATAATAAGCACAATTCTCATTTAAAATTTACAGTGTGCCTAGCAATTTATTTTCATTCATATATATATATATATATATATATATATATATATATATATATATATATATATATCTCACTGCATCAACCTTTCTGGTTACCTGGTTAGCTTGTCCTCCAACAATATTAAATCCCAGGGTATTGTTTTCTCTGTGTAGCATGATGCTTAAGATGTTAGGTTCTCTTTCCTAGAAAGAAAGACAAAAAAGACTACATATAAAACCTACTTAACAATATCCTACTGCAGCTTTATAAATAAAACCATTTAAAACCTCGTTTGAGATCTCCAGGAGATCCTATTTTGGGAAGTGAGTCTTTCAAATTTATTCCACGTGATGGATATTCTGTAGGTCAAACGGTTTATGTGTACCAGCTCAATCTCTCCCACGTCGTTTTTCTACATGCTAATATCTGGAACTTTGGCAACAGCCTGGAGACAAAACAACGCAGTGTCCAATCTCCATGGTGAAACTACATTTGCATTACACAAAACATCTCATTGCAAGGAGCGGTTGAGAAAACAGACCTCATACAGGACAACATTTTGAAGTCAGTTCTGTTCAGTACTAGGATAGTCAGAGAAAAAGTACGGTACTCCTGAACGAAATACAGGTACTATACTAATGAGATAAGTGTTTAGTAAGTAATTCAGTGCAATTGTTTTTGTCATTATCACTTAAGATATCGGCTCCATATTCATTAGCAGTCAAATAAGTATGAATGGTTTTAAGTGCTGAGAACTATTGCAATGTTCAGAATTTTTATGGCTATTACATGATGCTATTTTAAACATGGTGAGAGATGGGGGAAATATCTTTTAAATACATGGTTCTATATCAGGGGTCAGCAAACTTTTTCAACAGGGGGCCGGTCCTTGTGGGGGGCCAGACTATATTTTTGGAGAAAAATATGAAAGAATTCCTATGCCCCACAAATAACCCAGAGGTGCATTTTAAATAAAAGCACACATTCTACTTATGTAAAAACACCAGGCAGGCCCCACAAATAACCCAGAGATGCATTTTAAATAAAAGGACACATTCTACTCATGTAAAAACACGCTGATTCCCGGACCGTCCGTGGGCCAGATTGAGAAAGCGATTGGGACGGATCCGGCCCCCGGGCCTTAATTTGCCTACCCATATTCTATATTCAGGTAGGTAGCCGTGTTGGTCTGATGCAGTAGAAATATATTTTTTTATTTTTTAAAAAAATTGTCCAGTAGCACCTTAGAGACCAACTAAGTTTGTTCTTGGTATGAGCTTTCGTGTGCATGCACACTTCTTCAGATACACTTTAATTTTTTATATATACTTCTACTGCGTCAGACCAACATGGCTACCTACCTGAATATAGAACCATGGAAGGCACCACATTGAGCAGCATGAAATGGAAGTCCATCAACCGTATCTGAAGAAGTGTGCATGCACACGAAAGCTCATACCAAGAACAAACTTAACTGGTCTCTAAGGTGCTACTGGACAACTTTTTTTATTTTAATTACATGATTATGCCAGTTTAGTAGTTCAATACCAGCATAAATCCTGTTCACTCAGTTTCAACAATCTTTGGGCTGCTGTATGCCACACAGCACAGTACTATATATATATGTGAGGCACTTATAAACAAATCATTTAAACTGATATTCAATACAGATAATAATAGCACACAATTGTACAGTGGTGTTTCCATTGCATACTTTCTTTACTTGGATTATCTGTTTTAGTTTATGTTACACTTCAGGAACCCCTTTATGACAAAGAATGCACATAAGAAGTGCTAAAATAAAAACAAATTTTAGAAACAACAACACAGAGCACTGTGTTATTGATTGAATGAGTACCGGCAGTTTCTCTGAGGATCATAGTTTCCAGGCACACAAAAATCAGCCTTTTCTGTGGTGGCTCCCCATTTGTGGAATGTTCTCTGCATTCCTCTTCTTCTAGGCCTTTGGCTAATTAAATCATCTATGGCTTTTTAAACTTGGGGAATATTGTTTTCGTTTGTTACTATGGCTGTGTGTGTGTGTGTGTGTGTGTGTGTGCACGCGCACCCTGTGGTCCTCAGATGAAGGGCAGTATAGAAATCTAATTAATAAATACATATTTCAGTAATTATATATTGTAAAGGAGCTGCAGTGATGGTTGTGTTATTAAGTCAAAGAATTACAACATCTAACAACCCTATGGTATCATAAAGGTCAATGAACAATGCTAGTTCTGAAGAGAGCAAAGCAGTTAAAATCATTCCTGTTGATTGTTGTGTCCCAAAAGCAAGCAGCATTGCACAAAACTCTTGAGTGGAGCTTAAATTTCACTAAAATCACCACTCAGCAGCAAATAACATTTTCAGGAGTCACTAAGGACCTTCCAAACTTGAAGATAAATAAAGAATGAAGACATGAGAAATTAAATCAAGGGCTGTCATGCATAACAAGCCTGTGTAAAGTTTTCTTAATCTGCTTGTTTATTTAATCAAAAGCAAATTATTCAATGCAGAAATCATGCTCTCAGGCTTAACAAAAAGGGTGATGATATCCAATCTGTGCCTCCGGAGAAGATTTTGAGAGGAGGGGCAGCACGGAGGCCTGTAGAGGCAAAGGAGAATCATTTTAAAAAGACATCTTCCTCTTTCCACTGATAGATGCCTTCCATCAGAGGAGGAGATCACCTTTAGATTGTACAACTGAAGTAATAGGGAACCTGGAAGCAAGGCACATTGAACTGTGTAATATGCAAAATATCAAACTATTAGAAGTGCAACAATAAACTGCTGTTTGTTGAACTGAAAGCCACCTGTCATTCTTCAGCTTTTTACTAGAGAAAACATATTTATATTTGAAATAATGGTCTGCACTCCCAAGTAGTAAGGATATGTGTCTAAAAATGGTATGCCTTTAAATAACATACACAGCAACAGTTTAGCAGAGTGGCTGCGACAACCCAGCCAGATGGGTGGGGTATAAATAAATTGTTGTTGTTGTTGTTGTTTAGCAACTCTGGGTAGTATTCAATGAAGTTTTACTCAGGGCAGACACACTGGAAATTAATAAATATGACCAAGTTACTAAATAACATCCAAAGAAACCAAACTAATTAGTATCCCAATGAAAACAATCTGCTGTCTTGAATGATTCATACACAGGTCTACCATCAGCTTTGCCATGTCTCACTCTCCTACTTTTGCATTTTTTTTCAATGGTCCAGACAAAATTCAACACAATATTCACTGCAAATGCACTGTTTATTCACCACGCACACTAAAGTACTCTTAAATCTGCAGGCTACATAAAGAGATGACACGTGCAATTTCCAACTTTTTTGGGGGGGTGGAAATAAAGATGCAACCCAAGTTTGTGCCTTTTCCCTACATTACTACCCTACCTGCATCTTTCTACAAGATTTCTCTCTCCTCCCAAATTTATTTTTAAAAAAGAACTGATGAAGAATTTAGGAGTCGTTTCCATCATTTTAAGCCATTTAAAATTCTAGCTTTTCAAAGCACGAAAGGGCCACTGATGGTTAAAATTAAAGACTTGCCCTAGTACAAAAACAAAAACTTAAGTGTACAAGTTGCCTTTTGATAAACAGCAAGTGACAGCAGAGCTCCACGAATTTGATTCTACTCCCTGTGCCTTTGCTTGTGCAGGAAAATGCTTGTTGTATAGATGCACAGTTCAGATCTGTCTATTACAGAATCAATAACTCGGCGGAAATCAAAAAGAAATGTCCTTCACATCACAAGTCCCACGACAACTCAGCTTAAGAGGTACTGCCACTGGCACTGGTTGTACCTCCTGGAAACAAGGCTGAAGGCATACAATCAGGCTAAGAAGACCCTCTGGGGGGAAAGGGGGAGGGCCGGCACAGGCATTGCCTTTGTTCAGAGTCTCTGATCTGTATATAAGATGTGTTCCAAGCCAGCAGTACTCCTCTTAGGTTTTTTTCCAAAACAGCATCCCTAGTTTCAAGATGCTAGCAGTCCATGCTTTTTGTGATGGTACTGACACCTCTATTTTTGCTGTCCATGCCTATTAGAGACTAGCACCCATGTCACTTTTATCAAGATATGGGATCCAGCACATTATTATTATTATTATTATTATTATTATTATTATTATTATTATTTTACCCAAAAAAGCACTGCTGAGACCCAAACTGAACCACCAATTTATGGGACAACGAAGATTAGCAATGCTGTGAAAAGCAACACGAGGAAAGCAACTCACCCAGCAGTAGTTTCAAAGAAAAGGGTTTGATTTAAAAACAAACAAACAAAAAAACCAAGACTACAGCACTCAGCATCTGTTTGCAATACCAGCACCAAATGAATAAGAAAGAGTGCACCTCTGATTATTTCCAGGATGGGTTCCTCTAACACTCAGCAAAGTAACCAAAGTCAATTTCTTCCACAATTCTTATACTGTCCTGAGTTGTGGGCATTTTCAAGTAAACACCCACCTTCCGAAATTATATCAGGACTCCAGCCTTCCAACAAGTGACATTTTATGAACCAGGTATATTCCTGACACCGAGATTAGAGAAAGAACATCATCATAAACTCAAATGTAAACCTCAGGCACTGATAGCAAGTTCTGGAGCTAAATCCTTGCAAGCCCCAGTTCAGGATTAAACCCTACAGCAACAAGGCTTAGGCCTGTTGGGTTACAAGCTCTCCTCTTTATGAATGCTGCACCTGCTGGACTTCAGGTGACGGAGAGCAAGTAAAAACTCAAACCAGATCCCCCTTATATAACAAATTAAGCACCACCAGGAGCAAGCTGAGAAGGGGCTGACAAGAGTTACTTCCCCAAGGTGAGCTGCTGAGGAACAGGGCAGACCTGCAGGTCGCCTCATAGAATTGTAGAGTTAGAAGGGACCACAAGGATCATCTAGTCCAACCCCCTTTAATGCATGAATCTTTTGCCCAACATGGGGCTTGAACCCACCACCCTGAGACATAGGAGCCAACTCCAATAAGTTGATGCCCCCCCAAGTTCATGGGCATTGACCTTCAAATGGCATAGGTGCACCCCATCATGTGATCAATAATGCAGGGGCCACCATATTTTATTCAACTTGGCACCCTTGCCCCAAGATCACGAGTCAGGCTCTACCAACTGAGCCATCTTCTTCCTCAAAGAGCCTAAGTGGATGAGACAAAAATAGCCATCCATCTTCCCACAACAGCCACCTTGGCAGCCCAGCCAGCTATTTCCAAGAAGCCGAAACACAAGCTGAGCAGGAAGGCAACAGTCCTACCCTGCCATTGCCCCCTATCCTGGTTCCTAGCTTTGAGAGATATGTTGTTGTTCAGTCCTTCAGTCGTGGCCTGGGCAGCTCAGTTGGTTAGAGCATGGTGCTGAGAATGCCAAGGTGGCAAGTTCAATCCCTGTATGGGAGAGCTGCATATTCCTGCATTGCAGGGGGTTGGACAAGATGATCCTCAGGTTCCCTTCCAACTCTACAAGTCTATGTTTCTTCGTGACCCCATGGACCAGAGCACGCCAGGCACGCCTATCTTTCACTGCCTCCCGTAGTTTGAGCAAACTCATGCTAGTCGCTTCGAGAACACTGTCCAACCATCTCATCCTCTGTCGTCCCCTTCTCCTTGTGCCCTCCATCTTTCCCAACATCAGGGTCTTTTCTAGGGAGTCTTCTCTTCTCATGAGGTGGCCAAAGTTCTGGAGCCTCAACTTCAGGATCTGTCCTTTCAGTGAGCACTCAGGACTGATTTCTTTAAGGATGGATAAGTCTGATCTTTTTGCAGTCCATGGGACTCTCAAGAGTCTCCTCCAGCACCATAATTCAAAAGCATCAGAGATATACTGCCTCTGAATACGGACTGGAGGCTTCCTTTGGCCACCACAGCCAAGACCAACCCTCCACCGACCCGTCTCACCTCCTTTCTCAGCACCTGCAAACCTTCCCGCGTCAGCAAAACTGATTCAGCCGCTGAGCGTCGATCCCACCTGGCGCTTGGCAGAAGTCACAGCTCCCATGACCGTCCGCTACAGCCTCCCCCAACCTGGCGCCCTCGGGGTGCTGCAACCTCCACTATGCTAGCGTGCCACTCATTGTCAGAGATGGTGGGACCTGCCTGAGAGGAAGGAAGGAAAGTCTACCCCTAAATGGCCCTTTGCTCCGCCAGGAGCGCACAGCCTAACCCCCCCCCCAAAAAAAAAACAGCGACCCTGCTCACCGCGGGGCCGTCGTGGCTGCCGGCGGCGCTGCCGCTGAGGTGACGGACGTACTGGCTGAACTTCTGCCTGTACCGGAGCGCCGCCAGCTGCACGTCGCTCTGCAGCGCCGCCAGCTGGCCGAGCAGCGCCGACTCCCTCTCGCGCCACTGCTGCAGCCCGGCGCCGCCAGCGCTCGCCAGCAAAACGCCGCTGCTGCTGCTGAGTCTTGCGCTGCCGTCCTTGCCGGCGCCAAAACCTGCCTCCTCGTCGTCGTCCTCCTCTTGCTGCTGCTGCTCTTGAGGTCCTCCGCCGCCGCCGCGCATGTGCAGCGCCTCGCGACGGCGGCACCTGCCCGGCGCGTAGGCGCAGCCCTCGACGTGCGCCGCCAGCTGGTGGAGCGGCACGCGCCGTCGGCAGCCGCGCGCCCGGTAGTCGCACTTGGCGGCCAGGCGCAGCACGAGGCTTCTCAGCGGCGCCACCCGGTGCAGCTCCTGGCGGGAGATGGGCCGGCAGCGCAAGGGGCACAGCCGACGCCGCGCCGCCCAGGGCAGCAGGCAGCCGGCGCAGAAGACGTGCCCGCACGGCGTCGACAGGGGCTCCTCCAGCACCAGGCCGCACAGCTGGCACTTCAGCGCCGGGTCCACCGGCTCCGCGAAGCGCGCCGCGTCCAGACCCATGGCGGGAAACGCGGCGGCGGCGGCGGCGCCTCCTTCCCTCAGCGGCCGGTCTCTTGCTGCTGCTGCTGCTGCTGGCGGCGATTGCGAGCCTGGGGTGAAGGCGGAGGAGCCGAGCGGAGAGGGGCTGGCGAGCGAAGCAGAGAGAGAGAGGGAGGGAGAGAGGTCGCCGGTCGGAGTTTTGGTTTGAAGTTTGCAGCTGCTCGCCAGAGCTTCGGAGGCGGCCGTATTCTGCCGAATAGGCGCTCCCTTCCAATGGCTCTCTGCTCGCTCTCTCTCTCCTGTCATCACCTCCACCCTTCCGTTGTTGCTGCTGCTGCCGCCGCTGGGGAGGAGGAGGAGGAGGCTGGCTCGCCCCGCTTTCGAGAGATGACAGACCAGCCCTCCTGTTTACATCCCACAAGCTCCAGAAAGGAAGGCAGACGCCTCCCTGCCGACAGAGCATGTTCCAGACATCGCAGGTCGTAAGGATAGAGATGGAAGAGGATGCACCTTGAAGGACTGATTCCATCAGGTTCTCCGGCCAGCTGATTTCTATGGCAAGGTTTACTTTGCCATCAGAATCGCCACCTATGCCCTGCCTGGCTGCTCTAAAGAGTTTGCAGGCACTTCGGAGTGTCTCTTCTCCCCACTTCTAACAGGAGCTCCCTGTGCTGTATTGGCAAAGGTTTTCGAAACTGCTTTGAAGGAAGAGCTTCAGTGTTTACTTTCAGCCAGGCCACTAGTTTATTATGTATCTATGCTATGCATAGTGATAAGGGCACACTTAAGCCAGTTCTAAACCCACCCTGCTTGGACTGGGCTCTGTCCCATCATTAATAAAATCATGTTTTGCTCTGGGCTTCCAGGCTGCGGTTGACCACAGTACCATTGAGCACATGCAGAATACTTTACCTGCACTGCGAGATAAACACCGGGGATTAACAGAGGGCTTATGGATCAAAAACCAGATTGAGGCAAAAAACAAAGAAACCCATCATTATAATAACAGATGAAGGCTGGTCAGACTACCCCACCTTTTTGTGGTTTTGGTTTGGATGATTTGTTTTTAGCAAGTATTTGTCTCCCCCGCTTTGAGATAATCTGGCTGGGCTTTCCCCCCCCCCCCCGCCTGATCTCTTGTTTGTACAGTTTTCCAGCTGCACTTGGGACAGGAAACCAATTTGCTGAAAGGCTGAGGTTGGGAGCTTGTGTAGGCAGCACATCCTGATTGGAAAAGAGAGAGAGAGAGAGGAAGGGAAGGGCTGGTCTCTCTGCAACAGGAACCTGTGCCGCCTTCCATGCTGCTTTCTTCTGCTGGCCTGCCCCAGCAAAGCACACACCCTTCATTAGCAGGGTAGGACTTCTCTTTAAAGCCCACACATGCACACTTATGTAAAGGGAACAGCCTGAAAACACACTGGGTTATTTAAGGCTGCATTGTGAAACTGGAACTGAAAACACAAAACTTCTGCCATCTTGTCCTCTGCCTCTGTGTTTCTCCTTTAGGGTGAATATAATTAGACAAGGTGTGATTTGAGCAAGAATCCATGGCTCACCAAAGCATCATCCTAGAAGTTTAGTGCCAGAATCAGCACTTAGGCTGCATGTTGAGCAACAGAGAATAGCTTGCCTATGATGATGCACAGACCACATTCCTCTCTCTCTCTCTCTCTCTCTCTCACACCACCACCACCACCACCACCACCAAGAAAAGAATGCTTGACAGAGGACAGGATGCTCAGACTGGTGCCTCTCCCTTTAGAACATTTATTTTATTTTATTTTATTTTATTTATATTCTGCCCTATACCCAGAGGTCTCAGGCCAGCTCACAGAACAAACCGAGAACTCAAAACATCAAAACATATATCAAAATTCAAAACATGGGTTAGCCACCTTCTAAAGCAAGGGAGTGAGGGTAGTCAACGCTGTGCCCTCCAGATGTTATTGAACTATAACGCCAATGACACCATGTTGGCTATCCCTGCTTCAGAAATTAAGAAGAGGGGTTACTGGTCCTTGATTTTTAAATGACTGCTCCTCAATCCCAAAGAATTGTATAATGATTTCGGGCACAGGTTTCTCTCTGTGTATGTGCACACGTGTTTATTTTAATTTATCATCTGACAATACCTAAAGGGTATAGGAAAAAATGCAGATATGCAAAAACAATGCACTGACTTGCAGCTCTGCATGAAAGGAAGGGGGAGAAAAAATAAAAAATAAAAAAGCAGAACGCCAAGTTTCAGAAACGTTATTTCGCATAATCTAAATCATAACAATTACAAGCATAACAGAAGGAGTCACAAGCAATAAAGACAACATCAAAATGTACACAAACTGAACAATTCCCATATAAATAATAATAAAATCTAAAATCAATATACGAAGAATTAATATTGGTAACGTCAGCAATCCCCACCACCAACAAAACCCGCTAAACATTACTCCAGCCCAAGGGTCTGTTCAGCAACCTCAGCTTTTGTAGCTGAAGTCAAGTCAGGACACACAAAGGACAACTGCTCCTTGGAAGCAGTTACATGCCAAGGCACAACAGCAACTTGTTTGCTGCCTACATTCTGTACTACATATGCAAATAGTGCCCTTCCTGTTCCCACAGCAAGCATGTCTAGTAAGACGCGGGCGTCACTTCAGGACTTCAGCTAAGTGTCAACGCTCCCAAGTATATATTATGAGTTTTGTTTTGTTTTATATTTTTGCCAGTGGGAACTTCTGAACATAAGAGGAGCCTGATGGATTAGGCCAATGGCTTATCTAGTCCAGCATCCTGTTCTCAGGGTGGCCAACCAGATGCCAGTGGGAAGCCTGCAAGCAGAACTGAAGCACAAGTGCAGTTTCCAGCAATTGGTATTTGGAAGCACTACTACTGCCTCTGACGGGATGCAGAGCACAGCCATCATGGCTAGTAGCCATTGCGATGCTTTTACGTAAGCCACCACCTGGTGAATTTTCAAGGCTTAAACAAATAAAAGTTCTATGATGGTTGGAAAATTATTTTAAGTCTTGGGTAATCACGAGAGAGAGAGAGAGAGAGAGAGAGAGAGAATCAGCCAATCACGAGAGAGAGAGAGAGAGAGAGAATCAGCCAAAAGTTTAGTTAAAAACGGGTAACTTCCTTTGTGGGGGAAATCTGACACAGGATTAGTGGTTGTGTTGCTGCTTTAAGCATTTGCTTGCACACTTGTAAATAAGCAAATAATTGCAATTTAGGCACCATGACCAAAATCCAACACAGAGTGATGCATGCTTAAGCCCATTTTGTTGGATGTTAGCCCACAAGTCTTCAGTGTTCTTTCACTGCTAGGAAACAGATTCTGTAAGGAGATTGGCACTGGATTCAAGGAAGTTGGGTGAGCCACGCACACTTTTTTTGACTATCAAAATGCTTTGTGATGAGATTTGCAAAACTAACTAATATACGGAACCTCTTGCATGCACTCTAAAAAGATGTTTGCTCACAGTTTCATTCATAAGGAAAAGCAAAAATGCTACACACCTCTCTATAGATTCTGTACATCGAGGTAGCCAGTGTGTTGCCTTCTGTTGTTGGACTACAGTTCCTACCAGCTACAACCAGCATGGACAATGGTCAAGGATGATTGGAGTTGCAGTCCAACAACATGTGGGCACCACATTGACTGATTCAATGTATGTAAATGGAGTAGATAAGCTCAAGTGCCTGAGGTCCACGATTGTGAAGGTCAGTTCTCTCCCTCACTCCACAATGTAACATCTCTGGAGAGTATGATGCCCCCCACAAGAATACAGAAGTTGGGAATCCCTTGTCCTAAGTGTGGGGGTGGGATAGGAAATATGGTTAATAAATGTCAGTCTACATTGCTTAGCCTCAGCCAAGGTCCTGCCACCCAATTCCCAGAGCTATGAATCATTCGGTAATTAATGCCCTTCATACTTGGCTTCTTTGTACATCTGCACTTCATATTTCACAGCCTCCATTAGGCTGTCTTCCGCACATAATCTGTAGGACAAATTCCTTTTATTTCTCTCACACAGGCCATTTAGAACAGCATTCCTCAACAACTGCAACAGTAACATTCCTTCATTAAACTCTCCCTGGAGAACTTGAGTGGGTGCTTTTTTGGCCTGGGTGCATATCTTGATGCTTAAAAGAACAGAGGTCAAAACAGTGGCCAGAATGCTTACTGGAGAACTGCACTGGGGGGGGGGATATAATGTTTCAAGAGAGTGGGGAAGATATTTTCACCTAAAATACCATTAAAAAAACCCGGTAGTTTGTTGCTCTTACAGAACCAGACAAGAGGATAAGAATAACCACTATATATGTCCTGCCTATTAGCACATGGTTCCATTTTTCACTCTCTTTCAAGGTCAACAACCTCCAGAAGGTGGTACTGTGGGGTTACTAGTCATCCCTGTGGCACTGGAGCATCACTGCCATCCAGGTGTGGGGGTATGAAAGGGAGGTGTTGGAATTAACAGACTTCTGGAATGGAGGAAGCAGCTGGTAGCTTACAGATGGGTAAGGCCCAGCCGCAGGTGGATCATTCACTTCCAAT
Source organism: Lacerta agilis (assembly GCF_009819535.1). Taxonomy (NCBI): domain Eukaryota; kingdom Metazoa; phylum Chordata; class Lepidosauria; order Squamata; family Lacertidae; genus Lacerta; species Lacerta agilis. Next base: position 48,603,710 of record NC_046321.1, read on the forward strand.
TTTTATACAATCATAGAATGGAATTTTTGATACACATCCAGTAGCCGTGTAGTCTAGCTTGACATGAAGATCACAATGCCAAACAAATCACACCCTGAAAGTTGTGTCCGGAGCGGGTCCCAGGAGCGGGTGAGCAATAAATCACATGGAGTGAATAAACTCTTTATTAGGATAAACAATGTTGGCTCAGGAGTGCTAGACGAATGTGCACAGCAACTATTCTCGGTAGATATTGCCCCATGAGGCAATTGAGACTAAAAGTTCCCACTTACCCACAGCTACCTAAGTCTCCTCCTCATACACACCCGTCCTTCCCAAGCAATCTGAGACTATGCCAATGTGTCTGTCTTTCCTCCTCCCTCTTCATAGCTCTTCTGGTCATTGGAGATCAGTAGGGATGGGAGTTTGTCTTAGCTTCCGCTTCTGATTCTAATTCTGGAATTCTCTCTGCCCACAGACTCTCCCTGCTCACCTCTTCTGACATCTCCTCCTCCCATCCTTCTCCCTCTAACCACTCAATATTGTCCCACCACCAATCCCCAGGCTCTGAGCCTTTGTCCCCAGCTGGTGCCTCCCACCATTCTTCTGTGTCCAGTCAGTCCGTGACAGTTGCACCTTTACAACAGAGAATGTGTATAGCAAGCTCATTCTTTACAAAGTTAAAATTACTGGAGGAAGATCCACTTGTAGGTTACTGCTGGGATTTTTTTTTTTTAACGTGATGCTACTAAGAGTTTAGGAATGGAATGTAACCATTGGCCAATTCTTACACTGCCACTTCCTTATGGCTTTATCCAGAATAGGAACACAGAAGCCATGAAGAAGGGTGTAGGATCATGTGGGAAGATTTTTTTTAAAAAAAAAAAAATTCCCAACAGGTTGGCTATCTCAATATATTCCTTTTTCAGAACTGGCCTTTCCACATGCTAAGTAAATTATAACTCAGCTGTCTAGAATAGGAATGCAATTCCACCAGTTTGCCATTAGAGGTTGCTGCCTAATCCGGTTTTAATAACCCAAAGTAGTTTGCATCTTTTGAAGTGCTTTTTCCTGCTATAAAAAGTTAATAGTTGTAAAAACATTAACAGGATATAGACAAGGCAGCTGTATATATTGGAGAGGAGCAATGCTAAGTTCAACAGTGCTTGCAGTGAAATGTTGCCTCCTCTCTCTCTCTCTCTCTCTCTCTCTCTCTCTCTCTCACACACACACACACACACACACACACACACACACACACACAGACATATTGCCTCCATTTACCCGGCCTAAAACATACTTGAGTGATTCAGAAAGCATTGTCAGTGTTATATAGAGTTTGAACCAACATGAGCCTAATTTTTAGGGATTCGTAGGACATTCGAGGTGGCAGAAAGAGAAAGCAAGCAGCCTTTTGGTAGTGCAGGCAATGGAATAAAACTTGTGAAACTGAAATATGTAAGTGGGGCCTGCAATAAAATGTTGCAGTGTGGAGTTCACCTGATCAGGCTTGCAGCCATGCTGTCTTCCAATATACTCTCTTCCACCCTACCTCTAAGTTTTATGTCCCACCACCACAAAGGAAATTCAGCATTCCATACCCATTGACCATACTTAAATACTCAAGTCACTGAGTTATTTGGGTTTTTGTTTTTCCCTGTGTTGCCAATTCTAAATATTGTTAAATACTTCTGTATACCTTGTGGTTCTTCTGAGCTTAATTATATCTGTCGTGTGTGTGGCTGCTGCCATGCTGTCTCCATAAGCATAATGTTTTCCCCGAAACATTACTAATAGAGAGAATTATATACACACGATAAAGGTTGAAAAAATATATGTCTGTTGCAACAAAGCACAATATCTGATGGGCTCACAGAGCATCATTTCAAAACGTTATAATGATAAGACTATCTTGGTATAATACGTCCTTTCCTGACATGAATATAGTAAATAATTTCTGTCTTTATAGAAACATCCCAAATTCTGTAGAACAAGTGCTGTGTAAAACACAGCCAGCCTTGTGTTCTTTCTAGACACCACTCATGTCGTGCTATATTGTTTTTTCCAACAGTAATTAACAACTTGTTACAGGTAACAAAATAAAAAAATTCTTTCCAGTAGCACCTTAGAGACCAACTAAGTTTGTTATTGGTATAAGCTTTCGTGTGCATGCACACTTCTTCAGATACCTGAGGTTGAGGGACTTCCATTTCATGCAGCTCAATGTGGTGCCTTCCATAGTTCTAGTTACAGGTAGGTTGCAGTGTTGGTGTGCCATTGTCAAGCTTTCGTGTGCATGGTATCTGAAGGAGTGTGCATGCACACGAAAGCTCATACCAATAACAAACTTAGTTTTAACAGTTTCTTGGGACTAAACAAAACAAGACATTGGAAGGTATTGAACTGGTTCTCATGCATATATTATTTTAAGCAGCCCCCCACCCATTGTATTGGAGAAGTGGCATGGGAGGAGGGGATATGTAACACCCCAGCTGCTCTTTGTCCCATAGGGAAAGCTGTTTGAGATCAAGACAATGATGTAAGAAGCAAGGATTGGACATACGTGTGTTCATGGCAGGGCTGTCCATCTTGAACCAGTAGTTAGGCCTGAAGAGCAAGGCAGTGCCCAAGGACAACTTATAGGATACAGAAGTGTATCAGAGCTCAGAGATACCTTCTTGCCTCCTAAAACAGGAGGCCCTATCCAGAAGGATTCAATAGTCATTATACAGCCTGAAAGTATTAAACTCCCAAGGTGGGCAGTGCTGTAACATGCAACTGATGGGTCCACCTGATGAGGCAGCCCAATAGTTCCTAGTCTGAGCCAAGGCAGCTCCTTCTATCCAAGTCTTTGGGGCTGGTGCTTTGAAAACACGACAAAGTTTTTCAGATCAAAAAATATTGTCCCTATGTACCCCATTAACAAAATCAAAGGCTGTCCAGAGTCCAGATTGTCACAGGAGGCAGAGAATCCATCTTCTAAATTGGGTAACTTTAGGCAAATGTTCAGGTTACCAGGCATTTGCAGGATTGATGCATTTCATTGTGTATGTACAAAGCAGGTGTAAATCGTACCTTTCAAATTATGCAGCCTTAAAACTGTGCAATAGGCAGTTTTATATATAAAGAACATGTCAAAAAGGAAAAAGGAAAACATGTTCAACCTTTGGAATGAAATAGGAAAATTAGCACTAGTGGGATTGGTTTCCAAATACCGGTACATGTGATTACAATGATTATGGTTAGTTCCTGCCTCCGGGACTTGGCTGTAAGAAGCAAGGGTTCTTTTTCCCTTCATTTCTTCTTCTTCAAAAAAATCATATAGTAAACATGTGCCCCCACCCCCAGTTACTCTCTGTATTGAGTCCTGGCACAATTGCATACACAGAGATTTGTGTGGCAGCAATTAAAGCAGTAGGCCTATTCTGTAGAATGACAAGTGGGTGACTATCTTTTGTGATATTTAGGCTGAAACTTGGGAGTAAGCTTGAATTTAATGGGATTTACTTTACAGTAAGCACACACAGGATCCTCTGAAAACATGCTTTGCAGATAGAAATCAAACAGCAGCAAAAAGTTCAGGCTCTCTCATAACAGTCACCATGTACAGAAGCAGTCATGTACGGAAGATTCTTAGGACAGACAATGCCATGGGTGGGGATGGTCTGCTGCAGATATACCTGTGTGTGCTGTTCTCCGGCATCTAACTGACCAGAATACTCAGCTAGATGGGCCTTAAGCCTAATTCTGCAGGACAGCCTTTATGGGTAGTGCAGTGATTTTAATGGTTCTCTTAAGTATGAATTAGGGCAGATACAAACCATAACATTTAAAGCATGTGACTTCCTCTAAAGAATCCTGGCAAACATAGTTTGATAAGGGTGCCATAAATTGTAATTCTGAGAGGGGAGGAACTGCAGTTCCCATGATTTTTGGGGGGAGAAGTAATGCGCCTCAGACATGCTTTAAATGTATGGTGTGCATCTGCCCTTGGTCAAATACTATTCTCTCTACTCTTACTCCAGCACTGGAACTAGAAGTGGATTTTAGATCAAGGATTCAAGAAGTATCACTCAACGTGTATCGGGGTTCTGCTTCCCAGTCCTATAAATTGTCATGTTAATACAGTAAAATGCTGTCTAGAACTGGAGTAGATTTCAATGTAGTTTTTTAAAAAAAATAAAAATAAAAGTTATAATAGCTCTGATAAAACATACTTGCCTCTTTAACTGCTGCAAACACAGGTGTTATTCAAAGTGTTAGGCAACAGTGTAACTGACAGTGTAGGGAGAGAAACAATCATTTTGGTGTTTCCTGAAATACCGGAAAAATAGCTTTGCCAGTATTATAGGAGTTTTCCATGTTAAATCTTCACTGACAATATCCTCCCCCAACTTTGTGCTAGGGAAATGTGGGCCCTGGAACTTTTATCTGTTGGAAAGTGAAAGATACTCGGAGTCGAGTGTGAATTTCATGCTCTTTATTCAGCTCATAGTAGTGAGGACTGTAGTTCCCCCAAAACGTTTGCTTTATATACACTATTTACACAATGGGCCCCACGTGATTGGCTAATTCCGGGATACTCCTGTATGCCAATCAGAGTGCAGATTCACTTCCACCTGGAGCTGGATTGGGTGGCTCCTGCGGACCAATCAGACTGCTGCAATCTCAATCCTATTGTTCTGGGACCAATCAGACTGCTGCAATCTCAATCCTATTGTTCTGGGACCAGTCAGACTGCTGCAATCTCAATCCTATTGTTCTGGGACCAGTCAGACTGCTGCAATCTCAATCCTATTGTTCTAGGACCAATCAGCCTGCTGCAGTTTGGATCCTATTCAACTCAGTACATAACACCCCTCCCCTCTAAGTTCCAGTCCTGCCTGGGAGGTTGCATCCATAGTCCTCAAGGTACGCTGGTCGCCTACGTGTGCGTTGCGGCCTAGGCTGTTCCCTGGTCAGGGGTTCTGGTTCTGGCTCGTGTTCCGAGGCTGCTGGTTGTGATGGGGCTGTTTGGTCTGGCGCAACCAGCTCGCTCTGTCGTGGCTCTGGTTCCGGTGCCCTTTCGGCCTCTCGGGTCCTCTCAGTATTTACTGATTCTGCCTCCCCTGCCGGCCCCTCCTGCTCTACGGGTCTCAATGCCCCACTGTTCCCTTGGGACTCCTCTGACCTGTCCTCCTCCTGGTTTTCTCCTGGGAATCGTCGCCGTAGCTGGTCGCAGTGGCGGCGCCAGCATTGCCCCCCCTCTGTTAGCACCTCGTATGACACAGGGCCCGTCACCCTGGTGACTGTGGCGGGTACCCATGCTGGGCCTGCCCCAAAATTCTTTGCGTACACTGGATCCTGGGCCACAAAGGTCCGGGGGTTCCTGCCTTCACCCACCACTACCTCATCCTGAGCTCTGTCGGGGTGGAGGCGGTCCAGTCTGATTGCAAGGCGCCGGCCCATTAGTAGTTCAGCGGGGCTCCGGCCAGTCGTTGAGCTGGGGGTGCTGTGCTGTGCTAGAAGGAATGTGGCAAGGCGGTACTCCCAGTCCCCTTGCGTCATGCGGCGTAGGGTGTCCTTGGTGGTCCGCACCATGCGCTCTGCTTGGCCATTGGTGGCAGGGTGGAATGGTGCTGAGCGGATGTGGCGGATGGCATTCTGCGTTGTGAAGGTCAGGAATTCTTCTGACGTAAATGCGGTTCCGTTGTCTGAGACGAGAGTGTCAGGGAGTCCATGGGTTGCAAACAGCCTGCGTAGTACCTTGATGGCTGCGGACGTAGAAGTGGATGGTACCAGTGCGACTTCCAGCCATTTGGTGTAGGAGTCCACCACTATGAAGAATGTTTTCCCCTGGAAGGGGCCCGCGAAGTCCATGTGCAGCCGTGACCATGGTGCTCGGGCGGACTCCCAGGACTGCACTGGGGACCTTGGGGGATCTGGGCGGGATTCTTGGCAGGCCTGGCAGTGTTTGACCCAGGTCTCTATCTCTCCGTCAATCCCTGGCCACCATACATAACTCCTGGCGAGGGCCTTCATTCTCACTACCCCTGGGTGTGTCTCGTGAAGGGCTGCAAGGACCCTTTTGCGAAGGGGCTCAGGAACGACGACCCTGCTTCCCCATAACAGGCACCCCTTGTGGGCCGACAGTTCATGTTTACGGGTTGTGTAGCCAGCGAATTCTGGCCCGGGGCTGCTGCTGGGCCATCCCCTCCACACCCAGTCCAGGACCCGGGAGATGACCCTATCTTTCTTGGAATGCTGTGCAACTTCTTGTGCCTGAATAGGGCGGTCGGGAAGCAGCTCCAGGCTCATAACCTCTTGTGCGGGTGCTGGGTCGGGGCCTGTTTCTGGTAGTGGTAGCCTGCTGAGGGCGTCTGCGTGGCCCATCGCTTTCCCCGGGCGATGAATCAGTGCATACTGGTAGCCGGCAAGGAAAATTGACCACCTGAGGACGCGAGGAGACAGCACTTGGGGGGTCTGCTTTTCGGGGGCAAACAAACCAAGCAACGGCTTGTGATCAGTCACCACGGTAAAGGGTCGCCCGTACAAGAAATCATGGAATTTTTTTACTCCCTTCACGATTGCCAGACCTTCCTTGTCGATTTGCGAGTAGTTCCGCTCAGCTGTGGTGAGTGTCTGGGAAAAGTATGCCACTGGCACCTCTCTTCCATCTGGGAGTTGGTGTCCAAGGACAGCGCCGATGCCGTAGGGTGAGGCGTCACATGCTAACACCACGGGCAGCCTCTCGTCGAAGTGTGCCAAGACCGAGTTTGAGACGAGCAAGTCCTTGACTGCCTGGAATGCGGCCTCCTGGCGCTGGCCCCACACCCAAGGGGCCCGCTTGTCCAGGAGTCTGTGTAGGGGCTCTGCTACTGCTGCCTTATGGGGAAGGAAGGCATGGTAAAAGTTCAATAGCCCCAAGAAGGCCTGAAGTTCAGTCTTGCCCTTGGGCGCTGGGGCATCACAAATGGCCCGTACCTTGTCCCCAGTCGGGTGGACCCCTTCTGCATCCACCATAAATCCCAGAAAGTCCACCTGAGGCACTCCTAGTAGACACTTTTCCCGCTTCACCTTGAGACCCGCTGTCTGGAAACGGTGCAGAACGGTGCGAAGGCGGTCCTCAAACTCCTCTGCCGTGGGCCCGGCAATCAACACATCATCGAAGAAGGGGGTGACGCCAGGAATCCCTTTAAGCAGCGAGTCCATTAGATTCTGGAATATGCCTGGTGCCACGCTGACACCGAATTGCAGCCGCTTTACCTTGAACGCTCCCCTGTGCGTCACAATCGTCTGTGCCTCTGCTGTGGCTTCATCTACTGGCAGCTGTTGATAGGCTTGGGCCAAGTCCAGCTTGCCAAAATTTTTTGACCCAGCCAAGGTGGCGAGGACATGGCTGACCACTGGCACTGGGTATGCGTGGGCCATGAGGGCCTTGTTTATGGTACATTTGTAGTCTGCGCAGATGCGGACCGAACCATTAGGCTTGACGGGTGTGACGATCGGGGTTTCCCAGGTGGCATTAGGCACAGGCTCCAGCACTCCTTGCTCCACGAGCCGGTCCAATTCCTCGTCTATACGGGGTTTCAGGGCGAACGGGACCCGGCGGGCCTTGAGCCTGACAGGTCGTACTGTGGGGTCCAGCTGTAGGGCAATGGGGGGGCCCGTATACTGTCCCAATTTCCCATCGAAAACCGCCGGAAACTCCTTGCATATGGCGTCCACATCCACTTGTAAGCTAGTGCGGTTCACCCCGGTGACGGCTAGCCCCAGTGGTCCAAACCATGCCAATCCCAGTAAGCTAACGTAGGAGCCCTTGACCACGAGCAAGTCCAGTTGCCGCGTCCGCCCTCGATATTGCACCCTGAAGGTCCCCACCCCCATTGTGGGGACCTTACGTTTCTGGAAGTCCCGGAGGGTGAATGGGGCCGGCCTGAGTTTGGGACCCCCACTAGGGCACAGTTTCCTTAAAGTCCGTGCCGAGATTATGGATAGGGTTGAACCTGTGTCCAGCTCCATGCGGCACGGGGCCCCCTCTATCTGTACCTCTACATAAATTTTCTCTATGTTGGGGTGGGGCAACTGGTATACCTGGTAGTCCGTGGTCTCCGTCGAGTTGCCTTGGTGTGTTGGGCCCCGGGACCTGGGGCTCTTGGGGCGGTCATCTGATGCCTGGCGTCGGATAGGCCGAGCCCGACACACCCGGGCGATGTGGCCTGATTTTCTGCACTGCCTGCACTCGGCATTGCGGAAACGGCAGGTCCTCCTCTCGTGATTCTCCCCGCAGCTTGCGCAGTTCCCTCCTTCTGGTCGAGGCAGCTGTGGTGTGTGCACGGCTTGAGTGCGCCGCTGTACTCTGTGCACCTCCTCCCTGTCTGATCCTGAATCGTCGATGAGGTCCTCGTGGTGGACCCTTGGTTGGGACGGCACGCTCGGCCGTGCCTCTTGCATCGACCTCTCGACGGCTTCTGTTGCCAGGGCCTCCTCCAGAGCGACCTGGAATGTTAGGTCCTTCTTGGCATAGAGGCGTCGTTGCAGCTTCTCGTCCCTCAGGCCACCGACGAGGCGGTCACGCAGCATGTTCTCCAACTCTGAGAAGTTGCAGAACCGAGCGGCTTGGCGGAGGGAGGTCACAAACCCCGTTATGGTTTCTCCAGGGGCTTGCCGCTTTGCATAGAAGGCATTTCGACGAGCCACCACCGAGGGCTGTGGCGAGAAGTGCCCCTTCAGCCGTTCCACTATTGTTTTGTAAGGAACGGTAGCGACATCATCAGGCGCAAGGAGAGCCCGGGCGATTTCGAATGTCTCCTCTCCGCAGACGCTGAAGAATATCGCCCTCTTCTTGGCATCGTTGGTGACCCCTTTAGCTTCTAGAAGAAAGGTGAAACGGGTGGCATATCCTTCCCAGTCTCCTGATGCTGGGTTGAATGGCGAGAAGCTGCTGTCTGTTGCCATCTTGAGTTCCTTGGGACCCGGAGCTGAAGCCTGGATACACGGTGCGAGGCAGCTGTGCGGCAGGTGGCGTTGCTGCGGTGCTGTGTGTGGCAGTCAGCTCAGCGGGATCCCACCTTCGTCGCCAGTGAAAGATACTCGGAGTCGAGTGTGAATTTCATGCTCTTTATTCAGCTCATAGTAGTGAGGACTGTAGTTCCCCCAAAACGTTTGCTTTATATACACTATTTACACAATGGGCCCCACGTGATTGGCTAATTCCGGGATACTCCTGTATGCCAATCAGAGTGCAGATTCACTTCCACCTGGAGCTGGATTGGGTGGCTCCTGCGGACCAATCAGACTGCTGCAATCTCAATCCTATTGTTCTGGGACCAATCAGACTGCTGCAATCTCAATCCTATTGTTCTGGGACCAGTCAGACTGCTGCAATCTCAATCCTATTGTTCTGGGACCAGTCAGACTGCTGCAATCTCAATCCTATTGTTCTAGGACCAATCAGCCTGCTGCAGTTTGGATCCTATTCAACTCAGTACATAACAGAAAGGTTCTAAAAATATTGTTTATTTAGCACCATCAGTGCATATGGCACTTTACAAGCAAGATAAGGAAGAAGAAGAAGAAGAGTTTGGATTTGATATCCCGCTTTTCACTACCCGAAGGAGTCTCAAAGCGACTAACATTCTCCTTTCCCTTCCTCCCCCACAACAAAAAGGCAAGCACGCAGAGAGAAAGAGACAAGCTCTTCCCTTCAGGAGCATCCCCCATCTCAATTCCAGCAGCGAAGGAAACAACCAAAGGATAGGAGGAAAGTGAGATGCAACTTTTGAGAAGCAGGAAAAAATGCAATTACACTCACCAAGGTTGCAATCGCATAGTCTCATTATGCTTCTAAAAGGACATGCATAGGATTGCAATGTCAACAATCCCTTGTCAAAGCTTCCTATGTCCTGCTGGCATATGTCACTTCAAGGGTTGGCACAGCTGAAGGTGCCTCTTGGGGGCAGGTCAAGAAACTGAGGAGTCTGCTGTGGATCCTCAGCTGCCCCAGGAATGCCCCCTCCTGCTCCCCAAACAGCAGCAGGACATCTGTGCATGTGGATCTCTCCATAACAGGTCGTGAAAATGAGGGACCTGCCTTTGTGTCAGCAGAAGAGGTCAGTTCCCTTTCAGCCAGGAGGTCACGGTGTAGATGCTTCTCAGAGCACATCCGACGAGCTGGCACCCACCTAGTTTAGCTAGTTCGCCTTTGTAGAATGCTGGTGGAAGACAGGGATGCTTTGAAGCACATACCTTCATATGGGCCTTTTCCGTTAGAGAAAGTACAGATAGGGAAATTGTTTCGCCATTTCCCTGTCAGCTGATTTCCCCAGCCCTAGGTTCCCTTAGTAAAAGGTTGTCTGGACTTCATAAATGTCGTTCTGTCGCTAGAGATCATTTGCCTACACAAGCTACCCAAGATAAATATTTTGCAAGGCTTCAGAGCAGAATATGACAGATGGAAGAGATCAGCAGCTCTGCCTAGAGAGGTAGAGAAGGGCAATTGCTTCCTGATAGCAGGAGGGGGAGGATTACTAGTTTGCTTTCCTATGGTCAGTGGAAGGTGACTTCTTGAGCCAATGCAGAGTGGAAAGAACAGCTTGCTGAGTGGCTAGAGAAAGGTAGATTAAGGAACTGTCTCTTAAATTGGCCGTGATTGGCCCACTCAATTTTAACTTGAGGGAAAGTTCTGACACTCCCCATGGCCGGCTGAGGCTGATGACGCACAGGAACCCCCCACCCCCCGACACCGCCGCCCACTTGCCCATGGCTGCGCTGGGCTGCAACTGCTGCTGCTGCCAAGATGGTAAGCAGTCTTTATCAACCAACTCCGATTAATTCATCATATGTCATTTTCTAAACGAATCCTGTATATTTTATCTCTGCATGAGAGATAATTATCATGGTCTACCCCGCCCCCACTAACTGTTTTAAAATTGACCCTTGTGTTAAAAATTGGGTCACATTTCACAAAGCCACCTGTGCTTTCTACTGATAGGAATCAATTATGTTCTTGGCAAGTTCTGCACAGTGCATGTGTTTCTGATCAAGATTGCATCACCAAGGTGAATTGTTTTTTTTGTTTTTTGTTTTGCAAAATCTATGATAATCAGCAACCTAATATCTCACTTATTAAATTCTGCCAGTTCCTTAGCATTGAAACCAGTATATGGTGACCGTTTTAAAATCTTTGTAGCTATGGGTGGCTTCCAATGTTGTTAAATATTGTCCAATCTAATACCATCCCATGTCAAAAATTCAAACACCCATTGTCAAAAATTAAATCAACTACCAAAGATGCAGAATACAGATATCTAATATCCAGCACATTTTTGAGCCTGCGGATTATACGCAAAGAACACCTGGTTCCATAGAACACTCCTGTTGCCCTACTGATCTTGCATATTTTAACCAGACATTATGGAGGTTATTTTCAGCCATTACAGACAAAAACAAGAATCACTGGAAACATAGAACGTGAACCAAATTTCTCCTCCATCCTTCGACATAACTATCCACAGCAGGGGCGTAGCAAGGTAAATTGGTACCCGGGGCAAAAAAAATATTGTCGACCCCCCCCCGAGGCGTAGGAAGGTCAGGTGGTATGTGGAAAATTTCTTGTCACCACCACCCCCATTGATATCCCCCCCTGCAAAAGATGGTTTTACGTTATTTCATATTTTCTTACAAAGGAATAATAACAAGTAATAATAATTTTAAAACTTTTATTTATATCCCGCCCTCCCCGGCCAAAGTCGGGTTCAGGGTGGCTAACATCAGATAAATAACATTGGTATAAAATCAAACAATAATTAAATTACCTCCTGAAAACATCTCAGAATCAAATTAAAGTCTAATTAGATGGCTTTCCACAGGGTTAGGGTTGGGAACAGTAAGTGCTCCACTAAACTGAAATTTCAGTCTTCACGACATAGGAAAACAGCCAAGTAAACAGCTATTTTGGTGGAGGAGGGTCAAGATATTAACTGATATGCATGGAATTTCATATATAGCTATATAATCCCTAGTATAGTAAGATAAGACCTTTGAAGCAGGCATTAAAAAAAAAAGTTTTTTTATGAACCGCCCTAGTAGGGCAGTAATTGTTCCTTGATAATTTGTCACCCTCTCTATTATGGAACATGGGGCAGGCCTCCCCCTACATCCCCCTTGCTACGCCCCTGGTCTTACAGTTACAAGTGAGATTTAGAGCAGTGTCTGCCTAATGGTCTTCTTGGAAGTGCATGGAAGCCACAATCCTCATCTGGCAAAAGACAGGCCTTGCTTCCCTGTTAGCCATTCCTTCCAAACCAATCCTGGTTTTAGGCAAGAAAGGGAAGGGCAGGAATGTGGTCTCCAGTTACCAAATAGTAATACTATTTCCGGCTTTGCATGGATAGAGGAAAAAGCTCGCACGTTTCCTAGAAACCACCAACATTTCTTTAGAGAAGCTCATTTCACACCCAGAGAACAACAGAAGCAGAAAACCATGAAGCTGAACGAGAGAGCTGCCCAAGGCTGAAAACCAGGCATAAAGAGTGAAATTTACTTTTATGTAGACACACACAGGATTGTGCTGCTAGTTAGTAAACTTTATGCAGACTTCCCCTGATTGTGGGTACTTGTAATGTGCATTGTCTATTTCAGTGAACAGAGAAATCTGGGCTTGAGGTCCACCGCTCTGCCACTGACAGTCATCCATCTCTAAGGCACTGGTGAATCTGGAACTAACAGCAATGTAAAATAGCATATCTGGCATATAAATATTGTCTAAATATTCCCCATGAGGCCGTTTTTCACTACCACATATCTGGCATTTTGGAACTCAAATGAACATAGAAAGCCCCTTATCACAACATGTTAAACCAAAAGGTTTTGTTGATGTCACAGTTCGTTGACCACCTTAGTGTCTTACAGAGGACCTTCTTACAGCATCCTGTTTGATCACTATTGGAAAGAAAATGCTGGATTAGATAGATGTTTAGTCTGATTTAGCAGGACTGTCCTTATGTGGTTATGTATGAAGCATATTCTTTCCAAATGCTAATAAGGCAGAGGTGAAGTGAGAACACATTGCTCAATGCTATGTGTCATTGCTGGTTTCAGGTGTGATATAGGACCCACAAGGAATTCTGCTTAAGAAGCTGATCCTGTGATATGGCTTCTGTTATGTACTGAGTTGAATAGGATCCAAAATGCAGCAGCCTGATTGGTCCTAGAATAGGATTGAGATTGCAGCAGTCTGATTGGTCCTAGAACAATAGGATTGAGATTGCAGCAGTCTGATTGGTCCTGGAACAATAGGATTGAGATTGCAGCAGTCTGATTGGTCCGCAGGAGCCACCCAATCCAGCTCCAGGTGGAAGTGAATCTGCAACCCGATTGATATACAGGAGTATCCCGGAATTAGCCAATCATGTGGGGCCCATTGTGTAAATAGTGTATATAAAGTAAACGTTTTGGGGGGAACTGCATTCCTCACTACTATGAGCTGAATAAAGAGCATGAACAAAATCGAAAATTCTTTCTAGTAGCACCTTAGAGACCAACTGAGTTTGTTCCTGGTATGAGCTTTCGTGTGCATGCACACTTCTTCAGATACACTGAAACAGAAGTCACCAGATCCTTAAATATAGTGGGGGAGTGGGGAGGGGTATTACTCAGAAGGGTGATGGGAATCACACTTGACTCCGAGTATATTTCAGCTTCTTGGATAATAAACATTGTCTGAAATGTCGCAGGAACTGCAAGAAAAAACAAATCCTCTCACTCCCTCTGACTCATAGTTCCTAAACTTGGAGGTTTTGGAAAGACATTGGATCTGGAAGATATACTCCAAGTATTTTCTCCAAGAATGTTTCTAGATTACCAGTTTTGTGTTTGGGTTAAAAAAAAAGAAAAGACATTTACATCTGCACAAAGATACACCCCGAAAGAAGATATCAAGGATGCAATCTTATACATATCAATTTCAATGGGACTTTCTTCTGAGAAGGCAAAACATAGGATTGTAATGCATATTTCATGCTAAGTCAGGAATGGGGAATCTAGTACCATCCAGATCAGGGCAGTTCAACCTCTCAGACAAAGTAGCAAAAAAAAAACCCCTTTTACATAGAACCTGTGGGTTAATATTATTTAATATACAAAATTAAAATATTTAATTGAATGTATTTTAAAATGCACAAATAATAGATTCAATATACTTATTTATTAAACAGATGCTCTGCATGTTGGTCTGCAACTCCTGTCACCATTGACCTTGCTTGCTGTGGTTGATAGGAGTTGGAGTACAACATTTGGTGGACCCAGGGGTGGAGGAAAGGGGGGTGCAGTAGGGGTGGTCCACCCTGTGTGTCACCACTGAGCGGGGAGACAAAATGCCAGGTAGCATTCACTGCAAGGCCTGCAGCGCACCTGAGCCACGAGTCTCTCATGGGAGTGATGCAGTGTCTTGGACGCCCGCAGGCTCTGCTCTGCCCCAAATGGTCCTCCAGCCACCTTCCCCTCAGCTGTAGGGTGGCTGAGTGGAAGGAGGCAGGCAGACTCCTTGGAGGCCCCACAGAGTGTCCTGCCGCAGCTTGCCTGTCCTGTGGGTGGCTGGCCCCACCCCCCACGGGCAGCTGCCCCAGGCACCCGATTGGCTTGCTCCGCCACTGGGTGGGCCACAGGTTACCCATAACTACTCTATGGGCACATCTAGGCATAACAGGGAGAATAGTAATTAGGACTAATTGGGCTATGAGTGGTTTCTAGCTATAATGGCTCTCTTTTCTGGCTCCACTGTTGGAGGAAGCATGTCTACCAGTTGCTGACTTCACCATGTCTTGGCTACACCACCCACAGATTCACCACACCTGGACCTGCAACTGACATACACACCTAAGGGGTGGGCATTATGTAAATCATGATAAAAATAAGTGTGTTTCTCTGTTCACTGCTTTTGCATGATTCATTTATTTCAATGGCACTTGTGCAGGAGCCTTGCTGAGTGAATTGTGTCTGGAAATTCTAAAAATATATTCCACTTTAAAGTCAATAATGCCGAATGTTGGAAGATCAACCAACCATTCCAATATGTTCATTTGCAACTGCCATGAGTCCAGAAATTCCCACAACATTATTCAAGGGCATAAAGAAGGAAAAAAATCTTAACACTTCAGAACTGAGTTGCTCATCACTTTAGCAAATCATAGGTGTCTTCAATGTAGTACTTATTTGAGCAAGGAAGCATTAATCATTTACACCACATACACCTCATGTATGCTAGGCTATTCATTACAAAACAAACTGGCTTCACATATTTTGCTAACTAGATAAGAGGTTTTGTTACACACATCAAAATAAGAATTTAAGTAAGGTGCAAAGATACTGAAGACCAAGTAAACTGTTTCTCATAAATGGTTTTCCTTTATAAAGCAAGCAAGGAATCAATAATGTTAATCTTTCTAGTGCATGCATAGGAAAACTCGGCCCTCCAGATGTTTTGAGACTACAACTCCCACCATCCCGAGCTAACAGGAACAGTGGTCAGGGATGATGGGAATTGTAGTCTCAAAACATCTGGAGGGCCGAGTTTGCCTATGCCTGTTCTACGGATACAACCAACATGCTTAGAAATTCCTCCTTTACTTCCTTGCCCAGTTGTGCACCAAAATATTTTGCATGCTGAAATGGAGCCCAAATGGTTTTACCCCCCTCCCAATCAAGGCCAATACTTTAATATGTCTTGCTACACCATTCAGGCACCAATTCTGACTTCTAACTAATTCCCCAACCTTCCTGAGTGGTGCTTCCTGATGCAAGTAACTTCACCCAGTTCTTACCAATATGGAAGTCCAATATAGTCTATCTGTTTGTTTGTTTGTTTGTTTGTTTGTTTGTTTGTCTGTTTGTTGGTTGGCTGGCTGGCTGGCTATATTTATATCCCATCCATCCTCCAAAAGGAAATCCATAAAATGCCATAATTTATAATTAAAACATCTAAAAACTACAACACTGAAACAAACCACAGAGCACAACGGCCCAATACCGGTACTAGAGTGACAAGATTCAGCAAGGCTTGTTGCTGGACTGCAACCCTATCGCTTCTTATACCAGCTTGGCTTTCAGCCAGTGAAATTTGATAAATTGGGAAGCAACAGAGGCAGAAGGGCGTGTCTATTCAGACTGTTAAGAAATATCAAAGTTTTAACTGCACTGAAAGTTAGAGAAATTATAATTAGCAATTGCGTGTCTTTATTGTTGTGCCAGCAAAGATAAATTATGCCTACTGCATGGTAGACTGACATATTAAAGGATGAATCATATAGAGATGTGTGCCACTTAATTGAAGCATGTTTTATAGTTATTTTCAGCAGTTTAAAATTAGGTGTTCTGGACAAATTCATGAGATACCACTCTGAGGAAAGTTGGCATGGGGTAAGATCTAGATGAGAAAGGAGGGAGAAACCTGGTTGCCAGTATAAAAGTATTTTTTTTGTTTTTAAAAATGCAGCTTAAAGGTAAAGGGACCCCTGACCATTAGGTCCAGTCGTGGACGACTCTGGGGCTGCGGCACTCATCTCGTGCTATAGGCCGAGGGAGCTGGCGTTTGTCCGCAGACAGCTTCCGGGTCATGTGGCCAGCATGACTAAGCAGCTTCTGGCGAACCAGAACAGCACACAGAAATGCCGTTTACCTTCCCACTGGAGCAGTACCTATTTATCTACTTGTACTTGACGTACTTTCGAACTGCTAGGTTGGCAGGAGCAGGGACCGAACAATGGGAGCTTACCCCATCGCGGGGATTCGAACTTCCGACCTTCTGATCGGCAATC
The DNA here is from genome assembly GCF_009819535.1 of Lacerta agilis. Lineage (NCBI taxonomy): Eukaryota > Metazoa > Chordata > Lepidosauria > Squamata > Lacertidae > Lacerta > Lacerta agilis. The sequence continues at coordinate 48,620,482 of NC_046321.1, forward strand.
CCTAGGCTCTGCGGTTTAGACCACAGTGCCACCTGTGTCCCTTAAAAATGCAGCTTATGTCCTACCTATTTTTTTTTAAAAAAAAGAAACTCCATGTCATCCAGAAATCAAATTTAAAAGAAATTAAAAGATATCACAATCCCCATCCCAAATAATAAAAACATCCAAAGTATTAAGTAAGAAGATCATCTCCTAAGTTGTTATTATTTACTAAACAGCCTCCAGAACTAATCTATCAGAAGTTATAGAATAGTCGGTCAAGGGCACTTGTAGACACCCATGTTTTGGCCAGCCACTTGAATCAATACCCTGATGGGATGGAGCCCGGTAGACCTCACATGGCATTCCAGAGGGCAGGCCGCTACCGAAAAGCTCTAGCTCTGGTTTCACCACCAAGCTGTGCTTCATAGGCTTGAGGGAAAGACATGTGGTTGCATCTACCACTGTGCGAGTGGAAGTCTGTTGTGCCAGAGGAATGGCAGCACTGGATACCAACCCAAATAGGTTTCGGGGTCCGAAGTTGAGAATCATAGGAAGGTGCCATCTTCCATTGGGAGCAGCAGAAGCATTCCCTTCTCCTCAATGCAAGTAACAATTGTAGAGAAGCACTTTTCATCAGGATTACAGGAGGAGCCAAACGGGTTGTGCTCCTCCTCTCATCTGCTGAGATCCCAAATATTATCGGCCCCCCCCGCAAATGGTTTCACACACACACACACACACACACACATGCAAGTTAAATGCTGATATGCATTTAATAACGCATTTAGCTTGACCCATAGACACTAGGGTACTGTGGGGAAAGTTCAATTCGGTTAACTTTATTTCCAAAACCACTAATAGCAACTTCATATAAGAAGGCCTAATTTAGATGACTCATTCTGACTTTTCAGTTTAGTATATCATGATGGAAAAATACCTCACAATTATGTGGCCAAAGCCAGCGTTATTTTTATGGTCACACTAATTTAGGCCATAAAATGGGCTTTGTTAAAACCCACACGACAGAAGGCTGTACCTATCAACAGTAAAAACAAAAACGTGGATGGGGTAGGAGAATGCACATATGCATTTTTATTCAAAGAGGAACCCATGAATGCCACCGATATCACCATTATAGTTGCTGTATTTTGTCAAAGTCACAATAATTCTTAAAATAGTGCTCCCATGCGATCAAGTGCTTTGTATACAATTCTTGCTATAACCCTTACAACAACCTTTAATGCTTGTCCCTACCAATTACATCAAAATGCATTTCATTTCTGTTTGTTATCATTTGTCACCTTTTACACCTGTACATATAAATGAGCACCTACAAATTGTACGCAAATATGCACAATCTCATCTTACCTGGAGGCAGCAACTCTGATCAGCCCCTGGGAGCTCCCATTTTTACTTCCTACAGTGCTCCAGGGCTGCAGGAAATTAAAATGGAGGCTTCCAGCCCTCTCCATTCAGTGCTGATTAAAGATTCACTTCAGCTGTGCTTCTTGTAGGAAGTTCACCATTCTCTGAGGAACACCTGATTGCTGCATAATCATTTTTATGCAGAGAAGGAAGAATTGGGGGCTATTTTCTGGAAGGAAAAAGAGACCCTTTCACCACCCATTCATCCAAGCGACCATCAAATTCCTTAGCTGCTGTGCCTTTGTATTTCTGGATGTCTCCCAGGTCACAGTTGGGATGAACCTGAGATTTGATCCCCTTTGATCCCCAGACCAGCAGGAACCTCCTAGTAAACCACCTAAGCAGGGGGGAAATGATACAAGATTTCTCTCACCTTCCAATATAATCCTATAGCAGAACTATGCTTTCCAGAAAGTATTCCTTGTTTGAGACAGGCATGCTGCCCGAGGCCAAAAGTATGAACAGCTTGTTGTATTTCTCAGATTCCCCAGATTAATTAATAGGTTAATCAAACCTCTTCTTTGCTCTCAAACAGAAGTTCTGGCCTTGTAAAAGCATGTAAAAACATGCAGAGCTTTATCTTAATATACTGTACTGTACCATCATAGCTGTCAACCTTTCCCCTTTTTTAAAGGGAAATTCCCTTATTCTGAATAGGATTCCTGGCAAGCAATGGGAAAAGTTGACAGCTATGCTGTACCATACCCACTATCATGGGGGTAAGGAGAGGAAGGTTACTTAAATGCACAGGTGTGTAACAGATTAGGATCTTTTATGCAGCTAAAGTTATGAGGAAGCTTTACAGGAGAAGTCACCATCTTCTTATAGTTCCTGACTTCTTTAGAACTTTAACCCCAATCATGCAAATTAAAATACTAAAACTATTCAGCCATATATTGCTTGGAGCTAAACTTATTTAGATTATTTTATTCCAGTCTGTGGCCTAAAGCAATGATTAAATGAAACACATGAATGTGTTTTGGATCCTTGATTTCCTGAGATGAGATTTCCATTGCTTTAAATCTGTCAGTGCAAGATTGTTGTAATGCCCCGACATTATGATTCTCTTTCTGGCATGAATTGGGGTTAATTAAGTGAGAATAGAATTGAAGTTTAATATTAAACTGGCAATACTTTTCCATTCACTTAGGACTTGGCACAAAGAAAAATAAAAAGGGAATAGACTGAGTGTGAGATGAGGTTAATGGAATGTTTATTAACTCAAATGGAAAATACTGTGTACTATAGAGTCTTTTAGGTCACAATCCTATCCTTGAGTTACACTGGCAGATGGGTTATAGCATATGGTGAAAGCCCTGATATGTGAGCAGACGTTTCAGGGTTTCATGTTCATGCTAGGTAAAACCAATCACCTCTCATATAGCTGCCCAGCATGGAATTTGCAAAGGTGCAGAAGGAAATGGGTTGGAAAACCCATGAAATGCTCTGGTCGCTGCTGCCAATCATGTGGTGGGTCTTCCTTGAGGTGTGTTTGGCAAATCCTGACCACTGTACCTGTTACATACCTGTCTGTGGATAGCAAAAGGAAACACAATGAGAATAATAAGCAATGGTCAACAGCTGGAGCAGATCATCCCTGGATCCAGATGAATAAGAGTTGCTTGTGATGAGCTGAGATGGAAGATTGGTCACCACAAGCCATGCCTTCAATAACCTCCATGACACATACCGGTAGATATTTTCTATCAAACTTTCACTTGCAACAACCAGATTTATGGAGGTAATTTGCTTGAAGCAGACTAGGGAAGAATACAAATGTATGGGAACATGTTGCCTTAATTTAATGAAAGACAAGAGTTGCATGGTTGGGCCATCAAAGGAGACTTTTGGCAAATGGAATGGACTGATGAGGAAAGCATTCATTGATCGTGTGTTAGGCCCTCGATTATTCAGGAAACATTAGCTCATGTTTTCTTTGGCCCAATATGGGGGCTGGTGCATGAAGCTAAAATACATTTTCCCTAACTGAGAGATGGGGAGCCAGTGGCTCTGTTTTACCCCCCCCCCCAACTCGAGTGCTTCTGCCTTGTTGAAATGTGTCCCTGAACCTTGTTAATATCTATTGTTTGCCTATATGGAGGATGGATATATGCATGCATAGAAACTCCCAATTTTTGCATGGCTGAAAGGTAAGAGTCACATCTATTGTTGCACCTGCATTTGTGTATGACAATGTCTGTCACTGCCATGCGGCCCTCGGAAGGTTCCCCACAATGGAATGGGGCCCTTAGGCTAAATAAGATTCCTTGCCTCAGCTTAATACACAGGAGCTGTCTCTTGAATGGGACATGGGCAAAGTTAAAACTTCCATTCTCTTGTCTTAAAACAGAATATCACAGGTGTATCACTTTTGCTTCTTCAAACAAGCATATCAACCACTCCTACATTGCATGCTTCCATGCCAGGTGATGACATTCCACTTTTTTTCTTTATGATGTGCCAAAGTATTTAAGGGAGGAGGCACTGAGGTGTGTCAGCATGCCAACCCCTGAGAGTTTTTTAAGTACCGCAGGAGGTCGCAAACACGAGGCTCTAATAAATAATTATTTGTTGACAGTTCAGAAAACAAAATGAATGAGCTGAAGCGGGAAGAGTAACCTTCTGATGCATCTGGATTACATCCAGTGCAATTAACACCACATAGATCATATTATTCACCTCAACTCATAAATCAGTGGAACAAGAATCATATTTTAAATACAGGCTTAAACATCCATAATGACATAGCAGTAAAAATGAAGGATTGTTTAGAAAAGTTATAGCAGCTCCACAGATGAGTTGTTGAAGTTATCCGTCCAGATTCTTACACAATACTGGTACACATTAGAATAAAAGAGTTTAGCTTGCTTGGCACATTAATTACTTTCATTGTGGAATTGGGATGAATTACCAGGGTATCTAGTATGTCTGAAGCAAGTCTACCAACCTTATTGCTCAAATTATGGGGGGAAGACAGAGGAAACCTGCAAGCAAACATACCAAGAACTTCCTCAGAACTAGTGTTATTCAGAGCACAAAGTTATCTCAGCAAGGATATGCCACTCAGATTGGTTACTAGGCTACAACCTCCCTGCAGTGTCTATCTGTCTGTCTGTAAACAGCATTAACCCGTAGGCTGCTAAGTGAATGATCCCTGCCGTTGCACTTCCAACAAAGCTTTAGACTGCAATCCTATGCAGTCCTATTGGGTGCAAGTGATAACCCCTATTGCAGGCTTCCTCAACCTCGGCCTACAACTCCCATGATCCCTAGCTAGCAGGACCAGTGGTCAGGGATGATGGGAATTGTAGTCTCAAAACATCTGGAGGGCAAGGTTGAGGAAGTCTGCCCTATTGGCTCAATGGGACTTACTTTTGAGTAAACATGCAGAGGATTACACTGTAAAATTTCTGTGGAAGTGAAAGACCAGAGGAACAGAACCTTGTGTGTTATTATGGACGGAGAATAGGGGAAAGGAGAGTTGACAGACCTGTGTTGAAAGATAAGAGTAGGAAACAACAGGAGCACACAGATTGTGACTCACTCTGGAGTGCTCAACAGAAGATTCACATCTGGAGAAATACCTGGCAGCCAGCCCTAGTAAGTCCTGGCCCTCAATAGATGATGACTAACCTTTTTATTGAATAAATCAATCGTCTTCTAAAAATAAAATTTTGATCTCAGAGCCAAAATAGAAATTGAATGCATTACCCAGGTGCAGATAATGTGTACTAGTGTCTGTTGCTGATGCTAATTTTGTTTTCAAGTGAGTCAAGTCCCAGAAAGAAAGTTTAGTTGGAATGATTTAAATTGGATGGCACTGTTTAAAAACTGGAGTATCTTATCCTCCTCATTTCTCTTCTATCAATATGATTCATATTGGAAGTCACATTGTTAAAAACTTTCCTCTAATGAGTCTTATTTTAACAGAGCTCCTGCCAATGGAGTCTGATCCAGTCTCGGTAGCCACAGGCCAACTGAAAGTGCCAACTTGGGTTCCATTTCTTGGTAATGCTAGAGTGTGACAAAGAGGTAAGGAGGGCAGAACTGGGACTTGCTAGGATGCACAGACAGAATCTTGAGAACCCCAAAATACTAATGTACATAACGTTCCTTCATTTCAGAAGACTGTTGTTGTTGTTTAGTCGTTTAGTCATGTCCAACTCTTCGTGACCCCATGGATCAGAGCACGCCAGGCACTTCTGTCTTCCACTGCCTCCCGTAGTTTGGTCAGACTCAAGTTGGTAGCTTTGAGAACACTGTCCAACCATCTTGTCCTCTGTCGTCCCCTTCTCCTTGTGCCTTCAATCTTTCCCAACATCAGAGTCTTTTCCAGGGAGTCTTCTCTTCTCATGAGGTGGCCAAAGTATTGGAGCCTCAGCTTCAGGATCTGTCCTTCCATGCAATAGCAGTAGTAATGAGTCTCAGGTCAGTTCCCCCCCCCCTACTACTAATTGATTATAGTGGTGGGAAAACTGTTGCATTGGCAGATGGAAGTTCTCATCATCATCATCATCATCTGAAATACAATTTAGAAGCACTTCCTGCACATTGCAACTCCCATATTACAGACCTATTTTAAGAAATGGTCACATAAGTGTTCGTTTAGCACAAAAAAAAGTCTTGTCATAACTTTCTGCTCAAACATTACACTTTGGGATGCAAACCAACCTCTGGTCTCAGAAAAGACACACCACTAGCTTCTAACCTTCTATTTTTGTGTATCAATAAATAATGCAAGTATTGAAACGTCCCTGATTAATAGAGCAAATTGCTGTTAAAAGCTACAGAGCTACTTAAATCATTGCCAGGCTGCAAGCTGTCAAATGATACATGTCATTTGTTACTTTTTCTGGCAGTTACTTTGAGGATTCTTCTGCAAGTAAGAATGGAAAAAATAACACAGTTGCAGTATATCTAAACAGAGGTCTTGAAGGGGAACTGAAATTCCCATGAGAAAATAGGGATTTGGATATTCCAACACATATGTGGGAAACATACCCAGTCTACACACACCATGAATGAAGACCACTACAGGCTACATGTTTTCACTGGAAGTCAGTGGCATGAGAGCTACCATGAAACAATCTCCCCAGCCAAGAAAGCACCCTTGCAGTAATAAGACATAATGGGTCATGTGGTACTCCTATAAAAGGAGTCTTTGCAGTGGCGTAACAAGGGAGGGGCAATAGGGACGGGGCGCCCCGGGTTCCAGGGGAGGGGGGTGACACTCAGAGGCCCCTCCTGCCACACCTGAAGCCGAGCCCCGCCACCCGGCATCCCGTCTGTGCTGCTTTACGGATGGGCGGGGCAGCCCCACGAGCTACTGCTCGCTCGGCGGCTCGCTCGGTCACCACGGGAGCAGCAGTTCAGGCCTGGATGGACCGCACATGCACGGCATTTCTGCACATGCGCTTTTATAGGAATCTTCAGAGAGTATATCACGACCCATGGGAGTTCTCATAAAACATCCAGAGATCAACTTCTCATTTCAATGTGTTGACTTACAGTTCACACCAAAAGATTCTCAGGTCCATCATCACTCTTGAGTAAACTAAATTATCTTACTTGCAACAGCATTTTTTCCCTAGTGGTGTAGCTTTTGCCTGTATTTCATCTCTTAATTGGTTTCTGATATTTTAAAAGAAATAAATGTTAATGCATAATGTTCATACAATGCCGGGCAAGTCTGTGAATTATTAAAGCACCACAATGCCGCATGTTGCATGTAAAAACACATTTTGTAGCAAAGTTGGCATTCGAAAGATCTGGCGGTATTCCAGCTGCCACATCCAAATTATATCTTTATCTGGATGGTGACTAAGACAAGACTTGAATGAGACATCTTTTAATTCTTCTTTACAATGCTCCCAAATAGGCTATTTATTTATGCTGTCAAATCTAGGAAGGTGTAGTTCCAATTAACAAGACACCCATCCTGTGCTCCAGGCAGCAACTATTAAAATTAATGAGCCCATAGCAGAAGGACATGATGGTCTTTGTAGCTACCCTGTTCAATGAGGCTAAGAGGGTGTTTTCCATTTTTGTTGTACTTGTTTTATATGAGTATGAGCAAATCATTGCATTTTTCTTCTTCTTTAGTATATCATCTGTACAAGCTTATTTGTACCATGCGTAATATTTAGGAGTCAGGTAAGCATACAGCCTTGGCATAGGCTGTACTTAAGAGATTTGGTCTAGGCATGTTCTTAGCAACACCACAAAAACAGCAGTGGTAGCAAATTCCATTGTGATTCATAGCATCAAGTGTGTTACTTCCTTAGCGGTGGAAAACAATCAACCATATGAATCATATACAGAAGCAGCCAAATTGTGGAGATAGATTGGGGAGTACCTAAGGCATGATCCATAAAGTCAAATGTATTTGATGCTACTTAATATTCTGTCACTGCATGCAAATCAGAGTTTAATATCGAGTGTTGCTGGGTAGCTTGAGGAACTTAGATGTACAAGCCAAAGACAAAGTCTATCAAGGCTGCAATCTTTGGCATTATTGAATAAACATCTTTGATGTTCAGTGGGGCTTATGAGTCACCTTGGTTAAGACAATGGTGCTACTTTGGCTTAACATATAACACAGAAGTCTAGGGAAATTAAAATGTTTGAGTCATGCTCAAATTGCATAGCTGCTGCAACTTTAATGATGACCCTTCAGGAGAGGTTTTCATTGCTATAATGCAGATAAAGTTGTAAAGCAACCACAAGGCACTGAGCCAAACTTCATTGGTACAGATGCACTTAAATCTTTCATGAATTGACCAAAAATATCTAAGGAGACAGCAAAGTTCACCAGAGACTTGGGTTTTACCTATTGTTTGAAATTTGTGGGGAGCACTGCTTATCTGTATGAATACTGCATTCATTTGCACCCAATGGCTTTTGGATTTGGCATAATGTAGCAGAAACAAAATTATCTCTTTCCGCACATTGATTTTGAGTGCCCCTAATCATATTTGAGTGCACCAAAACCATATGTATCATCTACCTTGTGAGAACACTACTGTGATTGATCAGGTTTAGGCATTTAAAGAGCTAGCTCCTTAGGCAAAGCTGGCCCAGCCATTGGGCAGGGTGAGACCACTGCCTCAGGCAGCAGATGCCCCCCCCCCCCAGTAGCACACCCGTGGGTTCCCCACTGCCTCTGCCCTTGGTGCTGATTTGGAGCAAGATCACATCCATTTTGAGAAAGATCTTGCCTGAAATCATGTGAACTCTTGTGGAAAGTGGAAGATCTCACACAATTTTGGGCAAAATCTCACCCAAAAATGGAGTAATCTTGCCTGAAATTGACACTGAAGGTGATGGTTCTTCTCTGCCAGTGGCAGTTGTGGAAGGGTATGTGACTTACAACTTAAAAGCCTGCAAATGTTGTATTTTTTTTCTCCTCATAAATGAGTTGCTCCATGCCTTGATCATTTTGACTGCTGTTTTCCAGGTCAACACTATCCCTTATGAGGTGAGCTGACCAGAATTGTACACAATATTCCAAGTGTAGTTGCACCATATATTTCATTTATATTATTATACTGCTGTTTTATTTTTACTTCCTTTCCTCATGACCCCTAGCATGGAATTTGCCTTTTCTCCAGCTGCTGCACACTAGGCTAAAAACCTTATTGAGTTACGACCCCAGAGTCTCTGTCCTGGTCAGTCATCACCAGTTCAGATCTCATGAGGGTATATATGTGAAATTAAGGTTCATTCAAACCTCCTCTCCAAAGCCCCTTCTATTAGATTACCAAGAATCACAGTACCATTATAATCAGTTTAGAAGCAAAGCACATCCCAGGAGAACCTCTTAGCTGATGCCAAGACAGCATCTCTCTGCATCTGAAAGAACAGACCAGACCAGACCTATTATAAGGCAACAATGTTAGCCCTTTTTTAGTTTAAAAAATGGAGAAATTCACGAAGAAAGCAATAGCTTCTATTTTAAAAAAAAACAGAGAAAAGAAACATCCTGGTAGCCTTAAAATGCCAAGTTACAGTTTTTAAGAAGCATTTGCTTACTGTATAGTGAAAATAACAGATCATAAACTACTGTTAAGAATGCCTCTGGGTGGGCTCAAATCCAATTTATCCTCCTTGTGATCCTTTGTAAAAAGGAGAGGGAGAGCATAATAATAAAATGATGAAAAGGATAAAAATTGTGGTTCAATTAACTTCCTTCCTCCTCAATAACTACAAAGGTTGATTGTGTGTTAGTTAATCCAATGGCTGGGCAGGAACTTATAAAGACTTGCATACAGATCATCCAAGGAATTAATTTGCCAGGAGGTGTGAAAATGGATTTATCCATTAACTCAGTTCTATAAGAATATCAAAATACCATTTTCAAGAGTAAGCAAGTGGAAGGCAGGAAATCTCACAATAGAAGGTATACAGAATAACTTTACATTAATTCTAACTAAGTCCCTGCGCTGAGACTAGATCTTTTTAAGAAAGATTGCCTGTATCACATTGCAGACACGTTTGCACCACTCCCTATTAATCAACCCATCAATTAATAACATTTATGAATTGCTTCCAGTGGAACTTCCCAAAGTGATTTAGCTACATTGCAGCAGGATTGTTGGAAATGAGCTAATCAGATATTGGATTTCATGATTATAATGCTACTGATAACCTATCTTGCTGAGCACATAGAAGAGTCCATTTCAAGTTGCTTCCTTTGCACAACTTGCCCTTGGCAACCTAGCCCTATCATCCAATGGCTGGTTCTTCTTGTCTACTCTGAATTGCTTCAAAGAGTGAAGGGTTAGCCCATGTGAATCCTTTTTACAGCTCACAGTTGTAGTGGACTAACAAATAGCACCAGGCAGATTCAGGTTTATTTATTTACGGTAAAATGCAGCTCCTATAAAATATATAGAAAGATTTTGCAACTACGCGAAGTCCGGAGTGTGGCAACTTTTCTGCAGTGGCTCCCTGTCTGTGGAATTGTGTCCCCAGGGAGGTTCACCTGGCGCCTTCACTATACATCTTTAGGCACCAGAAAAAAACGTTCCTCTTTAACCAGGCCTTTGGCTGATTCACATCCAATATCTTTTTAATACACGGGGTGTTTTTTTGGAGGGGGGGTACTAAGTTCTTTTTGTTTTTGTTTTAATTATGTATTTTATATTTTTATATTGTGATTTTCTCCTGTGAACTGCCCTGAGACCTGTGGGAATAATAATGTACTGATTTGCTGTTTTGGAATATGTGCTAAGTGGGCAATAAACCCATGTGAGGGAGGGGCAGCCTGGAACAGAAAACTAATGCAGTACCTTGACAACTTCACAATGCTGGGAAGAGCAGTCAAAGCAAGTGTCTGGCAAGAACTGGGATTCACAGGCTATTCAAAGAGGGGAATTCCCTACTGTTCCCAACCAAACTCATAGTAGCAGTTTCCCCCTTTAAATATGAATCAATTTAGGAGCACATAATAAATCAAGTAGGCTACTAATTAATAAAAACACTTAAGAGGGATCTCACCAAGGAGCATTAGCATTGGTCTAATGATAAGCATTTATGTCTTTATGTCACTGGGTTGGGTTTTTTTTTGTTATTTTCTAGGCAGGACTCTTTGAATTCCTCTTTCATTTCACCCAGTGAACATTGCAGGGAGGTCTAGTAATTGCTCACAACAGCACTGGATTCAATAGCTATTAGAAAGCAGAGTTGCCTACCTGTAGCTGTTACTCTCTGTGCAATCAGTCACATGTAGGTGAGGGCAAGCATGCTGACCACGAACTAGAATCTTCTAGAAGTTTTAGAACTAACTTCGTAAAGTTTAAACAAAACTGTCCATCACTTCATGACAACAGCTTCAAGTAGAGACTTGCAGAAAGGAAGGAATACAGAAAACAGCACTCGGGGGATAAATACCAGAACCAAACTGATTGGAAATGATTGTGATGAAGGACTAGGGTTGTGCCACATGTTTCCTTATTTCACACTGAATTGGAAGTAGGGTTGAACTGAAAATTCACTCTGAACTTTGGTGTCCTTGGGTGGTGAACTTTAATCATTCCTGTCACCTTTTGCAATGGCAATAGCAGGGCTGCTCCTGGTACACTGGCCCTTCTTGACAACCACCATTTTGGTTTCTCCATATCAATGGCACTATCAGTGATGCTACATCATATTTGAGCACCATTTATGGCGGCAGTTCTGGGGACGGGGTGACGGTGAAAATGGTAACACTCACTAGCAGATACAATTTCCTCCCAAGAATGCCTCTCATGTAGTGCCAATGAGGGTAACATTTCCATCTCCCTCCATAAATGTTCATTTGAATGATTCTATGTGATATCATAGCATTGTTCACAGGTTGTTGTTTTTCAATTTCACTCTTTTTCAATTTCAAATTCACAATCGAGTCATGCTAGTGATCCCACCTTCAGGGAACCATGTCTCGAACAAGACAGCTTGTGCTACATAGTAGATTTGATTTGGCTGTGTAATGACATCACTGAGGATATACAAAGCCAATCAGAAGTGAAGACAACGCTTCTGAAATATGACACACAGATGATACCAGGTTGTGTAGTTAACAGGATGACATTGTGATAATAGTTACCAGATTAAATTTGACTATGAAGTTGTTTCATTGAAGACCAGCAAAGCCAATTCAGAGTCAGGATAATACTTTCTAAATAGGAAAAGACTTTAGAGCAATCACTGGAAAATAGCGAAGGACCAGATGCATGGGTCTGAGGATATGAAATATGTTAATGAAAACCAGTGAGTTCTTATAACTCAAGCCAAGTTAAAAAGCCATACAAAGGAGACTGACACTATAGCATGAATATTTTATATATATATTTGGTCATTGGGCAAATCATTGTATGATTTCTCATCATTGTCTTTCTTTTCACTCAGTAATATTGTTGAAGCCATGATGCAACATTTCAATATTTCCACGTGGATATTTACTTTGATGGAGCAATATTCAATAAATGCACATTTTTTTAAAAAAAAATGCCAATAAATTTGAAGTGGTGACATTTTCTAAGTGTAATCTGTTAGACCTTTAATTAGAATAAAAGGGGTGTCAACTAATCCATAGATCCAATGAAGACAAAACCAAACAAACCACTTCTGAAGGACAAAACTTCTTTCTGTGGATCAGGTTCCTCTGATTCTCTTTCACAAACAAATCTATATAACCCTCTGGAAAAGTCAAATGACAATTGTTACATATGGAGTACCATTAATACATTTATTTAATTATAATTTATTTTTCAACCATAAAACGGACAGAGCATGGTCCTGGTCTACTCAATAGGAAATAAATGATAAAAAGTAATTTCTAAAAAAATCCAAAAAATCACCAGTATCAAATAATACTAATATCAATATTGCCTGAAATACAAAGAAACAGCCAATGTGTCTATCTATATAAACTTTAATTAAGAACCTTGCATTGAAAAGCAGATGATACAGTATATAGTTAGCTGTGCTGACAACTGCTGGGAACTTAATGTCTGCATTAAATTTATACAATTGTGTTGAACAATGTAAATCTGAGATTAGCTAATTATCATGAAATGATGAAATTTAGCTCACCTGTGTTCCGGATTAAATTAAGTAAAGTGTGCTTTGATTTTCCAAATTCTCTTCATGCAAAAGTGATCTGGTTTTGTTCCTTATATCACGTTAGAAACGAAAAGGCAATCATGCAGCTTGGCAAAAGAAAAAAATAATAATTGTGTTTGTAGGTTACAAAAATATGAGTCACACACTGCATAAAAACCGAACCAAATTAAAACATATCAACAGAAGGCTTCCAAGGTATTAGTTTCTTATGTATGAAGTCATCTTAGTTTCCTTAAAACAATTACATAATTTATGATACTCAGCAGTGCTTGTGTAGCTTTTGAAAGTCCTCTATAGACAAATTGTCATTTTCACCAGTTTTCTTTTTTTAAAAAAAGTTTCAACTTGTAACAAAGAGTCAAAAGTAAACTAAAACGGTATTATTGATATATATATTTTTTTCATGAAGGGTCTAGGCTTTTAAAATGTAAATTTACAGTACAAAAATCATACAAATTAAATACAGGGTGGGGTGGGGGAGTCTATTCTTGCTTCATTTAAATAGTATTAACATGGGCATCTACAGTACCTGTCCTAAAAAGTTAAAGTCTATCTCTAAAGCAGCTAGCAAGGCTGTGCTAATAAAATAAGGTCAAAGCTTATAATTCTTGAAGCCTCAGACATTGCACTATTACTTGAGCCAGCAGAATGCAGTGGATGGTGTTTGCCCACCCAATCCCACCCACATCCACACCAAATTCCCACCACACCATGAATTCTGAAAGAAATAGGCATTTCTTTTTAACAGCTTTAAATACAGCATAGAAACAGTCAGAACAAAGACATTCTATACCTCTTACGGAAGTCCCGGTTTTGAAAACATACCTAATACTCAAAGCAGACAGAACAGTTGAGAACTGTCTGAATTTTAATAACATATTTCTATCTCCTGGGATCATTTAATAGGGAAAATCATGTTAGACCTTTACAACTCTTATTTACATCTCTAGGAAGTAGAACAATATTAATTTATTGGAAAATGCAAATCATTCTCCTAATGGTTGGCCTTCCCTAAAGTAAGGCAATATGTGTGTCACAAAAAAATAAATAGGATAACTTTTGTTATTTGCTACTTTGTCTTTTCACTGCATATCCGATTTGTTGTTATTGTAAATGATTCGAGCTTTTAAAGATCATTTTAAATACTTTTAACTATTTTAATATTGATCCAACTGTGGAATTGCTTTTCAAAATTTCCATCATGCCATTATACTGGCTAGTAAAAAATAATTAGACTGTATATAATGTTGAAATTTAAATTCTGAAATTCATGACAGAATTGGAGTAATTCAAATTGTGACAGTAACATTTGGATACAATGAAATATTAGAAGTAGATTTGCTCATATAACTATTAATATTACTTACAGCAAAATAAACCTCTATATGACTGCAGAATATCACACTTGGCTTGACTAGCATTATTTCTAAAAGACTGTGTCGAGTTTAAATATCATTTTAAAATTAAGGTGCGGGAATATCCTTTACTCTTAATACTCGTACGAACTCCAAATCCATCTAAAATAAGATTCATCGCTATTGAACTTGGATTTCAGTGTTCTTCGCCCACATTCAGTCACTTCAAGAAGGAAAGCGTTTAAAAAATGAGTGCAATGTTTTTGCTTTGACTGTATCTCTAAAAACCTGAAATGTCATAATTGATAGGGGCCATTCAAAAAATATGCAGTACACAAAACAGATAGGATAGTACGGACAGACGTAGTTACTCCTACATATACCACATACAATCAACATTTCAATCTCTATTATGTTTTTCACGATTTGTTATTAAAGTTAAAGCACCTATGTGTGGTGATTTTACTTTTACTGTACAGCCTATGTTATTGATTTTAACACTGTAACTTGCCCCATTGGACCGAATCATGCAAACTGCCGCAGATCAGCACAAGTGTTTTATAAGGCATAACTGGAACAAGTTAAAAATCATTCCTCAAACTTTCAAAAGTTGAGTTGCTTGATGAAGGAGTTCCTGCCTCAGTCTTTTTTTTTTCCCTTCTGAAATCCATGATTAAGTCAGGAGGATAATTTTCTTGAAAGTGTAATTTATTTGGCTTAGGATAGTGCCACAGGAATAATAATAATAATAAAAAGAATTGAAATCCTCTCAGGTTGGAAGCTCCTTTGACCTCAGTTGAGGACACGATAAATCCAGCTACATTCAGAATTCCAGGTAGGCAAGGATGCCAATAGCAGACAGCAGTAAACCAAGACAACTGGGCGATATTCCAGCAGCAATTCCTGTAAATGAAACAGATTTGGCTTTCGTTAAGGGATAGCTATTATGTTATATGCAAAACAAAATGTGATGACAAATATTTTCTGAACCAATCAAGGTTGTGATCCAAAGTAAGGGTGTGAATTGATTTAATAACAAAAGTAAAAATAAAATGAATGGGACCAACTTGTTCATAAATTACTAATGAAGAAATCAATGCCATATATGAGTGCCAGAACTGTCCTTTTTTTGTTTTTGTTCATTCTGAACTAATTCAGAGCCACTTTAGATTACATTTAGATTACATTGCAATTAGATGACATGTACATTACTTAGGTGGCAATCTGATACACATGGCGGAATTGATGTCTGGGGGAAATTTCCAAAAGGCGGCACAAGCTTAACAACATCCAGGGTGTCCTGTTTTTTACTGTTTGAAATATGGCAAACCCATAGAATATGATTACACTGTTAGTTGCCAATGATATGGATATACTTTTCTCTCTCTTTCTTTTTGAAGTTTGGCAACTTCAATTCTTTTGGGGAGAAGTTGAATACCTGAAATTTTAAGGGCAATTAGATGGAAAGGAAGTTCTAGCCAGGGGAGTAGTAGTTGGAAGGCAACAGGAAATTAAAAAAATGAGTGGAAGGAAGGAAAATGAATTAAATGATAAGGGAAAAAAAAGCTATTTTAACCTATGGATAAATATCCAAATGAGTTTTTAAACTGTGGTTGTTGAATGAAGCAGAGATAGCATTGAGGTGGACCAAAACCACATCCACACTTCTGATTTTACATGCCATTGCACTACATGTGAGTAACACGTGCATAGGGCTAGACATTGCTTAAATACATAACAGGCAGCCAATATTGGTGCCAGTAGGAGCTTTCCCCCTAAGGGTCCTAGGCATATGTTGGGTCTGTGTCTCCAGTCAAGTCTCAGTGCAGGGAAGAAGAAGAAGAAGAAGAAGAAGAAGAAGAAGAAGAAGAAGAAGAAGAAGAAGAAGAGTTTGGATTTGATATCCCACTTTATCACTACCCAAAGGAGTCTCAAAGCGGCTAACAGTCTCCTTTCCCTTCCTCCCCCACAACAAACACTCTGTGAGGTGAGTGGGGCTGAGAGACTTCAGAGAAGTGTGACTAGCCCAAGGTCACCCAGCAGCTGCATGTGGAGGAGTGGAGACGCGAACCCGGTTCCCCAGATTACAAGACTACTGCTCTTAACCATTACACCACACTACACCACACTGAAGATATAAGCCGCCTCTTCCTGCATATTGCCTTTACAGTGAGAATTGGGCTTCCCCACCACTGTAATTTGTTAAGGGGCACCTGAGTCCATGCAGAACCAACCTGCAAGCAGGAGGTCCTGTGTTGGGTTTTCTTTACAGATGCTTTCCATGCGTATTGAGTAGCAGAGTTAGAAAGAACCCCAAACTATAGGATTAAGTGAAAGGGAACCTGAACCAAGGGGCATATTCCAATTTATATAGAGAGTACAGCCGAGTCAAGAGTAATCTTGTTTATTTATTTACCGGACACAATCCATTTTTTAAGTATTAAAGGGACTGAGTAGAAGCTATGCAGTTTCCCAGCCTTGATAATAGTTTAGTTCCATTCCCTTATATGTTATTCTGCTACTTAATGGGGAAAAGGGTAAATGTAAAAAATCTGACAAACAAGATCCGAACTTGATTCCAATACAACCTATTTCTGTTTACTGATGAATTGTTGTTAGTATTTGTTCTGGAACAATTGTACTAGAATGGCATACACCCCGCAGAGAAACAATAATTCTGAAATATAATTCAGGTGTATTTTAAAATCTACATACCTGGAATTTTTACTTGAGCTACTTCTCCATCTCCCCCTTCGCTGTGCACCCGAACTTCAACAACATATTGGCCTTTAACAGGGGCTGGAACTTCTATATAATGTTTGCCAGTACTAAACAGTGTGCCATTAAACTGGCCATCTGGTCTATACAGCACCTTTCAGGGACAAAATATGACATGGTACAGGATGTAACTCCAGAGAATAAATCAAATGACAAAAAGGCAAGCTGTATCTTATTTTAGAAAAAGTATTAAAGAAATAGCTACAAAATGAACACCCCCCCATTCAACCGTAGAAAAATTAAATGCTGAAACACGTAAAGTAATTGACCTGATCCCAGTTTTAACTATTACAGGCTTTTAGGGCAAACTAGATGTAATGTCAGGAGATCTATGATAGGCTTTCACATGGGCTTTAAGAACAGCAGATGCAATCACATGTGTGAGAGACCATGTTTGTTTTATGAGTTGGAGAGTTTTGGGTCAGAGCTGCAGTGCAGAATCAGGATCTTCTTAATATTTTCCCCTCTGTGTCATGGTTTTCAAATCCTGCTCCTGGAGCTGCTATTTGCCTCTGATGGGAAAACTTACAGGAATGGTTTAAAAAGCCTTCTCTGCACCGTGGAGGTTTAAATAAGAAATTCAACTTTAGCTAATCCAACCAGTCCAAAATTAATAACATATTATGAAGAAATGTGAGATAAATAATTAAGAATGCTTTCATAAACCAGCATGATTTTCAGTCAAGATATATACCTTTAAGGTATATTCAAAGCAATATTTTTTTTTAAAAAAAATGAACAAAAATGGAACACATCTTGGGCGCCTGGTGAGACGGTATTGGCAAATTACTTCCACAGTACAGGAATGTGTGCTTAAATGTTTTGGGGTTTTTTTTACTTGTATTCTGGAGGTCAATACAGGTGGAAATGGATTGAGATTTATGGGAATTGGAGATGATTACTAGCTCCACTCAACACAGAGTGAAAAGACATATTCTAGCAGGACAACCAATCTTTAGCTTCCTTCTTACTGCCTTCATCACAGGTAAGTAAGTAGTAAGTAGTAAGCACTGGTGGTACTGACAACAATACAGTTTCCAGAAGCTGGAGAGCCACTTCCACACCTGCCTCATCTGAGAAGAAATCAGGACTGGTTCTCCATATCCTCTGCGGATCACCTCTTTTTCTATGCTTCATGGACTGTGGTTCCTGATTCTTGCTCAGCAAGTGTCCTAAGATATCCCAAGTCATCACCACCTACACTGATGCCCAGAAGAGTCTACTCCACCATTTTTAGTCACTGAAAAAAAGGCAACATGGTTTCTATGCCTGCCTTGGTAATGAGTGCACAAATCACAATACAGGGTTGTATTTTTTACCATGGTTGATTTGCACATCTGTTTGAATGAGAAGAACTGTGGGGTAGATAGATATGTACTTCTGAATTATGTAGCTTGTTTTCATATCATGACAAGATTCATGCTCAGATAACAGTTTCTAGGAGTATGTAGACAGCATAACTAGCAGGGTAATATTGAAGTCCGTTTCAGGAATTTTACTGAAGTATTCATATTAGCCTAACCAAGGTTAGCTGTTTATACATTCTGTTGTTGCTCCTTGAAGGTGTGGAATCAGATTGTAAGTCAATTAACAGACAAGTGAAGTGATAAACCATATTTGCTAAATTACACAATGAGGACAAAGCATCTCAATACAGATCTTACTTTATATCCTTTCACAGTAGATTCATTGGATTGTGACTTGACATGGTCCCATGTTATGATGTACTTCGAACCAGACCTTACAGAACTGATAATTCTTGGTCGCTGCCTTGGAGCTGAAAAATATTACATGACTTTTATTTCTGGTGTGTACAGTAAGATACCCCCCCCCCACCACCACCACCCCGTCACTCACACACCATGAGAAAGTTACAGAGCAATCCAACTCCCTGATTCCCTGTTCTGGAATGGGTTTGGATGAGGTCGAGGTGTGCCTTCACTCAGCCATGCGCAGGTTAGCTCCACTGGAAGTCCTGCTGGTGAAAGTGTTCCAATGTGCCTGGCTGAATGGCTGACAGAAGCTAATGCTGGGGGTGTCACCATTGGCAGTAGCCAATGGAAACCCCCCAAAGAAAGCACAGAAATCCCTGATATCTTTTGGGGGTGGAGCTAGGCTAGCATAGAATCTGCTGGGTTCCAAACCACCTGTGCTTCAGTCATGTTACAACATTGATCCAGGCCTCTTTGCCTGGATAACAGAAAGTAGGAAATCACCAAAGGAACCACTTTACTTACGTGCTTTTTCTGTAATGAAAGCCAAACGATTACTGGGAGGTCCAACGCCTGCAAAGTTGAAAGCTGCCACATCTGCGTAGTAGTGTGTGTCAGGCTTCAGGTTTTCCAACCTCACTGAAAAATTCTGACTGCTTACTTGTACTTTATTTGCTTCTATTTCTCTTCCACGGCTGGGCCAGTAGCGGATCTGTAAACATGAGACATGTGTTTATCTGAGAACAAGAATGAATTTCAAACAAGAGAGCTCGTCGTTTGACTGCCACTTGTTCCTAAAGCGTAAGGTCTGCATAGGGAAGAGCTTTCCAATTCCAGCTCAAATTTTGCAACAAAAGACACTGCTTCAGTCCCTGCAGTGCTCTGTGCATTTGGAAACATGCACAGTGGCAAACTTTACTTAACACAAGATTTTCAAACAAGAATTAGAAAGTGGATAGTAGAGCAAGATACAGTTAGACCTATACAGGAAATAGGAAATGAAAAGAGCGGAGGGATGAGACAGTAGACTCATTTCAACAATTAAACTTGCTATCTCCTTTTTAAATTCAAAAGCTTGTAAGCTGACTGCATTATGAAGAGGGATTCTAAACTAGTCCTCCTAGTTCAGACTGGAAACAGGAGAAACCTCCCCTTCAAAATGCCAACAGAGAACAGCAACAGAACACCAATAAGCAATGGCCCAATGTTTTCAAAGTCCACAATGCGCTCAACAAAGGGTTGCAAATCCTTTTTGGACCAGTGAACGCATTTTTAATTTTGAGAGAGTGCAGTCACAAAATAGCTGCTATTCTGTGTGTGACATAATACAAAATGGCTTCCATGGGGAGCATGGCAAAACATAGAATTATACAGATGGTTCATTTTATATACTTTAATTAATAATAAATATTTTTAGCTCACCTCATACCCTGTAATAGCTGGACTAATAATATGCTGCCAAGAAACAGAGGCTTCTGTGGATGATCTGACTCTTACTTTCACATTTCTAGGTCTTTCAACAGGAGCTAGAAAAATGAGTAATACAACTGACTTCAAATGCTGCAAGTGAGATATTCTACAAGCAATTCCTCGATTTACAATGAACTTGTAGCTACTTTGGCAGCTCTAAATACCAACTAATTTAGAAGGTTGTAGATGGAATCTCCATTAATGCACTGTTCTCAAAGGCAGCAGTGTGATAAACCTGGGACTGCCAACTTGCTTGGGAACAGTGGACAAATTGATTTTACACACACACACACACACAAACACACACACACACACACACACACACACTGGCCACCTATTACCAACAGGAATCAATTCTCACTACCAGGAAAAATATCAGAGGTTAGCCACCCCTTATATTGATGGTGTCTCCCCAATGAAATCAGCACCCTCCAAGCATTACAAAATACAGAAGTATAGAAAATACTGCTGCTGCTAAGCAGCTCCTGGCATAGTTTTGCATAGGCTTTTGTAATTCTGACAGTGTTTCAGTGTTGTTTTTAATTTGTTTTTACTTAAATGATCTGTCCTGGGGGGTTCAACAGGCAGCTAACTAATTTTTGCAAACCACTGAATCGAAAAACAAACACAAACAAATGCACAAACAACATATAAACTTTGCAGAAGTTCTTCATTAATGCAGATAAGTTTGTAGGATGTCTTGCAACTTTCAGCATATAGCAGCTGAGGCATAGTGCTCAGAATACATCCTTCCTTAGACACAGGCGCAAAGGTATCTGAACATACGACTTCCAGGCTGTCTTTCTGGCTGGATATGTCTTGCACACAAATACTGGTCATGTCCTCTATCACATTGCTTTGCAGACAGAATAAATACAGACCTATAGTTTTGAAAGTATGATGCTGAATGTTTCAGTAATAAACATTATATTGCATATTTATTTAAGTGTAGGGGAAAAAAATCAAGATTAATTTATATAAGCAGTCAGATTTGTGAAAAGAAGACACATAGGACTGCTGTCTATGAAAGATTTAATTTTTCAAGCACAGATCACTTCTGTTTTGAGGATTCTTAGCAACAAGTTGCAACAGAATAAGGTGCTGCTGCCTAAGCTCAGGAAACCTTTCATATATTTAATCTTCTAACTGGGCACACAGTCAACTATACATCAAAACAGTCAGTGTTCAGGGAAAAACAGTTACATATCTGTTGAAGGGCATCAAACAAAACCTAACCATCCTGTATGGAACGTTATTTTTTTTTTTTTTTTTTTTTTAAAAATAGCATTCAGTGAGTGACAGCTACTAAACCAAATTAATAATTTTAATCAATTATCCACAATTGCTAGGGGATGGCCCCAGTTACTAAAAACTAAGGCAGTCTGCCAGAAAAATGGTTTTTCACATGGTGATTACAGTCAACGACTGGTGGCCTGATGGTCTGAAGCTTTTAAAGCATTCTTGCTTTCTTCAGGATCTTCTCTTGAAGACACAGGATTATCAGAAGAACACAAAATTTTCTGAGTTCAATTTTTACAAAGAGTTAATGTGAATTCCACAAAGTCATTCTTGGATCTTTCAGAACTTGAGGTACCCTTTTCAAATAACCACATGTAGCCTACAATCCTAGGAACCTTCATCTGGGGGGGGGGCAGGGGCATAACTTTTAGTTCCCATCTTTCCAAAATATCCAGCAAGTATGCATATAAAAGATTGGACCTTGATTTATGTGTACAAATCCCCCAATTCCATGTGTCATTTTATGCTTTTATTTTATTGGTTTTTAGGCTGCATTTTTTGTTTTAATGGATATTGTTTCTATATCGTACATAGTCTATACAGCTTAAGAGTTTATAAATTCTTTTAAATAATAAAATATAAAGTGAAGTCAGTCTCTCTCTCTCTCTCTCTTTGCTGAGGCCTTTGTGGAATTCACATTAACTGTCTGCAAAATTTGTACTGGAAATTGTCAATCTTTAGGTGCATGGAGAAAAATTCATCAAAACAGGGAGCTCACTTATATTTCTATGTAGGGCTGTTAATCGACTAAACCTTTTAATCTTCTATCCTGAAATAGATAAACCTTCAATCTGATCCAGCAGTGCTATTTTTATGTTTTTATGTTATGTTTTTATAGTTTCTTAGCTTTCCAGGGACAATCACACATGTGGAATTATATACACTTTTGGTTGAATATGCACTTTGTCATAGTTAAAGAAGATGCATTGCAATCAATGGGACTAAACTGAAGTAAACTGAACTCTAAGGATGATTATGTCTGGATCCAACCCTTAAGTTTTCCAAAAGCAGAACAGCAATTGTTCATTATATAAATTAGAATGAGGTTTATTATGGGTTGAATGGTTAAGAAAACGTGATTTTAAAAGCATTTTGATGTCACAAATTTCAGGTAAGTTGTTGTTGTGATAAACTTGTGAAGAAATGTATTAATAGAAATGTTTGAATGATTTTTTACCTAAAACAATGCTTTACTTAGAGATATATCCAAATTGGCTTAGAGCCAAAACAAACAAACAAACAAACTACATGTTGCCAGCTAATTAACCAAAATGAGTCATCTGCTTGAATTTACGAAGTTTCCTGCATGAAAATAGAATCATGATCTTTTAAGAGATGGCAATGAATGGTCTTCACTGCCAGTGTATTGATATCAACTCAGTTCCCTGCTCCCCCTACTCTGTTATTTCTACTTACCATCATCTGCTGAATAAATGATAGCAGTGAGGCTAAATGGTCCTTCTCCTTTGTTATTAAATGCTTTCACTTTTACTTGATATTTTGATGCAGGGATCATTGATTCATCTTTATGGACATACCGACCAGTATCAGGCTGAGAAACTATAACTTTTTTCCACACAACTTGATCAAAGGGCTTGAAGGCTACCACGTATCCAAAATTATTACCAAAGTGATATTCTCGTGGTAAAGGCTATTAAAAAAAAGGACAAAAGGTTGAGAATTATTTTTTGGACAAAGGAGAACTCACAAGCAAAATGCTATCATGTATCCCCAGGTCCTAAAAGGAGGGTTCCAGTACAAGATTTCAGCTAGCTGAAACAGTTCAGAGCATGAGAGAGAAATCAGATTATTTCAGGAGCAGGAAACCAAAAAGTACTTTCTCCCACTTGTCCATATTGTGCTAAAGAACTCATATTTGGGGCTGGTTGTCAGGGCCCTTTTGTGCTTTATTTTATGTGTTTTTTATTTTAATTTGTGTGTTTTTTTTTACCCACCCTTCATTGCAACAGTACTATCAGAGCATAAAAGTTTAAAACAAAATATATAATACAATTTTACCATAAATATATCTTTTTTCCACTCAACCAGATGCTAAAACATTAGTAACACCCACTAAACACTTGCGGGAACATATGGTCTTCAGTGGGCCCTTAAAACTGATAGGAATTGGGGCCAGTCTTAGCTCGGAAGTCTTGGGTCCCTCTCAAGATTAGGTCTGGGATCGTTGCCCCTCTGATGGGTTTCAGCGCCAAGTGTTCTAAGCTATAACCATTTAGGGTACCAATAAATGCTACCTCTTTGTCATGACTGGAACGGATATGTAGCCAAGTTTACGTGAAGGTTGTTGAAGTCACCCATTACTACATATCCTCTTTTGGATGCCACCTTGATTTCATTCTTCATCTCAAAATCTCCCTAAGCATTTTGATCAGGAAGGTGACAGCACAATGCATCCTCAGTACTAAATTATTCTTGGGGCTTGTGTACCACCACCCACAGCGATTCAGTGAAGGAGTTTTCAAACCCTTTGAGATTTCTAGCTTGCTGGGCTTGCCTTTGCCGTACAAAGTGATGCCACCAGTACGTCCTCATCAGTCTTTTCTATAGAGTTCCTAGCCAGAGATAACCATGTCCCACTGGTTGTCTCTGTTCCACTAGGTTTCAATTGTGCCTACTATAACAAGGCTGTCCAAGTGCTCCAGTTCAACTGTCTTGGGCTTGGAGGCTTCTAACGTTAGTGTCTGTCTCTTCAAGTGTCTTCGGCACTTGTACTTCAGCCTCTCTGAAGTGCTAACCTATGCACTGTGCTCACAATGCCTTGTTCTCCACCACCCCTAATTTTTCCTCAACTTCACAACCTTCATCGCAGAGGGGAGATTTTGTTCCAAAACAGACCCTCCTCAACTCCTGCTGGCTTTCCTTCCTCAATTAATCTGTAAGTTAATATCATTATTATTATTTTTAAAGAAATCCCTCATTACAAGACAAGGCATCTCTTCAATTCTGCCATGTCTGCAATTCAAAGGGATAAATGGATTTCTGCTGACATGCACACACACACAGAGTCTCCAGAAAGATTCAAGGAGACTTAAAGTCAGTAATAAAAACAAAGTAAGCCAAACATAATCCCTAAAATCCCAGCACACAGTAATAAATGTTAGAGAGGAGGAAATCCATCCTTTGTAACCATAGAAGAGGTGGTGGCAAGACTGAAAATGTGTACTAACGTTAAGATCCAGCTTCTTAATCTAGTCCTCGAAAGGAGGAATGAGATAATAACTTTGAATCTGCATTAAGAAGGGGCAGTAGAATGGAAGGAAGTTTATATCCCTACTGCTCTAGCTCCTAAACACCTCGCCTTTTGAGGCTTTATGAATCACAGCAAATTATCTAGGTGTGCCAACCTGCCATACATTTTGTTCGTATGCCGTAACTTATGAAATTATTGGACCGTTAAATGCAAAGTCTGCAAACTTTTAGAGAACCATGCCATGACCTTATACAAACCTATCTATTTGCCCTGAGCCATGCTGACATTAAAAATAAGATACATGTTACTTTTACATACATGCTAAAGGAATTACTGAGAAGGAAATCCTACCCACCCATTTTCCCGGTTTTAAATGATCCTCCCATTCCAGTACAGATGGGAAAAGCCTTCCATTAGCTGAGAGAAGTAATTGGGATATAAATCTATTTGGGCCTATGTGAAAGAACAAAGTGATCTTGTTTTGGTACTCTCTGATCTTGCATTAGTCACAACCCCACCCCCACCCCCCGGCTATAATTTTAAAAAAGTTAGTCACAGCTGGGAGTTATCCAAATTTGCAGTGCCAACTTGGCTAGGGATATGGACATTTACATTCAGCACAAGATGTGTCATTCCTCCTCCCCCCCACACACACCTCCCAAAGGTTTCATGGTCTTAGGAGTGAACATTTGTCAATACTTTTAAGCTGCTTTAAAGTTTTTTGAACTTTGTCTTTAACAGACAACTCCCCCCCCCCAAATGAAAAGCAGACATCCGTAAAAATCATACTTTTGCAATTTTAAAAATTACTGCACAAAGTGAATACAGAATGGTTGTTAAAGATGAACAGGAGTAATATCTCTGCCTTATCTATATTTGCCTTGCTGCTGCATACCAGGACAGAAAGGAGAAGAGGGAGGCAGCAGCGAAGTCAGTGCGGTGCAAACAAGTGCATGTTCTTGCCAGGGTGTGCACCTGCCCTTGCTGATCACCTGGCTTTGATCACCTGGCCTTGCTGAATGTGTATGGGTAGAACCCTCACTGGACATTCTGAGCTGGACAAGAACTCTGGGTAAATTGTGCCCTTATTCAAAATACAGCTGTGCATTAGGAGCTAGATAAATCATACAGGCATGTCCAACTCCCAAGAGACTGCGATCTACTCCCAGTATATAGATATAAAAACCTGGCAGTGATCTACCCATTGTCATTGGAGGGAGGAGGAGTGTGCGTGGGGTGGGTGGATTGCTCAGAGTTGTTGAGCATTTTTTTTTGGGGGGGGGGAGGATTGCACAGAGTTTTAAAGCATTTTCCCCCATAGCTTTTTGTACACGATAAAGATCCCGCGATCTACCAGGATCAGCTGGGGATCTACCAGTAGATTGCGACCTACTGGTTGGACATCCCTGATATATGAGTTTCAAATATTGGCACCATTACTGATCTTAATCCATTTTATGCTTTATAACCTTTGAGGTGAGTTTCCAGAAAAGATTAAATGAGTTTAACCCTTTAAAAATGTACACAAGATCACCAAGACTATAACCAAAATTGACGTGGCATCTACTTGTAATCTTAACACTACCACCCTTGGTTCAACAACAAATAGGTCCTTTTATAACAGTGTAAAGATTAAGCATAATTTCATTATTATACCTACCACCCAAGTTATTGTCAGCTCTCGATTGCTGCCACCCCCTCCTCCAACTTCAGAAGGAGCCACGTTTGGAGCTAAATAACAGAAAAAGAGAAATGTTTCCTCTGCTTTCATGAAATAAAATAAACCATCATTTATTTCCCCCTCTCATTAAGAATGCCATTGAGTCCATAAGGCCCACACAATTATAGTAATGATAGCCTGTAATTGCTGAGAAAGTCCCAGGGCTTTCCAAACGAAAAGCAAACTCTGTTTCCAGGGGGAAAAAACATGACTGAATCTAGGTTTTGATACAGTGTACAGTTTTCCTTGAACGTATAATTCAATTTTGGGGTGGGAGGGGGGGTGTTAATTAGACATTCAGAAGATTTATTGCTCTCACCTCAAGAGTTTGTACTCATGTACTTTAAGCACATACTTAAAATTTACATCCACAAGTAGCTTATGGTAATAAAGCGTGTCCTCCATAACAGGGGGCACGTGTTGCGGTGCGACCTGGCCACCTGACCCGGTGTTGTGGGGGGTAATCTGGAATCAGCTACAACCCTTGATAGGTCGGTCCTGTGTTACTGGGGTGTAATCTGACCAATGGGATGTCGCAAAAAGCAGCAACGGGGGACGTATTTACGTCCATGTGAGGCTACTGAGCTTCCTCTTTGGGGCTTTTGCATCGGAACACCCGCCCACCTCTCCCTAGATTTAGGGCTTGCGCTTGACCTTTCTATGCCGTCGTGTGTCGTCTGCCGTTGGGGCAGGGGCACAGCAGGAATTTTCCCCACTTGGCTGATTGGCTGGTGCCATTTGCCTGCTGCGTAGCAAATAATCACAACTTGTAAGTTGCGGATAGGCTCTGGTTCAGGTGATAGGCATGGCACGGGACATGGCCACGCCTATGCAAAGGAAGGATATTCCGGTAGAGGAATCCAGGGACTCATTGGTTTGGCGTTCCCCGAAAGGGGTCCGGCCCACGTCCGAGTCCAGGGGACATCAGGGCGGCTGATTGGTGCTCCAACCAGCAGCTGTCCCTGGTGTTCATCCTTGGCTGTCCTACGAACGTGGCTCTGGGACAGCACTGCCTGCAAGAGTGCAGGGAGTTAGTTGAACCAGAACC
Source organism: Lacerta agilis (assembly GCF_009819535.1). Lineage (NCBI taxonomy): Eukaryota > Metazoa > Chordata > Lepidosauria > Squamata > Lacertidae > Lacerta > Lacerta agilis. The sequence continues at coordinate 48,648,086 of NC_046321.1, forward strand.
TATGCAATCACTCACTTGGTTGTAATCGATAAAGTTGTGGCCTAAATTTCTGCCAAAAACCAAACCAAATATCTGACTCTGGTGTGAATTTATTTGGGGAAAGGTAAAAGGTCTAAACACACAAAACTCTGCACAACTCAGAATGGTAAAGAATATTCATAATTGCACTTATAATACTTAAACTGAAGTGCTAACAAGGACTGGTGCAATTTCTGTATTATTTTACTTAATCCCCTCACTTGTCGTATTTCCTCCTTTCTGCCATTCTCCAAACTATCAGAAGTACAGTACTTCTGTGGGAATCAATTCATCAATTCATCTTCCAAGTTTATACACTATATTTTAGACCTAAGCTCTTTTATTAAAACAACTTCTGAAAAAGGAAGTGTCAGCTACACTAGTCCTGTTTATTTGTTTAGATTTTGTTTTAGTTGGAAATACTTTTTCACAGAGGTTTACTTTCCTCTTTCTGTTGGCTTTCCTAGCTAATGCTTCCTTCATCCTTAAAACAGTGCCAGTTTCAACAGAGTACTGCCAGTTGTGGCTCTTTAGCAGTACAAATGCTTCACATTTATACTCCTGATATGCATTCATTCAAGACAATGGCCCAATATCTGGGCTGAAAGGCCAACACAAAAGGATAATCTACTACTAATTTGCTGAAGAATGACATGTGCATTTCTGCAGTGACATATGACTTCCCAGAGAAATGCTGTTATCTCCTGCATACAGTCAAAGCAGCATGCATTATCTTTAACAATAAGGACAGAGCTAATTCTTCATGTAGAAGACACAGTTAAATAATATGTGTGTTGAAGGCCAAAGAATATGCACAACTGTGCACTGAGATCTAACATTAAGCATTTAGACAAAGCAGAATGTGTGCTATGGAGGATAATGTCATGCCTTTGATACCTGTACTGCTTTGAGAGCTTTCACTCATTTGTAAACCAGCATTATCTAGTACAACATGCAAAAACACTTTGGCATGTTTTCTTATGATCATAATGCAGAATTTGGTTAGTTCCCCCCCCATATTGTTACACTCCCAAGCCAAGGCATATGCACCAACACACAACAACAGCTGCATTATGTTGCATTATGAATAAGGGGAGATTAAAAACCATCTGAAGAGCTGTTTAGAATAATGCACCTCATCTATGACATCCATTTGCCAAAACTGAGACATCTGCATCTGTAAAGCTAAGATGTTCAGGGTATTAGTACTCTATGCAGATTAGAGTACAAATGTCTGGCTGTTCAGCATATTACAACTCTAGGAGCTGGTTCAGCCATGCTTGCATATGGTGGCTTGCATATGTAAATGATCATTACAAATAATGGATAAGAACATAAGAACCCTGCTGGATCAGGCCAAAAATCCATCCAGTCCAGCATCCCGTTCTCATAGTGGCTAACCAGATGAGCACGGGCAAGTCTGCAAGCAGGACCAAGCACAAAACCACTCTCCTCGTTTGTCTTTCCCGGCAGCTGGCATTCAAAAACATAGTGCTTTCAAAACTGGAGGTAGTAGTACAGGGAACAGTCATTCTGCGTGCGACCAAGGCGCGCACACACTGTTTTCAGTCCCTGAAAGGGGCGTAACAGGGACGTAATGGAGCAGGCACATAATGGGGTGGGGCAGGCTCTTATGTATCACTGATGCGTGCAGTGACCTGGAACGCAACCCCTGTACAAATGGGTGGCCACAGATAGCTTTATTCTCCATAACTTTGCATAACTCTCTTTTAAAGAAATCCAATTTGGCGACCATCACCACATTGTGTCCAACTGAGTTTGTTCTTGGTATGACCTTTCGTGTGCATGCACACTTCTTCAGATATCTGAAGAAGTGTGCATGCACACGAAAGCTCATACCAAGAACAAACTCAGTTGGTCTCTAAGGTGCTACTGGAAAGAATTTCCTATTTTGTTTCGACTATGGCAGACCAACACGGCTACCCACCTGTAACCACATTGTGTGGTAGTGAATTATGTGTTTATATGCATATCATGCCTTACAGCACATTACACTGTCAGCCGTCAAATGCGGAAAAACCAAGTGATGTTCAGGCAGGTGCTAACAGCAGTTTAATTTTTTTTCCTTTTCAATAGGTACTCCTCACTGCTACTTAGTGGGAGGGATGAGGCGGTGGCAAGGTTGGGGCTGGGCAGGTGCAATGCTAGTAACACTTACTGACTCTGCCAGTGTATCCGCACAGCAATCCCTATTGCTATATGATATGATAGCGCCCAAAATTGTTCAAGAAAAGGTAAGCACTGAGTGCCTCTTGAAAACTTAAGGGAAGCGAATGGAAAATTGCAGCACTAAAGGAAAGCGTAGAAAATTTCCACCTGGAAACAGTGGCTTGGTGTTCATATGGAAATTTGGAAGATGTGGTCTGCTGGGGCTGCTATTAGAACAGCTTCTTCTCCACTTTCAAAAACTTCATGATTATGTGAACATTTACTGAATATAAGCGCAAATATTTCCCTTCTTCTAAAATATCCTGTGTTTTTTTTAAAGTAAGCATCATCTACGTAAAATTAAGTGCTGTAAAAAAGAAAATAAAAGTAATAAATATGCTGTTTTGGTTTGAGTAAGTGGTGATTTAGACACAACCATTTCCCCCTAGCATGCACTGAGTTCTGCAGTCACCATATGGTGGAATTGAAGTGGGCCTAGTTTGGAAATGTATGTGACTGCAATTGTCTTTATACATTGGACTCCTTTGGGTAACCTCATTCAAAGTGAGTGCTAATTCCACACCACACAGAAACTGCAAAACATGATGCAGAATGCGAAAAAAGAGTAGTTTACCAGAATCCGAAGAAAAACTTGCTCATTTTTGCAGCAAATGTGATAGTTACCCATTAAGCATTTTATACTACCATACTATTCTGGATTTCAAACTGGTAATTGAATCAGATATGGCATTAGTGTGTACGTACAAGATCCCTCTGTTCGGATTTTCTGTGATGGCATACTAGGGTCTCCTTTCCCTAAAATATTAGTGGCCATTATCTGAAATTCATATTCCATCCATGGGATTAAATCAATCACCTTGGCTGACTCCACATTTCCATCAACAACTGGAGGGTCTAAATGAAAACAGAAAGATTATTTAATACACAGAAAAAGCAAACAATAGCAGCCAAGGTTGTGATGTTCACATTTCAGTTGCCACATGGACAGCCTCTCTTGTCAGTCCAATTATTTACAAAGAGCCACCAGCCTAGAAAACAAATGCAGTTGGGCAAGATCCCTGGAATGATACCATTCCAATGGTTTAGCCTGTCATATTTTAGAGACTGCTGAGACATTTTTATGCAAGCATCATTTCTATTCTACTTTTCAAAACACGCACAAGAAAAATAGAAAAGGGGCCACTTGAATTATTCAGCTACAACTCTGTTTTTCCAATTAACATGGACACTAAAATTATTTAAATAACATCAAGTGCATCAACATGATAAAAATGCATCAAATCAAATCAAATCAAATCAAATCAAATCAGGGGCCTCTTGACATATTCCACTGAGATATGTTGGAATTTGTTACATTTCCCATAAATTAAGTTGAGGTCAGTGTGTGCAAATGTGGCTGCCCTATCAATACAAAACATTACAATTACCATTGTGTGAACATGGTTTCTAAACATATGTTACTGTATACTTATACAGTGATTGCCATTGTGTCTGCAGAGGTATGCACTAGTGCCCACAGGGTTCCCTTCCCTCCTTCTGCTGATTAGGCTTGTAAGTAGCATTATAATGTAGCTAAAAGACCAGGTTGTAGCCATAGCATGTCCTTGGCTACAGTGGGTGTGGTGTGCCCACAACACTCTCACTGGTTTGCAAATATGCCCATGGACACCAAAATGTTTCTGATCCCCACCCTAATATCACATTGACAGGAGTCCATGACAATGAGGCATTCTACCCTAAAACACACTATATCATTTTTAAAACAATACCTTTAGTACAGAAGAGCAAGAGACATAGAGAGACAGACAGACAGACAGAACATTTTAAGTATTGCCCACACTTTTAGTTCCTGAATTAGATATAGTATCAAAAGATACTATGACTGCCTGGCAAGATGCAGAGCAACAACACTGACTTGCTGGTCAAGATGTGACTAATTAAAGGTTCCTCTCATTTTGCAGTATCAGGTCAGAACTGATTTCTGAAAGGAAACAGGGAGATTGTATTCTGCGCAGAAGGTAAAATTCCACATCATTCTGTTGCTGAACTCCCCGCCTTTGCTAAACACCAGGATGCATATATATTAATGTACAAAATGGAGCAAAATTTAAAACCTGGAGACCAAGACTGTGAAAGTGATGCAGGCAAGTGGGTTGCGCTGTGGTCTAAACCACAGAGCCTGGGGCTTGCTGATCAGAAGGTTGGTGGTTCGAATCCCCACGACAGGGTGAGCTCCCATTGCTCGGTCCCTGCTCCTGCCAACCTAGCAGTTCGAAAGCACGTCAAAGTGCAAGTAGATAAATAGGTACCGCTCCGGCAGGAAGGTAAATGGCGTTTCTGTGCACTGCTCTGGTTTGCCAGAAGTGGCTTAGTCATGCTGGCCACATGACCCAGAAGATATATGCCAGCTCCCTCGTCCAGTAAAGCGAGATGAGCCCTGCAACCCCAGAGTCATCTGCGACTGTACCAAAGTTCAAGGGTCCCTTTACCCTTTACCTTAACCTTTATCTCTTTCACACTAACCATTAAACAGCTTCTGTATTATTTTTTTTAGTAATGTGTACCTACATTCAGCCTGGTAGGTATAGGTTAATCTTCCTAATATTACTCTTACCTGTTTTGGCATCCTTCCAGTACTCAGAAAGAAAATTCCTTGACTGGATAGTGTAATTTGAAATAGGACTATGATTGTCTGTCCCACGGCTCCAAGTAAGAACTACAGATGTGTTTCTAATATCTTCTACTTTGAGTCCTCCTGGGGGGCCTGGAGGTCCTGAAAAACATTTCCATGAAAGATAATGGCATGACCTAATCAAATATTGAATAGATAGGTATAAAAAAATTAGACATTTTAAAGAAATGAATTGCATCCTCTTCAAGCTTTGCAATAAATGTTCCACTGAAAGTTTTGTACAGAAATTCAGGGGTTGTTGCACATCTAAGGACCCAGAACTAATACAATAAGCCTAATTAATAAAATTAGGGATGTTGTGGGACTTGATCTGAGCCTAGTCTAATTATGAACTCCCAGAGCTCTTAAATAGGATTCTCAAGGGGCTGGAACAGCTCCCCTATGAAGAAAGTCCATGTGGGCTCTTCATTTTAGAAAAAGAGCAAGTGACAAGAGATATATATTAGTGTATAAAGTGGTGGATTAAGTGGAGAAAGAATTCCCCCCCTCCCTATCTCATAACACTAGACTGGGGGCCAGCCAATCCCGCTGAACGCTGGAAGATTTAAGACAGACAAAAGAATGTACTTTATACAGTGCACAACTTAACTGTGGAATGTGCTCCCACAAAATGGAGTGAAGGCCACCAACCTGGATAGCTGAGGCAAATTCACGAAGGCTAAGGCTTTCAATGGCCACTAGCCAAGATGGCACCCTCTACACTCTGAGGTAGTTTGAACACCAATTTTTGGTATCACTACTGGGGAGTGTGCTGTTGTACACAGGTCCTGCTTTCAGGTTTCCCAAAAGCATCTGGTTGACCTGCTGTGAGATCCAAACAGGATGCTTGACTAGACTGACCTGATCCAACAGTTCTTTTCTTAAGCTTTTAGGAGATCTCACTCATCCCCAAATAAAGCTATAGGGCTCAAATTAAATGAAGACTGCCAAGGTGAAACAGGGGTGTAAAACCTTTGTTCACTCTTGTATGTTTTGAAAGAGGCTTGAATTTCAAGAACGGGGTTCTCACCAGTGCTCCTCTGGTTCCTCTATGTTGTCAGGACACATTTAAATCCCTGTAATGCCCCAAATAAAGTTGTGCCCTGGTGTGGATTTGATCTAGAGGCCGTTCTGAGGGAGAAGACAGCTTTTCCCTTTTGGCAGCCACCATTTTAATAATATTTCTTTCTGAAATAGGGTGGAAATCCATGTCACACTATGGTGATAGTTTCATCAGTGCAAGTAGTTGACTCTGTCTGGCTCATAAATTTTATATTTAAACAAAAAAATTACCTCTCACAACAAGATCAGCTGAAGCTGTAGCATTATCAACAATTGACTGAGCAACGCATGTGTATCTTCCAGCATGCCGTAGTTGGGCATTTTTTACTATAAGTTCACCGTTGTTTTTTATCTGTGGAAGAGAGGAACGACAGAAGTCAGTAATCCTCCACTGAACTCATATTTTATGTTTACAGTTTACTGAGCTAAAATTATGTGCAATCAGTGCCCACATACTGGAAAGAAATACAAAAAAAATGATTACATTACCTGCCACAGACTTGTCTGCAGCACTGGAAAAAACCATAAATATATGCATCATAGAATCATAGAATTGTAGAGTTGGAAGGGACCATGAGGGCCATACAGACCAACCCTCTGCAATGCAGGAATCTTTTGTCCAACAAGGGTCTCAAACCCACAACCCTGAGATTAAGAGCCTCATGCTCTGCTGACCGATCTGTATTTTAAAACATGCATGAAAGATTCTGAAAACAGATTCTACTGTCTAATGTAGGTGTTGACTTATGTTCAGAACATAATTCCATTTCATAATGTTTTAAAAAAAACCTTCTAAAATGATTTGCTTATAATCCCCTTTCTTTATAGGTTTCCTATTTTTCAGAATTCAATGTTTGAATATTTGTCATACCGTGGAATGGAAGGAGGTGTCAGTTTCGGTTCTCTCAGTTTCTCGTTTACCCAATCTTAAATTTAGTTCTCCCCACATTTTGCAGTGATTCTTATCCTTCAAACTGTGCTTGCTGGGGTCATAACTTGCATGTTTGACACAAGCACTCCTACGTGTCCTTTCTACTGTTTACAGTCAAGACAGATCTCTGGGACTGAAGCTGCAAGAACAGCCGCTAGAAAATAAGTGATGTGCCACTTGGGCAGAGTCTGAGCAACCACCTTTTACAGCCTACAGTATGGTTGTGATGGTGGAAAAGTGATACTCTTTAACTACCAGTACATCCACGTACCATAGATCAATAGAAGTGTTCCAATTTGATGAAGGCCTGTATGTAGAAACCCCAAGGGTGATGATAATAAACTCTCAGTAAACCAGTGCAATTTATTTGCTAAGCATTTTATTGCCATGTTTTGTTCACTTGTTTCTATTTGAAGTTCAAAGTGCTGCCTTTACTTATAAAAATCTAAATAACCTGGTCAGAGGCATCTGAACAAACACCCTGCCTATTCTCTAAGACAGAGGTCACAAATATGGTGCCCTCTGGGTATTTTGGACTATTACTTCTGTTAGTTCCAGCCAGCATGGCCAAGCTTTTTACCAAGCATTTCAGGGAGGCTTGCTTGTTGCTCTTTATTGTTTATATTTGTTTTTGTTCTTTCTATATATGAATTTTATAGGGCCTTTTAAAAACTATATTTGATTTTTTTCTTGTTAATGGATTTTATACATCGTATGGCACCTATAGCTTGATAATTAAAAAAATATAATGATTGATAATTGAACATACAGCAGAATATAAATGTTTTAAATAAATAATACAACCTGCAATCTTGGCCTGAAATGCAGGGAATTCAAGACCACGACTTACTTCAATTTAGACTGATTTTTAAGCTCTGTTTTATGCAGAGCTGTGTTTTTCTATGTAATGTGTTTGTAGTTGTATTAAAAAATATATCAATCATTACATTTAGTATCATATTCTATTTGGGTAGTTCGCTGTCTAAAATAAAAAGTTACCGGTATATCCTCAGGCCTAATTGAGTCCAATGACAAGCAATTAAAATCTAAGCCCAATTTCAACATTGTAAGCTGAAGGCAAGTTTCTTTATAAATCTACTTTGCAGTTTATTAAGAAAATGTACTGAGATCAATTAACTGAGTTAAACATGTGTTCCTCTTTTAAAGTACAGTGGTACCCTGGGTTACACCCCCCCCCCCCCGTGTTGCGAACGTTCGAGTTGCGAATGCCCACACCCCGGAAGTGTCTCCAGAGCACGCGTGACCCCTGGATGCGCAGAAGTGTTCTGCGCACTTCGAGCATGCGCAGAAGCACTCAAATTGCACTTCTACCAGGTTTTGTTTTTTTGTGTGCGTTCATGATACGCACGCCCGAGTTGCATACCGCGACCCGGAATGGATTGTGTACGTAACCCGGGGTACCACTGTATTTCCACAAACTCCTCAATCACCTTCTTGAAATATACAGTATCTAGAGCACTTGCATATGTGGTAAAATGTTACAAGAGAGTAACGGCTGCATTCATATCATACCATCTTGAATTGGTTAACATTTTACTGTCTTAATTCCCTTAATTCAATCCAGATTGCTCATTCACTTCATTCAATCCAGTACTGACTGGGGAGTCAGGAAGATAAGAACTCTTCAGAGGTGACTAAGAAATGTTCACTGATGCTTGTTCACTGAGCCATTAGAAAATAATATAAAGGAGTTGTCTTCCAGGGTAAGTTGTCTTCCAAAAGTTGTCTTTTGAGGGTTTTGGTTAATTACTCTTGAAGGAAGCCAACCAATTTGCAAATACTGTAAAAATATTTTCCCGCACTGAAAACTGAATTTTACAGCATGTTTTTGAGGGAAGGGGTGGGGGTCATTGCAGACATGGTGTGTTTTATTTATTTAGTCTAATATTTAATGCCAGCTTCTCAGCAATAAAGATAAAGATTTGTTTTAATGCATGCTGGAAAGAATTATACAAGGCACAATTATATGAATGTTGCCTTCAGTTGGATGCACTAATAAAGCATAGGGAAGACCCAATGCACCCCATATGGATATTGTTCATCTCTGTTTCACAAACTGAGATTCTATTAATTATTAGGAAAATGGGACTCATCTTATCATGTTGCCAGTTTGAACCAATATAACTAAAAATTCTTTGAGCTGTACGTTGTTCAATATTTGCTTTACACTTTGTCTAGAATACCGAATTGACTGATGGAAACAGTATGTAGCAGATGCCTTTTGTGTTGAAGCTCTGCAGCAGCACATTTGAGGGAAGAAAACATGCAATAATCTTCATATCTAGATGGCGCCAGTTTGCATATGAAATTTCTATGGAATCAAACATTTAGCGGTTTGTAATCAAGCTTTCCAGTGCTCCATGGGAATGTTGGTTCTCTAGAATAAAGCTTACAAAGCAAATAATGCGCATGGTCAGCAGCAAGTTTAAGCCTCAGCACAGAAAAGCATGCCCAGCTATGTTTTTACTGAAAACCTCAGCTTGGCTGGGTTACAAACTACAGGAAGAACTGAATCATGAAAATGGAAATTTTGATGGCAGCTTTCAGATATGTTCCAAGTATACAAGCAATTTAGCACTCAGAACGCTCGCCAAAGTTTTAAAGACCTACATTCAAAACTACCAAAGCTGCTACTTTAAAATTTTGCAACTTTCATACAAGAAGCTAACGTTTTCCTTTCTTATCTCTGACAATAGATGTTTTAGGCATGTCTTGCATATTAGCAGCTGAGTCACTACTGTTTCTTGACAACTGAAAGTATGCAACTTAGCAGCAATTTCTTTTCAAAACAATAAAGACTAAATAACGCAAACAACCTTGATTTCTAATGGATGCAAATTAGTTTTATGTTTCATTGTTAACTTTATGAAGTGAATACATAGATCAGTGCAACTATCTTAACCCCCCCCCATTAATCCCCCATATTCCTTACTTGAATGTTAATATTATTGCAGCTACCAGAATATAGGGATCACTGTGAACCGCAACAAAGTCTGCCAAATATCTGGTATGTTTCATAAAATTATGACACAAAATAGCCAACAGATATTTAATGTTATGATACTTAGTTGCTTAATCTTTTTGTCTCTATGATAATCTCCAGTCTGATACTTTGATGCAACAGATTAATCTGCCCGTGATTTCTGTTCCCATCCCTAACTGGGAACAGTAAACCTTATGCAAAGCTGCCATCTGGTGACCAGAGCCTGTAACTCCAAGCTAGGGGGAAAGGGTTGTTGAAAAGAGAGAACTGTTATGGGCGGGAACTACAAATTGGCAGCTGGTGAAAACCAGCTTTAAAACTACCAAGAGTGTTTGTCCAGAACTAAATATGGACTGTAGGGATGTTGTTGTTTTTACAGGAACTCACAGGTGGTACACTCGGATGATACACACACACCACTATTGCCACTATTCACAGGATTTGGAACGGGAGACAAGAAACTGTGTCTTTATTGTACCACCTTCAACTCTGTCAGGATAGAACTGTATATCATGAGGCAACGCATTGCAATGCTAACGGAAAGTAGAACCATTTGCAAGAAAGAATCACAGACAGGGAGTGCTTCAGCCTTCAAACATGCACTAGTTCTCCCTTGAAAATGACGGTACCTATTTAATTTAGCCACATCCTCCAAGGTGGCCTGTGTAGCAAATGGGGGCCCTGTATCACATATATTAAACCAGAAATTATTGGGCAAAACGAGTCTTAAGGTGTTGTGAATTTACTCATGCAACATTACTATTTTAATGAATAAATGGAAACAAATGGAATGAATGTAAGCTCAATGCAATATTACCAAAGAGGGAAAGTTACTGATGGATATCGAAAATAAGCAAGATTTAAAATATTAGAGTATGAGGAGGCAAAACAACATTTTTAGGAAGAAGAATGTCACATTTCAGGATTGTTGTGCCCATTTTTCATACAGGAGAAATCAGTATGACTTATTTTTGAGTATACTACATGGCTAGGATTGTGTTATAGATTGCATCATTTACAACTGTCTTCTTTCTTAATTTATATTTTGTTGCTTTTCATAAAAACACAAAATAATAGTTAACTCCCAACAACAAAGGTAAGTGCCAGAGGCAATCATACTTGTAGATATCAGGAGTTAAACTTTTTTCATAGCAGGAGCAATGAAAAGTAGAAATGTCTTGGAATAGCTAATTCTGAAGCCTGAGTTCTGCTATAAACAATGCAGTTTCTACAAGATGCAACAATGTCATATCCCCCTTTAATAGTAAACTCCTAGCATGAAAAAGTTTACTAGTCCATGAAGGTGGCTTTTCCGCACCCCTTCTAAAATTAGTTCTCTTCCCTGTCCCACCCCCACAAAAAATGGGGAAAAGAAGTAAATCAAAAAGTTATCACACAAACCGTGCCTAATTCTATTGTGATAAAAATGTGCCGAATCTTACCATGATGGCCCTTTCATAATGTTCAGTGTCTTTATCAATATCTATTGGATATCCATTGAGAAGCCAAATAAAAGTAAGGTCTAAAGATCGATCGTGCTCGGCGAGACACTGCATGGTAGCATTCCATCCAACTGTGACATCAACATTAGTTGGTGCTAAAACAATCTTTGTAGCCGCTGTGCAGTTTAGGAGGGAAAGTACAACATTTGCACGTCAACAAAACAGTAGAAGTGCAACTAAACTTCTGTATCTGAAAACTTCACTATGGATTATTCTCACTATGATAACTGTAGTCCATTTCCAGACCTATTACATCCTGTTTCTGCTGAGGCCTCTCAATTGTAATGAAAAAAAAACATACTTACGGTGTTTTAGTAATGTATTGGGCCTTGTTTAATAGTTCTGTGAAACTTACTCCCATGCAAATGTGCACAGGACTGCAGTCTTAAGATACAGATATAGATATATACTACTATAATAATATGTATACAACCCTGCATACAATAGACAAATATTATTATAGAAATAGCAGTAGAACAAAGAGGGATCTGAAACAGAGAGATGGTCTTTTGCCTATGACTTCAACAGAATTCAGAGCAAGTGTGGTGTAATCATAAACATTTTAGTCTAGGATCTGCAAGACTAGGGCTCAAATCTCCATTCAGCCATGAAGCTTGTTAGGTGACCATTGTCTAGTCACTAGCCTAACCTGCCTCATAGGGCTGTTGTGGGGATAAAATAAGGGCTATGTGTGCCACCTGGGGAAAAGTTGGAATAAAAATATAATAAAAAGATATAATCCATGTCAAATCCAGTATGTGCACCAGAGAGCTAAATTTACAGTCCATGTAGTAAATCATGCCAATGTTGTCATGACCCACAACTTAAGGACCTTGCAGTGCATGGCAAAGGTCTCTGATGAGGTTCAGGCTGCTTTCTTGTGGAGAGAACCTCTCAGTGCTTTATTTGGGGACCTCATCATCAAAGGACACAACCCTGCCTGTTCTGACTCAGAACATAAATCTTTATCTCCCCAACCTCACAGACTTCAAAAACTGCAAATTAAGGCAGATACTCCAGTGAACCAACATGAAGTCTGAGTTTGCTCTAGCTCCCTGCAGAGACAAGAGCTTCTTGTAGCTACCTTAGGAGGAGAATCTTTCAGGCAACAGGACCTCCTTGGAGCTATCCAAGGTACTGTTCTTATCTGCCTTTTGCACTGACCAGACTAGCCTTCACTAGACATTGCCTGCTTTCCCTGTGAGCCTTAAGCTCACAAATGTTGCTTTGTTGCGGGTGGAGGAGGGGTAGAGAGAGAGAGCATGTCTGCCACTCAATCTGCAACAAAAGTATCGGCTCAATTGCAATTTGTGTGAATTGTGTCATTTTTAATTGTGGCACCAATACTGTACAAATCACCTTTTAGAGAAGTTTGATTGCTATCTTGCTCAATACATTATAAATTATACTAAATAAATGTATTCTAAATTATTCCAATTTGACTTAGAAGTATTTATATTGAACTGATTTGAATAAGACTCAAGGGCAGGCAGTAGTACACTAGCATTGTAAAGTTTTTTGCTCTGCTTCCATTGTGTCTTCTGATTTTAGCTGATGGACAATAAACAACAGTTACCTGTGGTCAAAAGCGTAGTAGTACTATTAGCCTTTCCTTTGTTATTTTCTACAAAACAGGTATAGTTGCCTGCGTCAGCTGCTGTGACATTAATAATTTCCAGACTTCCATCATACCAAATCCGTATCCTGTTGAAAGGGAAATTGTTAGGAAACATATAAGAAGAAACAATGGGTTTGTTTAATTGATCACATATTGGATTTCTTTTTTTAACTAGACCTAAATTAGATTCTTACAATATATAACAACATCACATATAAAGTAAAATGGCCTACCCTAACCCAGAAGTTGGAGTTTAGGCAATACATTCAAAATAACATCCAAATAATGCAATAAGTTCCTATCCCAGGCAACCATTTGTTATGGAAAGTGATACATAGCTCGTGTTAACCAATAAGTTTCCATAATGTGAGTCTTGACTTAATATGAATGAATCTTGTGCCAGTGAGCAGCTACTTTGCTCTTCCTTTTGCATGAACCAATGAACAAGCCAGGAAACCTTCCACTAACTAATGTTTCCCATTTTGTATGAATCAGAATCTATGGTTTGAAGTTGGCTTAATATTCTGGCTCATTCCAAAGCTGTGTGGATGTTTTCTGGTTTGGATGAAACAGAAAGCTACACTCAGTGGGAAAATTTCTGACTTGTTCATTGGTTAAAGTGAAGGGAGGAGTTAACCACAGTTTGTCATGGTGACTATTAATCCACATGAAGCGAATGATTCTGTGCAGAAGGACAGGAGTCCAGCAGGAGGCTGAGCATTAGGAAGAAGACAACCCACTTGGAGGTGTCCTCCCTTGAGAAATGACTTTGAACTCCATTGTTACCTTATGGAGTTCAAAATGGAAATACTGTAAAAACCATTTATAAAACAAATGACTTCCTCTGAGGCTTACACAAGAGCCCCTTTCATTGTGCTACTCGTGTGAAAGGGCTCCATGCAATTAAAAAGAAGCAGAGTTACACCACTGGCCCAACCCAATATCATGCCAGTCCTCCTGGCTCCACCCCTGACCGCCGCACATTGAGTATCTGGGGAGCTGTCTGTATCTATGGACCTCAATACCTTTGTTTATTGTGCAAAGGTCATGGGGTGTGGAGGAAGGAGGATGGGTGCAGCTGTACTTCCCTTTAATTGCACGGAGTACCTTCATATGATGGGGTGGTGGTGGTAATGTGACTCACCAGGCTAAACAGAGTCATTCTATCCTGCTGGTGCTTCATCCCACCCCCTTTTTAGCTGCAGACAAGCAGCAATGCAGCTTGTCAAACTCCTGGTTGGTCTTTGTAACCGGCTGCATTTGAAATAGTGGATTCATGAGTTGTGCTGGCTGTGCTAACCAAATAATACTAACCGGGTTGAATTTCTAATAATTTCTGTTCCTCTACTCCATATGAGTTTTGGCCTAGGAGCTGCTCTAGGCTTACATTCAATTATAGCTTGACCTCCTTTAGCAGCCAAGACCTCTCTCTTCATGGGGCTGAATTCAAAGGTTGGGGCTAAAACTGCAGAAAAAAACACAAAAATATAAATACTTTTAGAAATTATGCTCTCATTTCAGATACTACCAGTGCAATACTACAATGTCTACTCAGAAGATAGTCCCAATAAGATCAATGTGACTTAATCCCAGATGTATGATTGCTGTCTAAATATGATGTTTTGCAGAATTAAGAAAATCTCATCTACCAAGTCTGCCAGCTGATTAAAGATGAGTTCAATCATCTGCCTTTTTACCAGTTAATCAATTCATGAATCAATTAAATGTAAACGTATTGCATATGAGCAAATCCTCAGTATAGGTTTCTTTTTCTTTTTCAGATATCAAAGGCAATATGAATTCAATAAACCAAAACTAGTATTCAGTGGTGGATAGCAATGTAGTCTATTTTTTTTTTTTACTTTTCCATCCTTATTATAGCAACACACCAGAACTAAGATATACTTATTTTAACTCACAGCTGTGCAGACTTGGTGATTAATCAGCACTAGAGCTTTGGTTGGCTACCCTAACCAATGAAGCTGAAGAAAGCTTCATACCTGCATTTACTGCTTTTTAAATTTTATTTCATTCCTTAACGAAATTACCAGGATTACCTACATGATAACAACACAAATACTTAAAATATAAATAAATTCAAACATGTAACAACAATAAAAGGTAAACTCACACATTATCTGTTTTATTTACTAGAAATGGTTTCAAATGACACAGAACATGATGTTTTCACTAACCGAGAACTTTCAGCTCAGCATTTGAATAAATCATTCCATGTATATTTTCTGCTACACATTGATACATGCCCTCATCTTCTTTCTTCAGGCTAGAAAATCTCAAGTCTCCTTTCCAATACTAAAAATGAAAGACACAATAAAGATTTAATAGGCACAAGGCAGCAGTGATGATTAAAAACTGCCTAAATTCCTTTCTGTTCAAAATAGGGACTGAAAATAAAACTACCTATATAAAATGCTACTAAACAAAACTATGGTGCTACTGCACTCGGAATGCCATCTACAGTTCTGGTCATCACATTTAAAAAAAAAAAAAAGATATTGTAGAGCTAGAAAAGGTTGAGAAAGAGGGAGTGGTTCCCCCATAAAGAAAAGTTACAATATTTGGAGGATTGTGTTGTATAAAATGATGCACGGTGTAAAGAAAGTGGAGAAAGAGAAGTTCTTCTCCTTCAGCCACAATACTAGAACTAGGTACCATCCAATGAATGTGAATGTTGGACTATGGAGTTTGCTCCCAACTTGGAGGCTCTAACAGAGGCATTAAGCAAAGATAATACTATTCTATGATTCTATGATTCTGATGTTGAAAGCAGTATGCCTCTGAATACTAGTTGGTGGGGATCACATGGGAAGAGTTTTATTGCGCTCAGGTGCCGCTTCTGGGCTTCCCTATGGCATCTGACTGGCCAATGTGAGAACAGGATGCAGGACTACATGGACCTTTGGCCTGACCCAGCAACACTCTTCTTGTGTTCTTAGTTTATGATGGTATTGCTAACCAATGCAGCAACAGTCACTGGATAAACAAAGGATACTTTAATTTCTATGCAAAGGGAGTCCATGTGAGCAGTTTGCTGCATGCAAAAGTCCCAATCAATTTGCGCACATATTAAACTCTTTCTCCCACTGTGGATATAACTACCGGTATTTCAGACAATAGAGCTTTCATGAATTCTGTGTTGGACACACACTAGTGAAAGGTAAAGGTAAAGGACCATTGGATGGTTAAGTCCAGTCAAAGGAGACTGTGGGGTGTGGCGCTCATCTCGCTTTCAGGCCGAAGGAGCTGGCGTTTGTCCACAGACAGCTTTCCGGGTCACGTGGCCAGCATGACTAAACCACTTCTGGCGCAATGGAACACCGTAACGAAATAAGTGTGTGGTCACCATGGTTTAATACTGGCAGTCCAAGTGACTGATATCTATTGGTTAATTATATAATAAATAATGTCCCAATGGAAATGAAAACAAAGAGAAATTTCTAAGTTTTTAAAGAACACTCCAGTAGAATTAATTAAATTTCTATACTGCCCTTCATCCAAAGAAACAAACAAACACATACCATAGTGACAAACAAATAAAAATATTCCCCAGTTTAAAATATTGTTTACTTAGCCAAAGGCCTGGGGAAATGACATGTTTTTGCCTGGCACCTAAAGACATGTAACGAAGGCGCCAAGCGAGCCTCTCTGGGGAGAGCATTCCACAAGTGGGGAGCCACCGCAGAAAAGGCCCGTTCTCATGTTGCCACCCTCCAGAACCCTCACTGAGAAGGCACACAAAGAAGGACCTCAAATGATGATTGCTGGGTCTAGGTCATATGGGGAGAGGTGATCTTTGAGCATTCAACAAAACATTCTCACAGCAATCAGGATATTTTTATTTCTCCTGCTCAAAGTCAGGGATTGCATGAAAATGATGTGTTGTAGTCTTTAATTCAATATAGCATTCCAGTATGTAGACTTTTGTTTTTTTTTTAAAAAAATGTATTAAACACTTGGTAGCATTATTTATGAAATACCATTCTTGGTTTATTTATGTGCTTTCTACTACCTTGGGGGGGGGGGGAAGTCAACATGACTGTGGGCATAACCTAAGCCTACCGGTATTCCATTTTTCAGCCATCGCAGTGTTGGAAGTGGCTTCCCTGCAGCTACACATGGCCAGTGGAATTCACTGCCTATATCTCTCTCTGTATCATTGATGTGCTCCACCCATTCTGGATATGCTGAAAGACAAAGAAAGCACAACGCTTGCATTTCATGCATGTTTGAAACCAGTTGGCGGCAGTGGGAGGGGGGGGGGAGTAGCCAGAATCAAGCTAATTGCAGTTCAAACAAACCACAACCTCCCTCCCCAAGTTTGGAGGTAACTATGAATTGTAGTTTGTTTAAAAGTGCATGATTACTGTCTTCTCCTGTGACATGGGGGAGGAGAGCATGCAAACCCAGGGCTTACTATGGCTCATTTGCATAGCAGGAACCAATATATATATATGAACCAACCAACTCTACAACACACATTCTGGAAACAATTGCTTGTTTCTGTACAGGTAAAAAGACCATGCAACCTAAACTAAGTCTAAAAAAACCCATGTGACCCATGCAATGCAATTTATGAAGAAGTGTCCCACCTACCTTGAACATAAACTTTTGCTGAATGCTTATCTTTTCCTCTGTGATTTTCAGCTTCACATTCATAGGTTCCTTCATCTTCAAACTGAATGTTGTAGATCTTGAGGACTGCACCAGACATGCTTACCTCTGCACTGCTTGGCATGGGTTCAAGATACTTATTCCATCTTATCTCTGGAACAGGGCTTTGAGAAGAAGAAAAATGAGCCTATGTGAATAGAGTTTGGGTGCCTTTGGTGGTCTTTTGTCATTCCCTCCCAAGCCTTCTGCCTCTGCTCTCCCCTTCTACTTTCAGAACTACTTCTAGTTCTAAGTTCACTTTCTCACATACCCACACCGTCAGGGTGCTGCCCTCACCTCAAGGCAAAGAGTTGCCAGGGCTGTTTCGGTATCGCGAGCCCTCGCCCCAACTGCTTAGCAATTCATCTTCCTCCAGTGAGGAAGGCAGTGATCCCTCTAGTGGGGAGGGAGAGACGGGACCGGGAAGTAGGAGTCAGGGCTCTGTCAGGGAAGGGGAGCCCTCGCACCAAGCAGAGGTGGGAAGAGAGGCACCTTTTCCGTCTCCCCACTTGTGCAGGGGGGAAGGACGCAGAGGGAATAGGCGGGGATTCCGCATCCCGCGGCTTTTATGCTGGGCAAAGAACCGGAAGGGGCCATTCCCGGACTCTGCCGAAGGATGAGCTAGATGTATTTTTATGGCTGCACTGTACATATCTGCACAATAAAGAAACCTAGTTTCAGAAACCTCAGCATCAGGCTGCTTACTCATGAGCAATCACTGAAAAACCTTACACACACCCAGTTGTTTTTTGTTTTTGTTTTTTGTTTTTTTGTTTCCTATCCAGGCACAGACCAGTCCAAGACCTGCTTAGCTCCAGCAAGCTGGCTGCATCTTCTGCCTTCAGATCATACACCATGAACCAGAAATGGAGAACCTTTGGTTTGGGGATAAAACACAGTTCTTCTGCCCTCTTTGCCTGGTCCATGGGACTCTATCTAACTGTCACCTTCCTGAACAACACCCCTCAACAGCAACACCCTCTCCTTGAGTGTTTTTGTCTGGCTGGAACATGCCCTTGATAACTTTTTTTGGGGGGGTTGGCTGGATGGAGCATAGAGATGCATGTGTGAGTTTGAAGTAATTCACCTACTATACAAAGACAAAATTTGCATAGTTGATCTGCCCAGCTTTGCCTCTGATGCCACATAACAGTGGCACCAGGCTCTCAGAATACTGCTCAAAAGTGAACAAGGACCTTGGGCTGATAAAGCTTCCCCATCCCTCCTGTAAACCAACTGAGCTCTTACTTAGCTGTTAATTGACCCTTAACTTATCTATTCCTCATATCTTCCTCACTCTCTTCACAGTCAATTCCTAATCACTTCCCCAGTCCCACCACATGGATGGTGAAAAGCAGTCTATACACTTTATTAATTAAACAACAACAACAACACCTTGCTTTGTCTGTGAAATGAAGATTGGGCAGATACTTGTGACCTTGGCATTCTGCACAATGCTTAGATCATTGTTAAGGTTTGTCAAGCAGAAATTAGTTGTGTGTCAAGGCCCTGCACCCCCTCCCTTGATGAATAAAAACACGTGGATACATGTATTTTAGGTTAATGGGCTAAGAAAGGCCACAACTTTTATTGGTTACAGAATGTGAGTGGTATTGGCTTTAGGCATTGGACCCAAACCGACTATATCTGACTCCTGCCCACCATGCAGGAAGTCTCACAAGGGTTAACCACCTGTAGGGGGAGCCCTGCTGATGTACATAAACTCGGAGCTTCCCCAGGGTCACAGGAAAGGTCGTGCCATGGCCCTAGCCTCCACCCGGGCTTTGGACAGGAACCACGGCCCCTGGATTGCTTTAACGGAATACCCTTAAAGGAGAGGGGTAGCTGATTGCCACAACCTCCTCTCCCATATACCAAGCTTTTCCAATGCCTAACCGCCAAACCTTACACAGTTGCAATGATTTGCTACAAGGTAGGTGAAAATCAAGTGGCTGGTGCCAATCTGCCAAGTGGAAAAATTCATACCAGGCCCCTTCAACTGGCGACCAACTGAAGTCTATAGCAAGGTCAAGGTGTTGAACGCAAGAAGAAAGGGAGAGTGGGCGGGAGATCAGTGGAAGCCAGGAAGCAGGAGGAGGAGCTCCTGACCACACCGCCGCTTAAATGTGGCTAGCCACGCCCCTCCCCCCAGCCAGCCGGATTGGCTGGCTGTGGTCGTGACGCATGCCGGGATTCCCCAGTGACACGAGGTCTTGCCACGCCCCCCCTGCTGAGGGCAGGAAAGTGCAAGGCCTGCTTGTAACTCTACCCCTCCCTGAAGAAGAGCGGTTTGTTGAAATACTGTATTATTTCTCACATAAGGGGAACCTGGAGCTCCTTATTTTGAACAGAACAGCATACAAAAAAAGAGACTGAACTGTACAAGAGCATAGGAATTAAAGTGTGTGTGAGAGAGGTGGGGAGGGAGGGAGGGAGATAGAGAGAGGAAGAAAGGTAATGGTGGCATTGTGGAGTCCAAATCCAAGTATGGAATTTCAAATCCAAACAGAGGGGCCATTTTTGATTATGTATATTGCCATTTTCACCAAGGGCAGTTTTCACCCATGGTTTTCAGTGAAGTAGCATCTTTGGCCCATATCACACTGAAGATCATGTAGATAAGCATGGCTGCCCACCTGAATCTATGTGCAAAATCACCTTGAGTGTGGCAGGGGAATGGGGAAGTGTCTGAGAAGGGAGCACTTTGGCCTCTCAACTGTCAGGTGCAGACATGAGGATTACATCTGACAGCAGATTAGGGCTGATAACCCAGGCCCAGTTTAGTCTACACAAACTGTGCCCATCTGTGGAACCAACTTCAAGCATACTTACTTTCCAAGTGCAAAACATTCCAGTGTTACATTCTGTCCTAAAAGTGCATATGTCTCTTTGAAGCTCACTCTGATATCTGGAAGGTAGCCTTTTGAACCTAACATGAGAAGAAATGCAAAACTAAAAACCAGTCTGTTGTAATCACAGGCAACCATTTAAAAACATGTTCTACTACATATTTATACCCAAAGTACCAGGATGGTTATGAACAGCTAAACTCACTCTGTGTGAGTCTGACCATCTGCATGGGATCAATGATTCCAATGTGTTGTTTTTAAACAGAATATGCAATATTTGGTTTACATAAAAGAAGCATGAAGGAGTGTTGTGTAAGCTCCCTGATCAGTCCCTTCATTGTGCAAAGCCTTGCCTTGTGGGGTGAGGTTTTTCAGCAAACTCCATACCGTGTCCCAGTTGTAATGTGATACTTAAGAAAACACTAGTTGTATCTAACAGTGTAATGGCACGAGAACAGCGAAGCCAGCCACAAATGGCAATGCCTTGGAAGGAACGATACCAAATACATCTGTTTGTGTATTAGTTTCTATTGCACATAGCCAAAAAAATTACTGCACTAAAAATGTAATTGAAAAGCAAACAACAGACAAACTGATGTACCTAATATTATGGATAAATACTTACGATCTGCTTGAGGAATGAGTGGAATAAAACTGCTGAATACACTCTTAGTGATTGAGTTGCTGGTCACAAAGCAAGAGTAGTTGCCTTTATCTGATGCTTCAACTTTAGCAATGTAGAGATTGCCATTTGTCTGTGAGACATACCGCCGTTTATCCAGAGTAATGAATTCTGGGAAATCATTCAGAACCCAGCGGTAACTCAGATCATCTGGATAGGAAGGGAAAGTTTTTGATGACATTTATAAAAGGTTCAGGTGTGTGCAAATTCTAGAAAGAATTTGTGCAAATACATGAATATAATGAGTTGCCTGACATGAGGTTAAATGGTTCTTAAAGTCATTACTATTGAATTTGACTGACCAAAATTTTCCAGCGTATCTGTTAGAGGTCTTGCCCTGATTTCCTAATATACTTTTAACCAGAGATGCTAGTGAATTGCACCTAGAACCTACCTTAAAAGTGCACTGACACTGAGCTATGACTTTGCTGTATCTTGCAACATAGGAAGATGCCTTATATATTGAATCAGAAGACTGGCCTGTTTAGCTCAGTATTGGAATTGGCTTTCTAGAGTTACAGAGAGTGGGGTTTTCCAACCTTAGTTGGGAAAAGCCAGGGATTGAATAAGGTGCCTTCTGAAAGTAAAGCATGTGTTCCACCACTGAAGTTTTTGGCCAAAGTTGTAGAGGTGTTTTTTTGGCAAAACTGAAAAAAAGAAGACTTTTTTGAGCTATCGGCAAAAATGACATAGGTTGCCATAAATTTTCCCAGACATTTTCCCGATTTCCACAGCTTCTGACTACCGTATTCCAGGTCTGTCCAGGAAGTTCCGGACGTAAGGTTTTCAGGGATTTGTTAAAGGATTAAAAAAACATTAAGAAGCAGTCAGTGTAGGGGGAAAAACCCAATGAGGGCTTCTCAGAACTTGAAAGACATGTTCGAAGCACTTCATTTTACACCAAAATCTTTTGGGCGGAAAAGTTGTTCTAGCTTAAAAGGGGAAGGAGAAAGTCCTAGTGAGCCAGTGAGATGGCCTCTAGCTATCTGGTAGCTGGATTCTGCAACTTACAACCAATTTTATCTGTTACATTATTTAGATAATACATTGGTGTCCTGCCTTCAATGCCATTCACCTTGGTAGATTTCTGAATACACCCTTGCTTATTTCCCTAAATCAGGAGGGGGGATCCTGTGATCCTTGAGGAGAATTTCCACTATGGTATTGGACAACTAAACTGCCAATACCATAGTGTCACTGTACATACCTGTGGCTAGAGCGCACTTACTGTCCTGGTCATATCACAAGCTGCTTATACTTGACAGAGCATCTCATTTATTCTACTGGCCTGACTCTTTGCTGAAAGAAGGTCCTGAGCACAACAGCACTCTCCCCACTTGCGATTCCCAACAACTGTCACTCAGAGGCATACACTACACCCAACAGTGGAAATGGGCGGGATCTTGTTTCCTGGCAGATGGTGTCTGCGGTTGCTGGAAATAGTTATTGCAGGTTCCCCTTCTGGTTGCTTAGAGGAGAACATTAACCCAGTTGGAAGCTGTAACACAGTATGACAATCCTGCAGTTCATGTGGCCAAAGCTTTCGTTGGGTGCACAAGGAATAGTGCTAATAGCTTGCCTCTACTCTCCGCCAAATGGCAAGATTTCTGGCTGTCACACCAGGGCCATCCGCTCCACACTTCAACTGGTCTACCACTCCTCCCATCCTATTAGTTCAAATATACTTCCACCCAGGCTTTGTGCTAGCTTTATGCTAGGAGATGGCACAGTAAGCGCTCCAATTATGCCTGAAGCATGCTTTCCATTTGTGGGAATGTAAGCGCAAAAGTTCACCCAGCTTTATCAGCGAAAGCTTTTTAACAGCAACCAGATGCAGCCGCTCTTTAATCTGAAGAGAACCAAACCCTCTCTAAGGAACTAAAAAAAAAGTCAAGCAGTGAGGTTGATCTGTGCTTCTCTTATTACAGGCTTTAAGCAGCTTATGTAGCTTATACTGTCATATTCAAAGTTAGGAATTTTGTAATCATATTAGTTTCTATCCTGTTCTTCCAATGAAAGCTGAAAAAATGTGGATTTAATTACCTGGATAATGAGGTGGAGGGTCACAGAGAAGGACAGCCCCAACGCCTTCCCGCACTTTTACTGCATGCCTCTCTTCAGGTGTAAATGGATATAAATCTATGCAGGACAATATTAATGTATTATATAATTGTATTATATAATATGCAGCTAAAACTACAGGTATAAACTCACCAAAGATGTGAAGTAGACATTTACAAAATAAGCGTATACTCATTGCTAATTTTCCACAATTTTTCCCACAAAAAAGAGTATCGTGATTGTACAAACCTTTATTCTTTCATTCCATTGTGTAACAAAAAGGGTAGGCATCAATTGTTAAAGGATTATTATTATTATCTGTGTTCTATCACAGACAGTGGAGACTGAATACAGGTGCAAGGAAACAGTATTTTCAAATCAGGAGTTTTCCTTTGGAACTGTTGGGGCCAAGATGCACACATACCGGTAAACATGAGACAGCTTAGGAAAAAACGATGAAAGCACGCATAAAGCTATCTGTCTCAAAAAAAACCTGAAAGTTGTTTGCAAAATGCCAACAACATAGATTATTTGCATGGCCAGTTGTATGAATAGCATATAAGGCTCCTGGAACTATAAAGACACCCTAGGTTTCTGCCTATGGAAGTTCTTATAGAAGTATTGGGACTGTATTGGGACACTCATGCATAGTCATAGAACCAGCAACGGCAAGGGGAAAAGTAGACAAGCAAAATGTAGCTGAATAATTAATTGGGTCTAGTGTTGGTCTGAGGTGCAAGTGGAAAAACAAAGAAGAAGAAGCCTATCTGTACCTAAGTCTCAGAATTCACCGAAAGTTCACCTTGGAAACGGCAAGGTGAATTAGAGATCCCGGGCAGAGACTTACTGGTTGATGTGGGAATGTATAGTTGGGCTGATTCCCTAGGCTATGGTAGTCATACATTCAGGCACAGTACATGAACAGGAGCTGTAAGGCTCAGGGTGTGGGAGACACCATGTTACCCTATACAGCAACTTTACCTTGGTCCAATGGATTTTTTTACAATATATGATGCTACGAATAACACTTAACAACAACCCTGTATTTTTTTTTTAAAAAAAACATTTCATTCATATTAAACTTTTGGGGTGCAAGTGGGGTGACTTATCATCGTTGGAAAGTGAACTTGTGAAAATCTGCACGGTACATGTGACAGACAAATCTTCCAGCTACAAAAATTTTTTTTTTGCAAATGTTACAGACCTATTTGAAAGCAGTACTACCCCCAGCCTGATTTTATTTTAGTAATAATAAATGCCAAAGGGTGTGTGTGCCTGCTTTAACAGCAGCAGCGGGGAATTACACTCATCTTTGGATTCTGATGAGTAAAAAACTGCTTTCATTCAACAGTGGAGATGATAAACCTCTCAATACAAAAACATATTTTGAAACATTGTTTAATGCTTGAAGAGGATAAGCTTATGTTCTCATCTTTAAAGTGAATAATAAATAGACCATGATCCCATTTTTAGAAGTTATTAAATTATGCATCTATTTCATATACTTGATCAACACAATTCCAAGATTCGCTGAGGCAACATATCAGCACTTTTCATGGAGTATACCAGCATAATGCTTCAACCCATGATAGGGGAGTCAATGGACTCTCATATTACATGCAGATGTGCTGGCATAGATGTGTCAATGGAACGAAAGAGGGCAGGAATTTCAACTACTTCTTTCCTTCACATAACAGATAATTCATGTAATAAAATTATTCAGGAAGAATAATTTCCTTTTTTTGGTGGGTGGGGGAAGGCTTAAGTATATACATAGATAGAACAGATTTATTTATTTATTTATTTATTTATTACGGCTATAAGCCCATATAAACGTTACATAAAAACACAAAAACATTCATAAAATACAGGGAAACATAAAACCACAAGAGCAAGAAACCATATCATGGCCATGAGAGATGAGCCAGCCAGGGGTATTAAACTATAATCAAGAGGGAAAGTAGCAGAGACCTTTACAAGTCCTGAAGTTGGCCGGTTCACCTTTTTTGAGATAAGACAGAGTTTAAGAACCTTGCTACCTGCAAGGTTATGGTAGGGACCTTATCTTGCAGGATTAGGGTGAGGTGGGACTCTACCGGCGCACCATCCATTTCCCGGATTATTGAACTTAGTATTTTTGCTCGGGCATCACTATACAAGGGGCAGGAAAAAATTATATGATAAAGGGATTCCGTTGACTTATTGTCGCATCCAGGGCCGGCGCGTCCATTTAGGTGAACTAAGCAATTGCCTAGGGCGCCAAAATGGAGGGGGCGCTGGCCAGGCTTGGGTGGGACGGGCTAGCAGCAGCTTCTCCACTGTAGCAGAGAGGTGCTGCTTGCCCCCTACACCACCACCCCGGCTCCCGCTAAAGCAGGCTTTGGTGGGCGGCGGGACAGGCGAGCAGCAGCTTCTCCACTACAGCGGAGAAACTGCTGCTTGCCTCTCCACCACCCACCACCTCCCGCTAAAGCAGGCTTTGGCGGGGGCGGGGGGCGGGGCGCCAGAAGGTGGTTCACCTGGGGTGCAAGAAGCCCTAGCACCGGTCCTGGTCACATACACCGGAGACTAGACCCTTAGAAAATCTGTGTCGCAGGACGTTGGAGGGAAAGGCATTAAACCTCGCTTTAATAAATGCAAAGCAGTGGGAGGCAGTGGACAGAGAAGATAGATAAGCTGGGACATGGTGAAGAGGAGTAATGCCAAAGATCTGAGGCGAACAACACCCCCCCCAACAGTACTAAACTCACAGTTTATACTGGAGAGAAGGCCAAAGCATAATATGGGAATTATGGATTTTACCCTAAAGGTCTGAAAGGCAGCATATTTCACACTAAGTTACCGTATTTTTTGCTCCATAAGACGCACTTTTTTCCTCCTAAAAAGTAAGGGGAAATACCTGTGCGTCTTATGGAGCGAATGGTGGTCCCTGGAGCTGAATTGCCCAGGAGCCAAAAGCAGATTGTGCTTTTTATTTTACAAAGAGAAAAGGGAGTGTTGAAAGGACCCCGCTCAGCAGCTGATCAGCAGGAGATCGGGAGAGAGATAAGAGTCCCCGGCTCCCTTTCAGCCCCGCCCTCCTTTGTTGAATGTGCTGCAGTGGGAGGTTGTTTGTTTCCCCAGGACATGTGACTGGCTGATTAGATTATCTGTCTGGAAACAGTAGAAATGGCTCCTTTTCCTTAAGATTTTTTCAGAAATGTGAGTTAAACCCCATAAAAATGGGGCTTTTCCTCTTTGTTTTTCCCCCTTTGCAAAAGGAGCTTTGCTTTTCCCCCTTTGCAAAAAAAGCTGCAAAACCTTTAGCTGATCCTCGAAAAAAAACCAAAAAACAAACAAACCAGGGCTTTTCCCTTTGCAAAAAAGCTGCAAAGCCTTTAGCTGATCCTAAAAAAAGGCCTTTTGCCTTTGCAAAAACAGCTGCAAAACTTTCAGCTGATCCTCAAAAAAGCCAGGGCTTTTCCCTTTGCAAAAAAGCTGCAAAACTTTTAGCTGATCCTCAAAACAAACAAACAAACAAACAGGGCTTTTAGAGGAGGAAAACCAGAAAAATGTTTTTTTCCTGGGTTTCCTCCTCTAAAAATGAGGTGCGCCCTATGGTCCAGTGCGTCCTATGGAGCGAAAAATACGGTAATGTGTAGTGAAAAATGGGTATTATTTCTGTTTAGGAATCAAGTACTGCTATTAGTCCCGTATAGTTTCATCCTTTCTCCAAAGCTGAACAACACCGAATGTGCAGAAAATGTTTGCATAAGGTTCTCTTATAATGACAGAAGTGTCCTCAGCAGGATTTCCTATCCAGGGTCAAGGATTAGAGATCTATCTTTAGCACATAGTGATGTGAACATTTTGACCTTCATTTAAACCTCTTGGCATCTCTGATCCAGCCACTTGCCCCTGAGTTCTCTGTCCTGTCCAATAACATTTCACATATATAGGTTGCAATCCTAATCACATTTACCTGAGAGTAAACTCAATTCAATTCAATAGGACTTGCTTCTGAGCATACAGGGTTAGGAATGTAGCCTAAATACCCAAACTAGTTTTATTCTCTATAAGGTCTGTGGTGTGTGTGTGTGTGTGTGTGTTATGTTAATATGTCTGTACTTCAGGCTGTTGCATTGTTGTTAAAATGTCAGGCATGCCACATTACGGAACAACACAAGGCAAACCAAAAGAGAGAGAATTTCCTGCCCCCAAAGTGCTTACAGTAATCACAATACAACTGTTTTCTTGTAAACCACCCTGCTGCATTTTTATTGGTGTTGTATTTCTGTTTTGATTCATTTTATTGGGAACTGCCTTCAGCAGCATAAGGCACAGCTCATTTGCTTGCGCCACCTTGTTAACTAAATAGATTTGTGTCTTCTTTTCTTGCTGTGACACATTTGTACTTTGGATGGCGGAGAACAATCTCTTAGATCGGAGTTTCTCAAACAGTGTCAGAACAGCACTCCATAAGATATATTCTCTCTCGGTCTCTGTATTGGTTGGTAACTAAAATCATGTGAGTTTGACAAGTACTTCAAGTTTTAACAACACTGAAAAAGGTGGTTGTCTCATTGGCTCTCATTACTACCGGTATCAGCCAATATATTGTTAAAAAAAAGGAAAAAAGTGACTTCTCTTTGTTCAGTTCAGGGCTTGCCAATGTGGCAGCCACAGGTGTACATGTACCTGCAGAGGACTTCCCTGGGACCTAAATGGTTCCCTGCCCCAACCCCTCCTCTGCTGAAATTTAGGCTTGAAAGAAGCATTCTATTGTAGCCAACGGGGTTGTGGCTACAGTGCATGTGTTGCCTATGAACAGCCTCCCCAAGCTAGAAGTTTAAAGGGTGCACTCTCCAGACCTACACTCCTTGCACTCAGGGGCTAAAAACACAAACAATGAGAAATACTAAGGAACCTAACCACTGCCAGAAGAATTACAGGTAACCTCGCTACTGCCCCATTCTAACTACTCAGGGCTCAGAGTGAACAAGTCATCTATGTAATCCATGTTGAAAAGGCAAACATTTCTTACATCCAAAGTTTAGAGATGCTTCCCGGCTCCTTATAGTTCCATGTACATTGTATGCCAGGCAAACGTATGTTCCTTCATCCCTTGATTTCTCAGGATTGTTGATTTCCAGGTTACCTCCCACCATACTGTGGTGCTCTTTTGCTGTTTTAATATCAATATCCCAGTTGTTACGTTGCCACCTATTGAGGGAGAAGGTATTTTATCACACACTAAAAGTAACAATATAATAACCTGCGCTTTTCTATCAGCGCACGAAAAGTCCTTCCAGATGGACAAATGTATTCCTTCCTTCACAGAACTTGTGTCAGTAGTGATTATGGAACCCTTTCAGCCTGCAGCAGCCCCAGTTTTCACTTAGCCCATGATAACTTCCAGCAGCTGTAATGGCGGGTGGCTGTGTAGGTTTCTACCAGCATGGTGAATATAAGATGCTGAGTTTAGTATGGTTAGGGTCTTGATGCTATTGAAACTATATTAAAACCAAGATTCTTTGTAATTGGCATGTACACAATGAGCTTACTCTGTGGCTCAAAGGCAGCAAAAGACTAAATGAAAATTTGTGTCTCTCAGATGCTTAAACACTCATGCTTCACCTAGTATTTTGTAGTGCCTTGTGTGCTCTCTCTTACACAGCTGTGTGTGAGAAATATATGTAAATAGTTCACTTTGACCACCAGATGGAGTGCCCACTCTCCAATATCTCTAGCACAGCAAGTAAATTAGGGGCAATGAATCTGTAGCACTCCATCAGGCCAAGATGAGACTTGTAGTGTCTCTCAGGGAAGGCTCTGAATGAATGTTAAGATTTCTCTCTCACACACGATGCAGAGGAAGATAGTTTTGAAAAATAAATAAAATCCACACAACAGCTGCATTTGTACTGAACAAGCTGCAACAAGCCCTAGCAAGGTATCATGTTCAAACAATCCCCTCTCCTTCCAGATAGTTGAGAAGAGGACTTGGCCAGAGTTTAGCTTCACATTAATAGAATCCCAGATTGTTGTTATGCTTGAACCAGAGACCCTGGTTTAAAACAAAACTCTGGTAAGTTTCATAACAAACCAACTTTAAACCGTGGGCTGTGCGAATCTGACCTGTTCAATGAACCAAGGATCCCTGGTTCAAATGTAACAACAACACAGTGATCTTCAAAGGTGAAACTAAATGCTGCTGAAGTCCTCCTCCTGGCTGTTCAGAAGGAGAGGAGAGTGTGTGAGAATGATGCTTTCTTTGAACTTATTCCAGCTCACCCAGAGAGAGCTAAATTGTGGTTTAGCACTGTGTGTGAATATAGCTATTGACTTGTACAGAAAATTAGAAATGGGGGAGGAGAACTCTTACAGGAATAAGCACAATCTTACCTTTCTAAGGAATCCTGGTGGAAGAAACTTCTGAGCATACATTACTAAATTGCTCTATGAACATATGACTGTAATACTGCCTCATGCTTTTTTATTTCATTATTGTAGTTATTATGCAACAGAATGTTAAAATATCAATATCCCTTTCTATCCCTGACAGTCTAGCCTTGTAGGGGGCTATGCCTGATGGGACTTGTAGTCCAAAATATCTGTAGGGAACCAGGCTGGTGAAGACTGATCTAGCCACTGAAATCAGGCCAAATACAAATATCTTATAGCACTTGTGGCATCACTCAAGATTTTGATACATCTCCTGGAACTAACATAAGCCAA
Organism: Lacerta agilis; assembly: GCF_009819535.1. Lineage (NCBI taxonomy): Eukaryota > Metazoa > Chordata > Lepidosauria > Squamata > Lacertidae > Lacerta > Lacerta agilis. The sequence goes on from NC_046321.1 coordinate 48,678,062, forward strand.
TTCTGGTCAAACTGACATTCAGTTGTGAGGTAGGGCTAAATTGAGTAGTACATTTTAATTTTGAGTAAGTTTTACACCTGTGGATGATGATGAACTAATCAGAGAGCAATGAGATAAACAGGCTATGGATTTTAAAACTGCTCTTCACATATAGATTCATGCACACGAAAAGCATTTCTCATAGGCAAAGTTCTTTATCAGCTTCTTCTCATTCATCTCCACACTTACTCTGTGGTTGCTATTATTCCTGTAAGGAACTGAATGATTCTGAATTGTCCAAAGCTACCAAGGTCACCCACTGCAGTTGCATTTTCCAGACCAAAATTTCCAAGATGGAAGTGATTAGCAACTGCTATACATTAGTACAAGTTAAGACTTCAACATATGTTACTTGTAAGTGGGAGCGGGGACTCCTCTGGCTCTGCAGTTCATTGAAACTCTTCCTTCTGGAGATTCTTCTGGGTAGACTGTATCAATGGGCTGTTCTTCAAAAATTGGCCCATACCCCTTTTGCTCATCTGAAAATATATGACAAGTCAATTATAACCACCCCTTGAACATATTTATTTACTGCATATTGAGAATGCAGAGTTAAAATGACTACAAACCATTTTAGTAAGTCTGCATAGTAAGCACAGCATCAACAGTTTAAATGCTACAGCTTCCCTTTTCACTATTATAGTATGTCTTGTCCATATACCGGTACCTACCATCAGGGGGGAAAAACCCCTGTGAACTAGTTGCAATTCCCCTTAAGGCCACTGGCTCTCTGTTGACATTATCAACAATCCTTCCAACTGGTGCCAAAGCTAGTGGAAGCGTTTGTGACTTGTGCATCTGTCTGTTTGGAAGATACAGACAGATGAAATCTCCTCTGCAGTCCAGCAAATAGCCACCAGATGGTGATGACATCTGATGTCCTCTGGCTTGGGCCATTATATTCAGCAAAGCTCAAGTTGAAAGGTTAGCTTCATTAGCCATCTGCTTAGTCACCCGCCACATGTTGCAACCAAACTGTCATTTGATTTTTCTGCTACCCTGCTTTTCAGGATAGTGGGGGGTCTACTCAGAACTCAATCCTATAACCGACATTTAATATTGGAGCACAGTGAATGAATGAGTAAAAACACAACAAAAGGACATGTGCAAATGGCTTTGCTTCACTTTCAGATAACCTCACCTTCACATAATGAAGGTTCCATCCATTTGAAGGTCCAAAACAGCATACTGAAATGACCCCAAAAGTCTACCGCTCCTGGGACTCTGTCCCAGTTTACAGTCTGGCTGCCACAGTGCCACACTTTGAATCAGCTGCAATTTCCAGCTGCTTTTCAGGGGCAGCCCCCAGTGCAACGTACTGTGGGAATCCAGCCTGGACATTACTGGAGCACCAATAATGTGATTTTGCAGTCTTGTAACTCTGTATGCATGTGAATATTACTATGCTTTTACCACTGAAAAGGTTCTTTGTCAACATCAGCAAAAATGTAGGATTTTATTTTATTTTAAAAAAAAGATTAGTCTTGTGCTGGGTAATTTAGCTTAACACCACTCTCTGCAATTGAGGGCCTTGAGGTTTCAAATACAATAGTATCTCTAGCTTCCTGTTTAGAAAAGGAGACTTTCTTTTTTACATATTTTTTGTTTTGCTTTACAAAATGTAGCTGGGATACAATTTAAATATGAGAGGTTATTGTGGGGAAAGAAGGGGTTCTTGAAACAAAAAAAGAACAAACCAGCAACAACACCACAATACAGTGGTACCTCAGGTTACAGACGCTTCAGGTTACATACTCCGCTAACCCAGAAATAATGCTTCAGGTTAAGAACTTTGCTTCAGGATAAGAACAGAAATCGTGCTCTGGCAGTGCAGCAGCAGCGGGAGGTCCCATTAGCTAAAGTGGTGCTTCAGGTTAAGAACAGTTTCAGGTTAAGAAGGGACCTCCAGAACAAATTAAGTTCTTAACCCGAGGTACCACTGTACTGTCAGCTGCTTTTTCACAATGCAAGGAAAAAGAAACAAGGACCTGAATCTTTTCCCAAGTTGGCATAAAAACAACTGGGGGTGGGGATTGGAGGAAAAGTAGTAAAAAAAAATTTTTTTAAAGATCACTCATCTGGACTTATGCAAACAGAATCATGAAACTACATATAATATATAGTTCTGTCCTTTCTAAGCTAGCACATCTCTATCTGGGCTGTACCCCAGTAGGTGACAGCTCACATTATTGAATGGTCCTCAAAATATATTTCTGGTAGAGCAGAAACTCAAAGTTAATCCAGTCTATGCCGGCAGCACTCACTCACACACACACACTCTCTCTCTCAAATGACCTCCCCCCCCCCAGTGCAATGCCCTTTTCGTGGTTGTTGTTGTTCAGTCGTGTCCGACTCTTCGTGACCCCATGGACCAGAGCACGCCAGGCACCCCTATCCTCCACTGCCTCCTGCAGTTTGGCCAAACTCATGCCAGTCGCTTTGAGAACACTGTCCAACCATCTTATCCTCTGTCGTCCCCTTCTCCTTGCACCCTCCATCTTTCCCAACATCAGGGTCTTTTCCAGGGAGTCTTCTCTTCTCATGAGGTGGCCAAAGTATTGGAGCCTCAACTTCAGGATCAGCCCTTCCAGTGAGCACTCGGGGCTGATTTCTTTAAGGATGGATATGTTTGATCTTTTTGCAGTCCATGGGACTCTCAAGAGTCTCTTCCAGCACCATAATTCAAAAGCATCAATTCTTCGACGATCAGCCTTCTTTCGTGGTTAGTACCACAGAAACACTGCTGTTATGCCTGTAAATTCTATTCAGCTTACATGTACATGCAATGTAAGCTGTGAAAAGAAATTCTAGCACAATCTTCACCTCACTACCTTTAGGGGCAAACTATAATAAACTTCCTAGGTACTGTCCTGATCAACACAAGCTCAAAAAAGTGAATATTTGCTACTCTATTTCCTGTTTCTTACCCAGCAGCTGGATTTTCTCCTTCTGTGGTGCCTTGTGCATGTTTAGCAAGCAGGGCAATGTTCACTGGATTTGGCCATTTTCTGGCTGCTTTTTTTGCACTACTACTAGCAGCGATTAGGTATGTATAGTAGCTTTGGGGAGGAAATGCTGGTAACTGGCCAAAGAGGAGTGCATTCTCTAACAGTTCTGCTTTGGATGAAAAAGGATCTAGCTATTTGTTGTTCTTGGCATCTGACTGCCACGGGAAACAATGGAGTGTGCCTCTGGGGGTGAGGTCAAACTGCTGGAGAATCACAGCACTGCCCCACCAACATCAGTCTGCCCACAGCCAGCCAGTCAGCCCCCCACCTGCCTGCCTTCATCTTTACTATCAGTTTTCTCGTCTTTAGTCTCAGTGTTGCTCTTGTAGAAGTCAGCACTGGCTATGATTCCACTTGCTGTTTGGGCTTCATGTGTCCCATCCCAACAGACCCAATGGGTGCCATAACTTTGTTATGACTGGTGGATTGCATTCTACTTATGCATTTAGGAAATTTGTCAGCAGCATATAAAAGAGAGGTGGGGAACTTCTTTGGGTATTCTAAAATGGCAGGTGTACGGTATTTTTCCGTGTATAAGACTAGGTTTTTTCCTTAAAAAAAAAAATGCCAAAAATTAGGGGGCATCTTATACACGGATACATCTCCCCCCTCCATTTTCTTAAATCTGAATCCCCCAAAATAGGGGGGTGTCTTATACATGGGGGCATCTTATAGATGGAAAAATGTGGTACTATTTCAAGCAAATGAAAAATGAGCACCACATTTTGTGTATGGATTTGTTTTAGTACTAAAAAGGGTTCACACCAGATCTTTGTACTGAGAAGATTCTAAGCCTTAATAAAAGCTGGAGTAGCATTATATAAAAGACCGAAATAGATATATTTTTGTTACAAATAATTCCCATAGCCTGAGGCACCCCTCCCAAGCTGTGATCACAGTATAGCGTTTAAATCATTTGGTTACTCACTTCTCCTTATTTTTCCTACTCCTTTCCTTCACAATAATATATCTATCAGAGAATGTGAAGCTGGTTGGTAACTAATAGCTTTGTACCCCAGACAGCACTTCCTGGGCTGCATAAAGAGGATCTTTCAACTGAATCTTGCCTCCCTTTGGACACTACATGCCAGTGATTAAGAAGATGTTTTCACTTGAAATGAGGCAGCACTTAAATTAGGTCACCTTAATTGAATGAATACAAATGATGTTCTGAGAAACCGTTTCCATTAAATATATATATATATATATATATATTCATCCACTCTTTATTTTTATTAGCCACTGCACTGAAATCAATTTGTTTCAGTAATTTTATGTTATGAGACCAATTATATCCAACATCATAAGAGTAAATGCACCACTCAGGAAGCTTACAACAGAAACACATCTTATTTTCATAAAGACAGTACCCAACAATTAAGGGGCGGGGGAGAGAGAGACAGAGTCACTGGTTTTAAAAACATCATTGTGGACTTCATAAAATAAAAAAGCAGCCAGGTCTCTAATAACAGTGAACAGCAGGGAAATAAGAGGTTGCTTGCACTTCACAGGACAAAGTATTCCACAATTTGAGTGCAGCCACTGAGATGGCCCTCTATCTCTCATCTCACTAAAACTTTTTTTTTTTAATTTAGAAATTTATTTAGAAACTTCTCTAAGGAGTGTGCATAATGAAATCAATAAGATGACACATGCTTCAGCCCTAGGTGGGACACAGAGGAGGACCTCACATGCTGATCTGATGGTTATGGGAGGATGTAATCCCTATGATAACTTTGCCGTAAGCTGTCTGGGGCTTTGAAGCAACCAGTGCAGCTGTCACAGCCAAAAACAAAATGGAAAATTAACAGATTTTAAGGTTTCAAATGGATCAGCAGGAGAGGCCCTGTTGGTGGTGCTGCCACTGGCAGCGGTGGAGGAAGGCTCTTGGGCACCTGGGGCAGCACGCCTGGGGCGGGGCAAACCGCCCACAGGGGCAGGGCAGGTTGCGGTGTCCACAGGGGCGGGGCCCCCGGAGCCCATAGGGATGGAACGGGGTGCGAGGTGTCCCGTGTCATCCCTATGTGCGCTGCGGTGCGCCCCTATCCCTATGGGTGCCGTGTGCCCCATGCTGTGCTGTCCCTTGCCATCCCTAGGGACGAGATGGGGCACACAGCAGGGCCTCAGCCACCATACAGCTGGGGGGGGGGAGGCAGTGGGCGGATAGCGATGAGCCTGCAGGTGCCGAGATGCGTGGCTCATGCGTGTTACAGGCCCCGTGGTGACTAGTGCCGCACACCATTTTGTTACCCCCCGTCAGGGTGACACACGGGGAGAACTGCACCTCACACACCCCCTTTGTATGCCCCTGGCCACTGGTGTAGGACCTTCTCAGCAATGGGTCCCCATTTGTGAAATGCACTTCCTGGTGTAGTGTCTCTGGAAGAACTTTAAAACATTTCTGTTTACCAGGGCATTTGATAGCTAAAATATACTGTCCCTGGCAACCTTGAACTACTTAGAAGTAAGGGTAGGGAACCAGGATGCCCACCTCCAAACTCTCAATGGTTGCTCAGCTTTTGCAAAAACTGATGTCAATTAGAATTTAAACATATCCTCAGTGTTGTTTCTAAAAGAACCAAACACCTGCCTTTGGCAGACTTACAGGAAGGAAAGAGAATATTCCAGTGTTTGGGAATATGTTTACAATTTAACAGACAGCATTATTTGTTATTGTTTAACTTTGGCAAGCACCATATTTGCTTCCAGGGGGGTATTCTTGCAAAACACAGCAGCATTGGTAGGATACAATGGACATATATAACCAAATAATCTTTACATTTAGAGGCAATAATGTTACATTCTTGCAAGCTGTGAATGTTGCCACATGTTATGTGCTTTGTGACAAAAAATAGATAAAGATTCCAGCCTCCATTTTACAATATCTATTTCCAAAGCAGTTGCCTTAGAAAAACTCCACACAGAATATATATTTGAAATATTTGAAATATCAGTTCATGTTCTTTTCATAAAGCAGATATTGCTCTATTCCAGGGGAGGGCAGAAGATAAATTTGGATCTATTGGTAAGAGCTCTAAGAGATTTGAAGTATATCAACAGGATTTCTGACTCTCAGTCATTTAATAATAGCAGGAACAAAATGACTCCAATCATACTCTAATCATACTGCATCCCTGTCAACTGACCCGTTTTAAGCAGGGCATCCTGGAATCACAGAAGCCAATCCTGGTTTCTGTTTGAATTTGAGAGCATGGGGGTTCTGGTTGAAGCTCCTCCTCCTCCCTGATCCTTAGTCCTTCTGTGCTGGACTAAGCTAACCCATGGCTTGTCTTAACACAGGTATGAAGAACTGGGTCTAGCCTTAAATGACAGATTGTTATCTTCCCATACCCCTTATGGACCATATTTGACTTGTGGGCAGAGCTACGCACCTGCCAATCACCTGACATCACAATGATATCAGATGGCTTTTTTCTTTTTCTTTTTGGCTGCGGGGGTCTTCAGAAGCCCCTTTCAAATCACAGGACAAGATGGAACTTTGGCAATTGTCAATCTCCAGAATCAGCTTTCAAAGCACTATCTTACTCAGTGCTTTTCATAAGGGTTTGCTCCACAAACTGCATTATATATGACATCAGGCAGCATGTAAGCTGTAGAATTCTGTCTTCTTGAGTCAGGTTGACACACATGTTACTTCTTTCAGAAGACAGTAAATACTCAGGGCAGAATTCAACTAAGTTGTGTTCATGGAGTGAGATTCTGTTTAATGCTCCCTGCCAATTTTGGAACACAGACTGTGTCACTATTGTACCTATTTTTCTTGTTTCTGCAATTTCTGTTTCTAGTTTCATTGGCTATCTCTTAACTTCTGTTCTATTATTATTGCAAGCCACTTTGAGAACCATTATAGCTGAAGAGCAGCATACAAATATTTTAAATAAATCAACTACGTACACCAATTTTTGTGGATCGTCTGTACTCTGGTGGTGCATAAGCCTTAGGGTTATTTATTCAAGAATATACTTTCACACTCTTTTAACTCCTTAGTCTTGTTTTCAACTTAAGCAGAACATTTGAAGAGTAGCAACTTACCTCTTACAAAGACTTTACTTCCATGGATGTCACGTACTGCAAGCAAAGTTGAAAGAGACAATTATTTCCCAAAAGGGTTTATGAAGCGTTCCTCATGAAAACTATTATTGCATTAAAAATGCCAAGAATGGTCTGCAGGAATGCAATGATTACTGTGTGATTTGGCAGTCAGTTCTATACTGACTATTACTCAAATGCTAGAACCTTCCAAGATTCTATCTCTGCATTTTCAGACATTTCTAGAGCTAGGCAATTGTTGTTTTTAAATTTAGAAAGGAATTCCATGGGTTCAGATCAGGGCCAGCCCAGGACATTTTTCCACCTGAGGTGAACCACAAAATGGCACCCCTTCCCTGCCAGGGACGAAGGGGTGAGTGAAGATCTACATCAGGAACAAGAGGGGAATAAAGATCTACATCGGGATCTGCTCCCCCTGTGGATCTCACTCGCCTCACCTTGCCTCATGGGTGGGCCAGGTGCAGATATAAAAGGTGACCAGCTCTGTTACTGAGATCTTGACCACCAGCACATAATTTTTGTCTCTCTCACGTCCCTCTGGCGGCTCAGGGGCATGCACATGCATCAATATCCGCAGAAGCAAACCAAGAAATTCCTGCTTGTAATGTCACTCACCAGGAGTTCCTGCAGCACTCGAGCACCTCAGGCCTATTTTCAATAAAAGAAGAGTAAATGCTGAGTAACTTAAAATCAAATACTGTCTTTATTTTTATTTTTAAAAGGGGGGGGGGGTAAAGTTATTTGCCTGCTTTAATTTTCTCTTGTAATGGGGCAAGAGGGATAATGGATGGGAAGCATGAGAAAGAGACATAGGATTGCAGCCTAAATTCTAAGCCTGGCATAGGCAAACTCGGCCCTCCAGATGTTTTGGGACTACAATTCCCATCATCCCCCAGCTAACAGGGGCAGTGGTCAGGGATGATGGGAACTGTAGTCCCAAAACATCTGGAGGGCCAAGTTTGCCTATGTCTGTTCTAAGCACAGGTATGGTTCTCAAATCCAAATATTGTTTCATTCAACCACAATTTTTGGCTGAGATTCAAGGCTCTGTGCATGTATAGAGGTTTTTTTAGATTCTTCCTGTTGGGGACAGCAGTTCGCTGCTTCTCTGAAAAGATCCTTTAAAGAGCAGCAGCCAAAAGGCACAAACTGTTATGGCTGGGATTATAAATTGGTGTGTCACTATTTCTCTGCCGCTAAGTGTGTTAATTTTGGGTCCCAGGCTGAACAATACAAAAGATACCGGTAAATATCTACTTGCAAATGTTTATATTCAATTAGAAATATTAACCGACGGAGAGAAAATTAGAGCTAAGTCTCCAAATCCATATTTCCAAATCCATATTTCCAATTTCACATTTTCAGAATAATTCCTTTCAGACTCTACTCTGCTAGTTACTATGAAAACTATCCTCCTTCTGCATCATTGCCACATACTGTGCACATATTTCAATCAAAGCAGTTATAAGAAATTACCAGAAGTGGTGACACTGGCTCTATAACTTCACTGGGAACAATAACAGATCCTATAATAATCATCTGCTTCTGCTTTTAAATATTTAAATGTTTAATTTTATTATCTGCTACAAGTAATTCACGAGCATTTAAGACTTAAAATATTAGTGAATAAAAACAGCTCACTAATTATCTTTGTTTCCTTCCCAGTTATAACGAAGAGCCTTTTAGCATTTTAGTAATGAATGCCTCTGCTACAATATGTTCTTCTTTTTAGAGTTCATTTCAGATACAGGTAGTGGGCTCAAGTGCATGAAAACATAATGCCATAATAAATCTGTTATTCTTTGAGGAGCTACATATCTTTTTGATGTTTTTGCTGCAGCAGACCAACACAGCTACTCCTCTAGAAGTTGTTTTTGCCTTTGTGTATCTTGCAGAATTTGTTTATTCATAGGGTGGTTGTACTCAACAAAGCTTTACTCAGAATAAACCCACTGAGATAAATGAACATGGCTAAGTTAGGACCATTAAAACATAGTTGAATACAACCCATAATAAATAAGCATTACTGATTAGGCATTATTGCCTAATCAAAACAAAACAAAAAATCACAATGGAATCCTCATTTTATTACAGCCATATACTATCCTCACACACCCTTCCTGGTTTGGCTTCCAATCCAAATAAAATCAGGGATGAAATAGGAAAAAAGCTGGGTCCTAATTAAGGCCATTTGGATTTTAGTACTTAACAGAAACAGAAAGACAAATGACACAAATTACAAAAGCAAAATGAAAATTAAATAACTTGCCAAGTGATAATAATTAAAGTTGTGTTTTGCTCCAGCTTCGTAGCTCAGATTCTAATGGCATTACATTTACTGGTTAACTGATTGAATGCAGGGGTCATCTTACCTGCCAGGCAGAAAATGGAACAGATTGCAGCAAAATGACTGGTCAAGGGCTGCAGCTTCATCTTCACAATTATGTTTATTCTCAAGGACGCTGACCTTCAAATCATGGGAAACAGCTGATCATAAAAAAAGAATAGAGAAGAATAAATTCTATTGCAGTAAAGACTTCTAAGATATGCTTATCTGACCATAACCCAACATTTGGGGGCGACTTTGGAGCCAATGGATAAAAATGTTGTTAAATCTTGGAAATGGATACTTCTGGCATCAAATCTTTCAGAGAGGCCATGTGAGATGGCAGCTTTCTTTTTCTTCTTGTACTTCACAGAACAATAAGGTGCTAATAAAGTTATTGGAACGGGCCAAAAAAAAAAAAATCTTCCCTGTGATTATGTTAACCTAGTATGTGGCTATTAATTCTACATCTGCTTAAAAAACATTTGCACAATGGTAACTTGAATATAAATTGTTACAAAAGAAACCACCTGATTGAGGTAATAGAGTAACTCCATGGGGGGGAACAAATTTTAATTAAGTTATGAACGCATATTAGATGCTACAACCTACCCACCTCACTATAACTTACAAAGGAGGTGGGCTAATGCCATTAGCATGACACAGTCCTGGTCTTTGCTTTTATCTAATCAGGTTGCATTCTGAAAGTCTATCCCAATGTCTATCACAGGGATTCTTAACCAGAAGCAAAATATTGCCAAAAAAACTCATTAGGGAGCTAAGGCAGTTAATGTGGAGGGGTATATACACGGATGTGTTCACACTCTTAGTAAGGGAATCAGAGAAGAAGGATAAAGACAAGGAAGAGGATAAACAACAAGGAAAGATTAGATGGGAGTGACAGAACTTTGGCTAATTGGCTTCTTAGTTTCTTCACTTACATGGCTATAGAAATGCAGCAGCAGTTGGAGAGGTATAGGGTGCTCCTGAAATATTGGGGAGGTCTGCACACAGCACCCTTTGATCCGACTCATAGCTCCAATCCAAGGGACCCAAATCAGGGTGACCCAACCCTGGGCCAACCTGGGGATCTCCCATCCAAATCTGGTCCCAAATTAGTTCAGGGTGGGGCTAATGTTTAATAAAGTTTTTTTTATGTTAGAAAAGGGACAAGTGGGAAGAAACCAGAGCAATCAGGTCAAGGTATGAGAAAGGAGTCCCAGTCAAGTTAAAGGAGAAGTACTTTTAAGTGCTGGCATCCCACTTGAGCAAGGAGAATGCATTTCATTGATAGGTTTAAGTTTGGGTTCTGGATCACTTAACAGGGTCCTCACCACCTACTTATTTCAAGCAGTCTTAAGTTAATTTGGGGCATGGAATGGCTAGTGAGGGGAAAAAATAGAAAGGAAGTGATTGATGGCTAGGTGACAGGACCTTTTGATGATCCTCCAATGACATCAAAGGCCGTGATGGAGTTTAGATTTATTCATCACCTTTCATACCCACAGATGATTTGGTAAGTATTGCTATCCGATGTGAAAGTGAGCTTTGCTCTCTTTCATATACTTCCCTTGACAGCACCATATGCACAGTGTGGTGGAAGATGGTATTTCATGAGTAAATGTCATGTAAAATTTGCTGTTTTCAAGGGAGCGTTTGAACTTTCACCTCCTGTTCTACCAAAGGTAAGTTCTATATTGACAGGGAACTGTCCTGTTTGATTTCTTGTGCTGCCTTCCTGGAGTTGGTTGTCAAGCAGTGGACTAGGCTGGCAAATGTCACTCACTATTTGGACACTTTTTGCATTCCAGGGTTACAGGTTTTGATCACTGAGACCTGCTCAGGAACAAATCTGCAGTAGTGGCTGATAATTTGGGGTTTCCTTTGGCAGAGTGTGAAACAAATGAAGACCCACCCAGGCCAATGAAAGCCAAGTGGTTGACCAAGGACCCAATCATGATGCATCTCACAGGAGAAGGATAATGTGAAATAAATCCATGTATGGTGTTCTGAGTTTCTTTGGAACAATGACATAATTTCCAATATCCACTATTACAAAGTACTTTTTATGACAATTGCTTTCACAAACTCTTGCAAATAAGATTCTGAAATCCTACATCTACAGATAATTCTAAAGGTCTCAAAGCAAGGTCATAGCATAACACTTTGCACACACAAAAACCCAACACAATTTTTCCTCATGAGGACAAACTCAGTAGGAGATTCTTTTTTTCTAGATGGCATGTTTCCTAGCAACTCTTGAACAGGGTGCCTTTTAAAAACCCGTCACTTGCTTCTGTTGGGAATGCTTTAAAAAATCTCTTTCATCCAAATGAATAAACAATACGAATTAGACCAGAAGGCAGCTGCAAGCTAGAAGGGAAGAACAATCCAGGTCTCTAGTTGATTTGCAGTACTAGTATTTGTGACTTGGTTTTAAACCTTAATGCATTTGTATTTCCCAGACTTCTTAGTTAATTAATAGTATGACCTCTTTCTCCTAGCCATTCTTTTCCTGAGCTACAAATCCTACGAAGAAAGGGGTCAATAGATATGGAAGGACTTATTAGCTTCTACAATGCCTACACAAAACCATGAATCTTGAGCAGCATTTCATTTTGGAATACTTTAAAACTGCATTTTGTTTGTTTGTTTTGATGCTGCTTTGACAGAAAATAACAAAAATGTGGATTCTGCAAGTCAGATGCAAATATACTATACTCTCTTTTTAATTGTCAAGCAGAATCAATTTAAAATTCTTTACCAACACTTTATGCTCAGGTTATTCAAGTGATTATCTAAAAAGATGTCAATTTACAGAAAACTTCAAAGGTATCATTAAACAATTAGAAAAGAGTGCTTTGTATTGCACCAAGAAGACTTGGGTAGCTCACCTCAGTTACTGTTGAAAGTTTAAGCAAAATTCATAAGGATGCAACCCACTATTAAATATCTACATCAAGAATATTGCACACAGCACTATTCTGTGGGGGGTTGATGAAAATATAGGATCACTTTAAGGATTGTTTTTAGGGTAGACCTATGTGCTACATATAGACAACAATACACTCATAGATGCAATAGTTGCTCCAGTTTTCCTTAATTTTACTTTATATAAGACCTCATCATCTATAATCAATGGGTTTACATGTGTCTGAAAAAACTAGAGACACACTAAATAGCTTCTACAGTCACGAGAGATTCGTTTATGACACCTATCAGTAATAAAAATGGGATCAGTGTCCATGTCTTTATCTTGCCTTATAGTAGACTATAGGAAGAATGGATTGATTGTACAGATCTATACAATCACCATGTGAATGCCCCCCTCTCTCATACAGAGCAGTTTGTTGTCACCTGGAGATGTGCTATTAATTTCAACTATGTAGTTGTTTATCTACAAAAGCTCACAGATGTGGAGCATATTACATATGACAATTTAATTTATTATAATAGTTTTTTATTGAATAGTACACCAGCTCTATGGACAAAGTTAAGATGCACCAGCGTGCACAGATTTTTGTGCAAGTTGAAGAATATATCTGAGAAGTGAGGCAGTAGATGCCTTATATGATACCAAGCATAGATAATACCTCCTTCTTCTTTCCATTTTAGTATTCTACACAAATTTGCAGTGTGATCACATTTGGTTATTTATTTATTTTTTTGCAAATCACTGAATCTAGAAAATCCCAATCCTAATTCATTCTTAGATATTTCTTGATTAAGAGGTTTATTTAGTTGTTTTTTTAAAAAAAATACAGATCACTGTATCATAAAAAATATGTATCACAGTGGCTTACAGCAATATAAAAACATAAACCCAAACAATAACACCATAAAATGTTAAAAACTGGTTAAAAGAAAAAAGAAATAAAAAACAAACATCAACAGACCATTGTGGAGAAGGTACTTTTAATTGCCTGCATAGGCCTCGTGGATAGAAAAGTTTTCAGCAGGCATTGAAAAGTTGGCATAGGAGGTGCCCACTGAATCTCTATTGGCAGAGTGTTTCACGGGACTGGGCAAATGACACTAAAAGCTTGGCTTCACGTTGTTGTCAAACGAGCCTCACCAACTTGGTGCTCCTGCAAATGATCTTCAGTGATCGAGCTGGAATATAAGGCTTCAGGCAATCCTTGAGATTTCCTTGGCCCAAATTGTTCAAGGTTTTGCAAATCAATCCAAGGACCTTGAACCAGGCTCGGTAGCAGATGGGTAGGCAATGCAGCTGTTTTAACAATGGTGTCATATGTTCTTGACCAGAAGCTGCCACCAGCAATCTAGCCATCAGCTGGAACTTCTGAAACAGACCCAAGGGCAGCCCCACATGAAGCACATAGCAGTAGTGTAGCCAAGAGGTTACCAGTGCATGGACTACAGTGCTCAGGCAAACCCTGTACAGGGACGACCATAGTTGGCAAGCCAGATGAAGCTGGTAAAAGGCACTCTTAGCCACAGAGGACACTTGAGCCTCTAGTAACAAACATGTATATCTGAGTACCCCCCAAACTATGCACTTGGTCCTTCAGGGGGACTGCAACCCCATCCAAAACAGGTATCTTGCCAATTTCCCGAACACAGGAATCACTGACTCAAAGAGCCCCCATGTTCCCAGAATTCAAACACAGTTTATTGGCATTCCTCCAGTCCACTGCTGTATCCAGACATTAGTACAAAGCTTTCACAGTCTCTCCTGATTCAGATGGAGAAGTAGAGCCAAGTGTCATCAGCATACTGGTGTCCCCTTGTTCCAAAATGCTTAATAACTGCACCCAAGAGCTTTGTTTAGATATAAAACTGTATAATAAAATATATAAATAAACCCAACCTTGAAACGAATATGGTATATAAGAGTCAGAATTCAAGCTGTGATTTGCCACCCATATAAATTGGGCTGCATATCTATCATATACCTTGAAGTCCAGTCATTTAAATATTTGCCACACATAGCTTCGCAACAAGTTTTATGACCTGGATGTGTCAGTTGTCATTACCAAAAGAAAAAAAATCATGTAGGGCAGATATTAGTGTTTTGAAAAAGTGATCTCATTCTATCAAACTTGTGTTAGTTCCATTATGATTATTTATATAATTAACACCACAATTGCAAAATAATGCAGCTCATCTTCTTGGTCTACCACTGTCTTCAAGACTTCTCACTTATATAGTTTCATTGTCATAATTGGTTGCTTCAGTTCAAAGATAAACGTAAAACTGCTTATGTAAGTACTGTATATGGCCTTCCAAGTTGGTGACAATCACTACTTCTTGTCAGAATGAATTCCATCGTTTAGCTAGTTTAACTAACTTCGGAACATTTCAGTGGAATGGCTGCAAGTAGAACTTAAACTGCACTGTGATTTCCACAGCCACCCAATTACGAGAATGAGAAGCACACTGTGAATCACATGTTAAATTTACTTGACAATTCTTGGGATTTGGGGTAAATTTCAAATATTACTGTCATCAGAGTGGCTTTGAAGGTCAACACTGGCCAAAGAACCATGAATATGAGGATGAAATTTGGTACTTCTCCATGAACAGTCAATTCTGACCTCTGAAAACATTAAGAATTGGCAATAAATGCTAATTTCTGACGTATTTCATAATATTTAGCACAGTCTAACATGATTCTTTTTTTAAAAAAGCATAGTTTATTTATTCCACAAGCCCTACATATTAAACTAGAGTTTAAATGCCATTCCTAAATATTTTAACTCAAATATGTAGTAGAAAACCCTGACTCTATAAAAAGACACATATATGATGAAATAGCCGTAAAGCAATAGAAACCACAGATAGCATGCCACCTTTTCTGGGTAGTTCTCGTGTTAAGTGATAATAAATGATTGAATAATATATGATCCAAAATGTGCTCGCTTGTGGAAAAACAGTTTAATATTAGAAGATGCATACTATGCTGTGTTCTGGATGGTGGAAAAGTCCAGCACAGGGGTAGGTATTGTTCACTTCCAAGCAAATGTCAAGTTCTGCTTGCCAAGCCAATTTCAGAACACCAGGACCGTTATCCAAACATTGTTGTTCCTTTTATGCTGGTGGCAAACTTCCTGTGTCATGAAAGCATCCAGGGGCAGCTCAGTTCCAAAACATCACTGTGCCAAAACAGTTTGTCCCACTTACAGTAAACAGTAGCAAACCAAGGCACACACGTCAGCTTCCTTTTCTGTTAAAGGTTTTGCCTTAGAAGTTCTATTTTCTACTTCTCCTTACCTGCAGAAAAGACAGCTCCCCATCGTAGACTTAGACATTTGTAGTTTCTCCATCCCAACCTAAAAAGTTTTTCAAACCTTTTAGGAAATATATGTATGTTCAGTATCTTGAAACAAGATATACAAGTCCCTATATGCAAACATGGTTTATTTTCTTATTGTTTAATCAACCGTTGGTCACAATAATAATAAACATTTGTACAATATTTGATGGCCTGATAAAAACCACAGGAAATGTAGAGAAGTAACAGTTAAGAGTGTTTAGGACCATTCAGAAGGTATTAATGTTGTGAAAATTAGCAACATAAGGTATGCTTATATGCATAATGAAAAATCAGACCAATGAAGGAAGAAAGTTTGCAGTATATCAACATATGGTTGTTCATTCAAATATTCTGTAAGTGAAAACCATTTCCTCACAAATTTTTCTTGCTGTTCTTTTACCCTGATATAATTAATAGGATCCATTATTATTGCTCTAAGCCTTACCCTTAAGTCATACCTGTATATGCTGTGTAGAAATTATCCCTACCACAGTAAAAAGTACTCACTCTAGCCCATTTTAATGAACACTAAATAACCAAATATAGTTAGTAATGAAGGTTCCAGTATCAGGTTGAGGTAATAGCATAATGATGATATGGGTATTGCAAACTATAAAAAGAACAGCATTAATATTGGGGGGGACCATTCTAAGTAAACACTGTGGACTTGTTCAAATGTAATGCTAAATCATAATTTAATACCATGTGAATAAACATGCTTGAGCCTTGGCTTCAAGTGTACTGTAGTGTAAAACTAACCTGAGTTTGCCATAATGTCTGACAATGTCCTCTATTTCTCATTGATTAATATGATTAATATGTTTCACAATGGCTATCAAGGTTAGACCTCAACGAAGGTTTCAAGGAAGGAAACCAAGGTGCAAAATGAACACTCAAGACCTTCAAGATCCTATTAAGTGGGATGGCTTCCAAATGGCTCTTAAGGACTATCAGCTTTTGGAGTTCACTGATAACATCGTGGAACACTGGACCTAGCTAACATCCATTATTGCAGCCTCTGAACAAACTAGTGGATACCAAACCAAGAAACACCAGGATGACAGTGAGATTGAATGCATTATCAACAAGGAAAGGAAGGCCTTTCAGATCTGGCAAAGAGATATAAATTGTGCAACGAAGAAGAAAACCTATGCCAAAGCTAAGGCTGAGCTTCAAAGAAGAACCAGAGAACTAAAGAACACCTGGTGGATAAAAAAGCTCAAGAGATCCAGCACTTAGCCAACACTCATGATGCACAGAGTTTCTTTAAAGCCACAAAGATCATCTATGGGCCACAAATCCAACTCAATGTTATAAAACTGGAAATTGTCAATCACTTCTCATACCATACCATACAGTAAGGGCCAACATTGATGCCGAAATCCAGCATTGCCTGAGCTCTGCGAGTGCAGCTTTCTCACGAATGAAGTGCAGAGAATTTGAGGACTGGGACGTTCACAGGGAAACCCAAATGCTTGTTCACAAAGCTATTGTACTACCACTTATAAACGCCATCTTCAACTCCTTGAAAGATTCCATCAATGGTGTCTCCAAAAAAAAAATTACACATCACTTGGGAAGACAGGCGAACTAATGCCACTGTACTAGAAAAAGCAAAGATCACTAGTGTCAAAGCAATTATTCTTCAACATCAACTTCGATGGACTGGTCATGTTGTTTGGATGCCTGATTATCGTCTTCCAAAGCAACTACTCTATTCTGAACTTAAAAATGGAAAGCGTAATGCTGGTGGTCAACAAAAGAGGTTTAAAGACTCTCAAGGCAAATCTAAAAAAAATGTAGTATAAACACCAACAATTGGGAAACACTGGCCTGCAAGCGCTCCAGTTGGAGAAGAGCCTATACCAAATGTGTCATGGGTTTTGAAGACGCTTGAACTCAGGACGAAAGGGAGAAACGTGCTAAGAGGAAGGCACGTTCGGCAACCCTCACCGTGATCAACTCCCAGCCAGAAACCTATGTCCCCACTGTGGAAGGACATGTGGATCCAGAATTGGCCTTCACAGTCACTTAGAGACTCACTGTTAAGACTGTGTTCATGGAAGGCAATCTTACTCGGCTATGAGTGATCATAGAAGAAGAACAAGCAGCAGCTTGGAATTGCTTCAAGAGTGCTTGGAGTTTACAGATGAGGATTTGAATAAGATGACGTCAATAGCCTGGCAGATATTGCTCACAGTGAGAAATGTTTGCCTTTTGGAGATTAGGAGACAGTTGCTCCATCTGTTATTTTTCTTCTGCACATCTAAACAAAGTACAGTCCATTTACCAAACCTCCATTAGCACTACATTCACACAGAACTTGTCAGTTTGGTATTGGTGTGTGTATTGCCCCAAAATCCATTTATAGTCCTTTGAATAATCCAGTCCCTTTTGGGGAATACTGCATTTATATTCAGAAGTGAAACTGCTCATAGCTTTATTTGCCCCACCTACAGCCTTGCTCTACTTTCAGGCCTGGCCCAAAACATTTGGGGACCTGAGATGAATCACAATATGGTGTCCCCTGCACAGAAAGGGGGGTGAGTGAAGATCTACATCAGAAACAAAGGGGAGGGAATCAAATCAACCAACAGTTGAATTGGAATCAAAGGACATTGTAAGAAGGAAAGGGGCACACTCTGAAGCACAATGGATGGGTGCAGAAGAGCACAGGAGACTTCAGAGCACAGCCCCCAACATTTCCTCCCCTAGAGCTGGGAGGAGACCAACAGTGCCTCCTATCTGACAAGAGATGGAGGGGGCAGGACTGCTGAGGAGGTGGCAGATCCAGTCTCCAAGGAGTGCACCACAGCCATTGCTGCCACTATAGTGGCAGCAGTAGGTGATGCATTCCTGGGAGGCCAGTACTTCCACCCCTGTGGATTCTGCTGCCAGAGGCAGTTGCCTCACCTTGTCTCATGTGTGGGCCAGCCCTGCCTTCTTGCCCAGGGTAATAAAAGATACCAAACTCAATTTTGGTGGAGTTATTTTGGACTAAGGAAGTGAAAGCAGGTTTTTATGAGATATTGGGAAAGCAATGTTAACAAATGGGGTGTTGGGGTAGTACCACTGGTGGGTGACACGTCATGCTCCTTCTGGAGTAGTCTGTCCACCTTTGGTCCCCACTCTGCATTCAGCTCTCACCTGTGGCTCCTAGGAGCTGTCAGCAAGTGACAGTGACCACACCCCGGAAACAGTTTATACTGGTTGGCTAAACCAGGTGAGGGTAGCCAATGAGTCTCAAACCCTTGCTGGGTTAGGGAATTCCCTGCATACAAAGACAGGTTCTGGTGGGTTGCGTGGATGAGACCAATAGTGGGTCCCACAGTCAAGAAGACGGTTTCTGCATGTACTGTAGAGGGAGGTGAGGGGTTAATGGGGCTTGTCAACCTGGGAAGGTAGCCCATCTAGGAGGAGGAAAATGCTGATACTAAATCTCCACTGCCTTGTGGGATATGTTTAGAAAAGAAGGCTAAGGAGTAAACTCTACACAGAACCAAAGTGGAGTCCCTAACATGGTTTGATGGCACTTTGTATGACTTCTGGCAACTCCTGCAGCCCAACTGGTGCCAAATGCATTGCTCTGCTTTCCTTTTGACCACATCAGTGAGGCCAGGAGGGGAGTCTTGTTGTCTTGGCAGCCCAGGACCTCCATACACATTGTGCGCCCCAGGGACTTAGGTGCTGCTAACACAGCAGTTTCACTTCACCCCTGGAGGCACACTCCAATGTCTCTTAAGACAGATGGATGCCAACAACAAAAGTTAACAAAGCCAAAAAGAGAAAGCATTGCAACTGCATCGAACTTCATGTAACCATTCAGAAAGGACACAAGCCCTATTCATGCAATCACATGAGAGACAAAGCAAGTACCCACTTATCGGCCTGCTCCTACCTGCTCTTCATGCATTTTAAGTGGACGAGCCAAGAGGAAGTCATTGAGCAGGACCTCATTCTCCCATTAAGTGATTGTAATCACATGAGAGGCTAACACCTAAATAGGGGTACACTGCCTGTGTCATCCATAATATTACTGAATGAAAGAACAACTGTACTATATTCTGTACAGTATAGTACAGAATCTAACTCTAATAAGATTAAAACTAGCTTAAACTTTGAATATGACAGAAAATCGGTCTGGAGATTAACCCTCAGTATTTTAATATCACAGCAGTATAAAATGGAAGGTTTTTTTTTTAAGAAGCCATTATAAAATGGCACTGATCTGTAACACTTCAAGACCATGATTTGAGAATGCATGCATTAAAAGATGGAAAGAGATTCAATATACATTTCTCAAGCTTAAGATTTTTTTAAGCTGCATTTCCCTGCCATGATTTAATTATATATATATATATATATATATATATATATATATATATATATATGTGTGTGTGTGTGTGTGTGTGTGTGTGTGTGTGTGTATTGCAACTATTCAGAAAGCTGCTGCTAACACTATTCCCACTGCTGCTATTATCTGCAGGTTGGTTGAGATCTGCAACATTTATAAAGGCAGAGCTTTGAAGTCTGAGCACTGGCAGCTCCTGAGATATGTCTAGAAATATGTCTTCCAGCAAGTTTACTACAAACATTTCTTTCTTTTATACTGAGAGTAGTTCTTGATATCACTGGGTACCATAGGGAACCAGAGAGGAGAGCTGGAAAAGTGGCCACTCCAACATTACTTGATTTTGTGTACGTGCCCCCTCTCAGTTGTTAGAACGCCAGAGCAAGCACTGGGGAGAAGCAGCAACAGAAAATTCACCTGCTAAGCAAGAGCATGCAAGAATGCACTGTTCCCCTTTAATTTTGCTTTAATTTTAAAAAATAAAACCACCAGGCAACTGTGCATTACTAAAACTGGTTGGCACGGCGCACCATGTCGAGGAAAATCCCTGTCAAATCAAAACTTGTAGGTGAATCGTGTGGCGAATATGAACACATGAACCTGTCTTATATGCAGACAAAGTATATCTAGGCCAGTACTGTCAACTCTGGTTGGCAGTGGCAGAAGCTTACCGATGACTCCAGATATTTTTCCTAGTCATAAATCCTAGGGGTAGTTCCAGGTTTAAAGCAGCCCTATGCCCTCCACAGGCCCTCCCTCCAGCACTGTTGTCCCTCCCCAGCTATGAGCAAGCAGCTCCAAGTCCCCATTTAAAATTTCCTGTCCAAAATAGTGGTGCCATTTTAGTGTCTCACAATGCCTCAGCATGGGGGCGGGGCGGGAATTACAATGGCATCTTATAATGAACCTAGAATATGTATCAACAAGGGTAAGCCCTGTTGGGGTTCTAGCAGCTACCCAAGGGTGGCTGGTCAAGTCCAAGGTTTACACATTAGCTAGAAGAATTAAAATCTATTAAATAAGTAAAGATACTAATGTAGTCGATGTTGCTAGCTGCGTTACTCTTGCAAACCTGGAACAGTTATGCCAGAGATTTGGACCAAGAACCTTCTCCATGCAGAGCCTATATCCTACTTGTCAGCTGTAGCTTTGCATGCATGTTTTGTGACAAATGGAATGTCTCCAATTTTTCATGTATCACAGTAATACTTGGGTGAAGTTACAGTAGGTGGAAAACATAATTTTTCCATCCAGAGCTCCAGATAATAACCTAATGATAAATATACTGCTTCAGATATATATTTCCCCTAGCAATGTTTCAGGGATTTTGGAAACATGCTGTTTTCTGAAACCAATGCTGTTGATCAATTGGTAGGCAAATCATATTAATCTTACCACTCATCAGCTGCACCCCCGGAATCACAGAGAAGTCCTTGATCTCTTAAAAGTCTTGTTTACTTCAGTGGAAACAAATGGTGTTTCTGGAATACTATCAGGATTCTGTTTATCATAACAATGCAGAGCACTCTGAGTGAGAAGATTAACTACTTAATAATATCTCTGGAATTACAGTATAGCATCTACTTTAATAAACTAAACGGTAGAAAAAATAGGCTGATATAGAAAGTTATCAGATATTATTTATACTTTGTGTAAATAAAATATAAATGAACTACAGCAGGGTTATCCTGCTACAAAATTATTTGTGATGAATACAATCCACTTTTAAATTATGAAAGATGCACAAAAACTGATATCATCTCAGCTTCTTTTTTATTATATTGCGTAGTCATAATTGAAAGCATAATGATTATTTGCTCTGCACTTGTTTATGAACTACTGCTACTCAAATTACATTCTAAAAAAAAAAATCAACAAATATGCTCCTCAAAAATAAAAGCATTATGGAAGAAAATAATGTTTTCTGTTTCAATTAGATATTCCTTTAGCCTTTAATTATGCAAAGCAAAGCAATGGAATGTCAGGATCCCTTCCAGTTCTTTTCGTTATAAAAGGGCTCGGCTTATCTGTTAGTGGACTGTTCTACTCTGGTCTGTGTTTTTGCAACACTTTAGGATTACATTTGTTAAACTATGGAGAGTTTTGTAGGGGATCCTGCCTAGGGCTGAGTACTGGACTTAATGGCTTTCTGGACCAGAGTGTGCTGTTTGCTTAGTCCATTTGACTTCCAGAATACAAAGACAACTACATGCTTTAAGCATGTTTTGAATCCAGTCAGTGGAGTGTACAAATTATCCTTGCAAGTCTGAAAAGCAAAGATGCAACAAAAGGAGTAATGACGGCATAGCATTATCCCAGGATAGTCCTTATATAAACTTAGTGGCCACTGGATGTCACTGTAGCAAAGTAAGTACTGTATGCTTCAACACACACACACACACTAACTAGGCTTAAAAAGGTCCAAATAGCCAAGTTCTTGCTTTATTTCTTAAAAGTGGAGGTGGGGGATGTTCTAAGTCTCACCTCCGGAGACCAAAAAAAAAAAAAAGCATTTTCAGTCATATTTCCCATTTCCTCTCCCTTTGAGCACTGGAGGCAGGGGAAATTGGTTTCATAGGAGAAAATTGGTGGGTTTTCAGTATGGTTAATGTTGCCATCTCAAATTGGCTGTAGATTATTTATTACCTTCCACACATATGTCTCAAGGGGTGTATAATATACAACACTTTAAAATAGCACAGAAAACAACAACAAACTGAAATCTAAGTGCTATAAGATTAAGAACAGTGCCAATATATTGGGTCTAAAATACAAATAAGAAGCTACCGTATATTACAATTGCAACTGTAGATTTAATATTGGTTTCTGAATTCTCTTTGCCCAATAAGTAATCCTAATCTGAAGCATACAAAGTACTGAGATGAATTTATGTTCTAGTTCACAACAAGTTGGAAAACAGGGGTGTTGGGTTCCTATTGAGGCTATTCGGAGAGCTAACATGACAATGATGTGGGATTGGGGATTGGAATGATCATTTTGTGATATTATGGCAGCAAACAAAGCTGTATTGTAACTTTTGGGATTTTTTTAAAAAACAAGAATGAAATAAAAGAAATTAGGGGTGTCAGAAGTACTTAAATACCAACAACAGCTACTTTGTTGTTATAGATAATTCAGGACTTTGTGATGGTCCACAAGGCAGTCCATAAACAGCAAAAAGCTCTTTCTAAGGTAGGGAGACAGATGCTTCTCCCAACTGACAGTACTTTTTTCCTTTTTGTGTGGGAAAAAATATTTTCTTTCTTTGTTAAGCACAATATCATGCCCAGCCATTTCACGTTGTACAGCATGTGCGAGACAGAGCGGTAGAGAAGTACAATGCAAGGGCAAAACGTTAATATTTATCCGTAAGGCTATAATGCTATTTTGTAATCATACTTGCAAGCGGATAAGCTATTCGTCGTCTTTGTGACATAATGTATGTTAAATAACCAGAGATTAAAATCCAGGATATTTTGGTAAATATGTTCCTTGACTCTTATAATGCATTTAGTAACAGTAAACACTATATCAAAAGACAACTACATTTCACTTACAGTTCTGTGCACTATAACTGGAAATTGAGTCTCGGTGCAACCAGTGTGATGTAAAGCAAGTGTGTTCATAGCCAGTGTGCTACTTACAGCAGGGATGGGGAACTCCTGGAAGTTGTGATTTTAACTCCCATCATCCCCAGCTACCATGACCAATGGTCACGTATAATGGGCGCTATAGTCCAGCAATACCTGGGGGAAGTGTTATTTTTCTAGAAAAAGAGGTGCAGTAACTCACCTTTGTTCTCTTATAATGGCAATGGCACCCAGCTGAGAGGTGCCGGAACTGAGTTCTATGTATGGTTCAGTGTTTCGTGTTGCATATTCAGTCAATAGTTTTATATCCCTCCCATCCTTGAATAGGGGCTTGCAACAATAGTATGAAGGAAAAAAAAAACTATCACTACAATAAATTGTTAGTAGTAGTAGTAGTAGTAGTAGTAATAGACAACCGATGAGAGCTAGAAAATCATTGTAATAATGTGGCAAATAATAGTCATGTCTCCTTTCCTTGAGGGTTCTGGAGAAATTATTTTTGTCTCCTATGTTGCATTTTCCTGTTTGGAATGATCCTGCTGCCTGGTAGAGGGATTCAAGCACTCAAACCTCTGGCCAGTAGTGAGTAACCTAGTAAGGAAGTCTCTTGCATATGGTTAGGCCATATCAAGTCATGTGACAAGGCTTGAGCTCCTTGGAAAAGCTTCTGTGCTAGGCTTGCTTTGTAGCTCTGGGTGACAAAACAGAGTAAGCTTACTGCCATACGCTGACAAAAATGTCAGCTTCACTTTGTGTTCCAGTTTCGCTTTACCTTCCTGACACCTTACCAACTTGGTAGATTTTCTTACCCATAGCTGAAATTTTAAAATGCAGTACATGTCAATTGTCTGCTCTCCAGTTGCTAATGCAGCAAATCACAAGAGACACTATCTGAGCAATTAGCAATTAAAGGTAAAGGGACCCCTGACCGTTAGGTCCAGTCGCAGACAACTCTGGGGTTGTGGCGCTCATCTGGCTGGGGAGACCCGGCCAGATGGGCGGGGTATAAAAAATAAATTATTTATTATTATTATTATTATTATTATTATTATTATTATTATTGGCTAAGGGAGCCGGCGAACCAGAGCAGCGCATGGAAACGCTGTTTACCTTCCCACCGGAGAGGTACTTATTTATTTCCTTGCACTTTGATGTGCTTTCAAACTCCAGCACCTATATTATAGTCAAATGAAATTGTAAAAAAAAGCAATGCAGAAATGGTGGTGCTTCAACCACCACAAGTATATACAGTGGTACCCCTGGTTGAGAACGGGATCTGTTCCAGAGCCCCGTCCGTGACATGAAAAGCCCGTAACCTGAAGCGCCGAATCTGTGCATGTGTGCAGCACAATTCGGCGCTTCTGAGCATGCGTGAAGTGCGATTTAGCGCTTCTGTGCATGCGTGAATTGCCGAACCCAGAAGTAACCCGTTCCGGTACTTCCGGGTTCAGCGCGTTTGTATCCCGTGAAGAATGCAACCCGCAGCTATCGTAACATGAGGTACGACTGTATGGAAATCCCCACTTCGTTCACAATGGGACCTTTTGCAGACATGACATCTTGAAACCATCTCTACAACAGTGAACACGAGTCAGATTTACGAAACAGAAAAGTACTATCCAAAATATTGTCCTTCAGATTGCACTTCTGTGTTAGCTACCAAGCTGCATGCAAAAACTCCATTAAGTACAAAGTTGCAAGATAAAAGTTTATTCACAATGAGTACACATAGTGAAGTGACTACATCAACTGATGAAACTAAGATTTGGTCCTGTACAGTGACAGCATGAGAGACCACCAGCAAAAGATATGCAAGTTGTTCTGTACCTCCTAGAGGAGAGTATGGTACATACTGTAACAAATTGTTGTAATCATTTATCCAAATAGTTTTTGTTTTTAAAAAGATCCCAGTCATGCAGAGGTTAGCTTGAGGCTTTAACAGTACTCTGCATGCCTTTAGTCTTTTGCAGTATTCCTATTAGTAAGCTTTTGTACTCCAGAGGGCTACTGATGGGGGGGGGCAATGCCCACAAAAAAGGAGAAAAGGATGTGTTGTGAAGAAATTAAATGAAAAACATAAAAAATATTATTTGAGTTGAACTTGAATGCAATTCAACTGTAAGAGGTAAGCAATCACATATTGCCCTGCTTATTACTGTTTATTTTCTACTAGCTATTCGTTGTCCTATTATCATAATCTAAATGTGTTTCTCTGCCATAAAGTAATGCTGTTATTGATGCTTAATAAAGTTTAAATGACGTGTAAATTAGTTTTGCAGTGGTAACATAGATAGGTTACACAACCTTTAATTCACATGCCCTTTCATTCAGAAGACCTGGTGACAATCTGAAATTGTTGCCTGCATTGGCTCCCTATCTTTGCCATGCACAGGATCCAGCTACAGTGGAACCTTGGTTCTTGAACATTTAATCGAACATTTCAGCTCCCAAACGACAAAAACCCAGAAGTAAGTGTTTTCATATGTTTTCCGGAAGCCAAACATCCAATGCAGTTCTCGGCTATTGTTTCCAGGGTGCCTGCACCAATCAGAAGCTGTGCCTTGGTTTTTGAACGTTTCAGAAGTCAAACGGACTTCCGGAACAGATTACATTCGAGAACTAAGGTACCATTGTATTATTGTTTTGAATAGCATTACATTGTCTCACATAATTTCAGAGGGATCCAGAAGAAACTCTTTCTCATCTACATCCTTTTATGACCTGGATTAGTTGGAAAGGCCCACTGTTTGGGCCAGACTACTACTGGGAGAAAGAAAAACATTCTTTGACAGAACCACTATTTTATATAAAAGAAACTACCAAAGTCACATGGGGCCCCAAACACATGCAAGTCGTTCCCATGCCACTTTAGTTTACAAGTGAACTGGTTTGTCATTTACCATATATATTTTTTAGTAAAACACGACTCCTATTAATATGCTGCTGCTACCTCATCAACAACAGAATTCTAGTTTTAGATATAAAGTACATACATTTATCTCCCTGCCTACTCATTAGGTTTTTCCACCTTTCCTTTTTTAAAGAACAAAGCTAAAACATGCCAGCAATGTTTAGGTTTGTTTCACATTATGAAGAGAATTTCTGTGTGAGGTAAGCCTCGGGGGACTACTGACTTCAGTCTCAGTGATAGGTGCAGCCAAATGTGTAATGTACCACAAAGCAGCTTATGTGCTGTATTTTCACAAAAGACAGAAGCTGGTATGTAAAGTCAGTTTTGATAGGCAATTTCTTAGAAAGAATGACTCTGGCCAAGCAGAAAACATAAACAGAATATTCTAGCCAGAGCCAGTCTACAGATGAGGTGGGCTGGAGCAGCCACCTCAGGTGGTGGAAATGCAAGAGTTGGCTCCCTGCTCCCATCCCACTGCTTCTGCCACCACCCAAGAAGCTCCACTTTGCCACTGGTCTCCCCCCTCCCATAGGGGCCAAGGGAAACCAGGACCAAGGTTCTTTGAAATGCCCCCTTCTCACCGAGTTTTGTATTCCCTTGAAGGAAAGCCACTGCAGAGCTTCACATGCCCCCCATTTCAGGAGCGGCAGTAGGGTGTTTTGCCTCAGGTGCAAAAATGTCTTGAACTACCCCAGATCCTAGCCTCACCTTATATTGTTTATTCCCTTAACACACCCTCTTAAAACAGGGCATACTAATGGTTCCCTAAGACATAAAAACCAAGTAAAGTGGACCCGCAAAACCACAATGGTAACTTTAATAATAATAATAATAATAATAATAATAATAATAATAATAATAATGTTTATGTTAATAAAGTGTCAATTTTGGAGATCTAAAATGCAAAGGCACTGGCATTTTTAATTATGAATACAATCTTCAATCTGTTTAAATTGATAGGCTAATGAACTAAATCCTTGGTTGATTAAAACTGGTGGTAGCCATTTTTAACTGGTAAAAGGGAAAGAGGCAAGACTGCTTGATAAGGGCATATGCTTTATTATTCTGTGTAGTGTATCAGAAAATGAGAAAAGATTGCGCTCTCATCTAACAATGAATAGTAACAAATCTGACATTTCATGCTTCTTGAAATATTCTCAGAAAAGCACCTATACTGAGGTTTTGATAATATGCAAACTCATTTAAATTAGTTAAAGCAGCTGATTAAGTCTGTCATCAAATCAGTCAGGAATCTTATTATCAATGTGTGTTTTTTCCTGTCTTGAAATAATTTCTACTGTTTCATTCTTGGGCCATTATTATTTCAACAGCTTTACATCAGTACGTGCTATTTTTAAAAATCAAACTCCACTCTTAGCATCACAATAATTACACTAAATTTCAATAGCTTCTGATTAAAATCAGATTTCCATGCAGTAGAGTTTTTTGAGGTACAGATAACTTATTTACTGCTATGCCATCATGACAATTTAATGCTACATTTCCTCTTTGGAGAAAAATGAAGTGTTAGTAGATCAAACCACATTATTATCTGCTCTAGTAAAGCCTGTAGAATGGAAACAAAAATAAGACATGGATTCCTGTGAAGCATCTGAGTTGTGCTGAGATTTACAGGAAGAGAAGGCCATCAGGATTGTAATTAAATTAGGCTCTGATTTTAATAGCTGAACATACGTGGAGTTGTTATACAAGCACAGCCTAAATATATAACTTCCCTTTTTCTGACTGCCTTCCATTTTTAGCCACATTCACACCTAATGCTAAATCATCATTTAACACAGAATGCACAACTTGGGAAGATCCCGAGCAAAGTCTCAGGGTCTCGTCAACCCTCCCTGCTTTCCCCCACTGCTATATACATAGCTGCCAGCCCTCCCTCCTGTTTCCTAATGCTATAATAAGGAAATTTCCTGCAAAAGGGGGGGGGAGGCTGACAGCTATGGTCTTGTGGTCTATACTCTCACATGGCCAGACTCTACCAGTGCTTAGTTCACTTCTTCTTGCTGGAAGAGAAGGTACAGCTACTTGAGGCCTGCCTATTCACACTTAACTTGAAGTTAAGGATAAATGCCACTGGGTGACAGAGGAAAGGAGCGACTGCCTCTGTCTTCACCCAAAAGGAAAGCTGTGCCTAACCTGGTCATAACAGAAGAAATGGCGTCAGAAGGGAGCTGCAGCCCAAGACAGGAAAAGAGCTGGTAAGGGAATGAGCGTTCCCCACATCAAACGGGGTGTGCATGTTGCGGGGTTGCGGGGAGGCCCGTGGAATCACTGTGGCAGCTCCTGACAGTTGGTCTGGCTTCACCTTCCCAGGTTGGGATACCTGTGGACTCCACCTACTCGAGCAGCCGCCTAGCTACTTTAAATGAATTCAGATATCCAGGGCCTGATAAGCTGTACCAAGGGTACTAAAGGATCTTGCAGATGTAATCTCAAAGCCTCTGTCTATAATCTTTGATAATTCTTGGAAAACAGGTGAGGTCCCTGTGGACTGGAGACAGGCAAATGTTTTCCCCATCTTCAAAAGGGAGGGAGAAGAAGACCCGGATAACTCCCAACTGGTCAGTTTGATGTCAATACCAGGAAAGGTCCTAGGGCAGATAATAAAATAGTTGGTCTGTGAACACTTAGAAAAGGATGCTGTGGTTATTAAGACCCAGCATGGGAAACAAGGGGTGAGGTGATCCCCTGGGTCTGTTACACTATTTTAGAATATCTCAGGAGTGGGATGGCTAAGAGAGTAGGTAACTGAGGAAAAGTGCCCCTCACTCATGAACCAGGGTATTAATCTGTGAAGAAAGCTGTGTTGTGTTAAAAGTATTTAACTGTCATAACTAAGTAACAGAAGCTGAAGCATAACAACTAATTTTGAGTAAAGAGAGGTTGAGAGAAGCCATGACTATAACACTGTGCCCAAGCCTGAAACATCTTACAGTGAGTTAAAGTAAGTTAACTTCTACCCGAAAGAACACATTTCCTGACACACTTTGTTTCACAAACTTCTTTTTGTTTAATAATACTTTTCTTGTTTTTCGATCACTTTCTGCCTGAGACTCTAATCAGTACATTTTTGCTCACACAAGTCCCCCACATGATAGCTCATGGTAAATTGTGATACTTGGTGTAATTGGCGTGCAGTGAGGTGTGTGCACTATAATTAATTGGGGCCAGGTAGCGGGGTGAGTCCACCACACTATTAATTGGTGGTAAGTGGTGGGTCCACTACAGGGGGTCTGAACTGGCAGCACCAACTCAGAAAGAGTTCTTGGAGCCATGGTTGGATAGCTGAATGAAACCATAAACTCCAAGTGTTGTGATTTCCATGCTAGTGGAAAAATTCTTCTTATGGGTCTAACCTTGCTCTTCTGCCAAGCACATTGGTCAAAAAAAGAGCACGAGGCATACAGAATGCAAACTTGCTTCTTACAACAGTTTTTACATTCTTAAAATCCAAACAATACAGTATCTTCAAGAACATGAAAAGTCAGCATTAAACAGCAACTAGGAAACTCCTTACTGGCCTTGGCACCATTCTGGACAGTTCCTGATTATTACAAATCTGAGATAACCCAGAAATGTTATACATTTACAGTGCTATAGGGATCGAGTAAAAGTAGCCTTTGTCAGGTGTATGAGATTGCAACAGATGCTGCATGAAGAAAATATTGTGAAAAGTCACCTTGAAAAGCACTGAAACACAGCATTTATCTTAAGGAGGGAGGGTAAATGAGGGAACGAGATGACGTTTGCTGCACACAGAGAGGAATGGTTGGAAGAATGTTCTTTTTATGCTTGTCTCTATTTTTAAACTCATACAGAATTGCCATTTTTAACTCACCCATCTTTAGGGTGGGTGAGCAGGTTTTAGCAGGCTTTTACTTTACTTATTTAAATTGGCACATGCAACAGATTAGTCCTCATTCAGTCACTGAAAAGCAGCAACTATGTCAGAGATTGAAGATTAAGTTATTTGTAAGTGTCAATCCTGAAGATATCAGCACGTGAAAAGTTAAAAGAAAGGGCACCCTGGCTTAATTGCTCTAGGGTAACACTTTATGCTTCTAATTTTTCTCACATTGGTTTTGGGAGCAACTCTGACTCTGATGACAGTAATCTTGATTTTTCAGCTCAGGCTTGATGCCAGTTTGTCAACAGATTATTTCTGGCTGCCATCATCATTCAGATAGGCCCTTCCTACAGGAATGATAAGAAAATTATTTTCTTTGCCATATGGACTAGTATTATCTCAGACACCCCTAGCCTTCCCTTCAATGCAAAGTGAAGGAATGCTAATTAAACACTCCAGGTGTAAATTAATGCACCCTTGATGTTTTATTTTTACATTTTCACTCAGGCATAAAATAACGAGCCATGTTTTCTTCATTCAGAAGAATCAAGACTTTCAATCTAATTCCTATGCAAATGTGATGTCGCATTGGAATGAGTCCTTCACCATTTCTAAATTCTGAAACATGAATATTCTGAATACTCAGAGAGTTGCATCTGAACCACCTTCTTTGCTACATCCCCAAATGAATAGCTTATTTGGGAAATGCCTGCAGGTGCAACTGCCTAATCTCCACAAGTTTTAATTTTTGGCTATATTGCAGGTTCCTCTTGCGAAATGCAGCATCACAGCATGAACATTCCACTTTTAGCAACACTAATGAACTGTAAAAAAAAAAAAAACCCCACACATAATACATACAATTATATGCAAGGGATTAAGGCATGACTTCTTACTTAGTATTCATTACATATAATGAGGGAGCCTTAAATAATCTAAGATTAATTTACCCCATGAAAACCTAATTTCTAAAGAAAAGTAGCACATGATCATTATTAAAACCAAAAGCATTTCATTACATTCTAAGCATAGTAAGTGGACACAATTTAAATTGTGTTATCTGATTTAAGGTAGGAAATGAAGTGCACATCGAAGATTAGACCTCTATGTGTTGCAGTGTTTGAGCAGGGATATGATATGAGCTGTATAGACACCAGGACTCCTAGATGGTGTTTGGCAGGATGATTGGGAAGGGAAAATAAAGTTAGCATTCAGGGCTGAAGGCAGCCCTGTTTAGGGAAGTTTTTAATGTTTAATGCTGTACTGTGTTTTTAATATTCGGTTGGGAGCAGCCCAGAGTGGCTGGGGAAACCCAACCAGATGGGCAGGGTATAAATAATAAATTATCATCATTATTATAATTTCAGGCCAGCTTTATTTATTTGATTTTTAAACCTACTAGTCACTCTTCATCCAAAGTGTCTATAAGCAACTTACATGGGGGGAAATATATAAATAAATATAGTACCATAAGCAGGGCCGGCACGTCCATTAAGGTGAACTAGGCAATTGCCTAGGGCGCCAAAATGGAGGGGGCGCTGGCCAGGCTTGGGCGGGACGGGCTAGCAGCAGCTTCTCTGCTACAGCGGAGAAACTTCTGCTTGCCTCTCCACCACCCCCACCTCCCACTAAAGCAGGCTTTGGTGGGGGGTGGGGGCGCCAGAAGGTGGTCACGTCTAGGGCACAAGAAGCCCTAGCACCAGTCCTGACCATAAGGTAAGGGGAAAGCTATATACAACATTCATATTCCTTACAACCTATTGGAAAACAGAAACAAAAAAACATCTCCCACATTAGAGTGATAGAAAACATTAGCAGCACACTAACAATAAACAAAACAATACTCCCACCCAATAACCAGCAGATAAAAATAGAAACCCAACAGCAATACTCCCCTACCTAGCACAATAATCATTCACACCAGCATGTCAAATTTTATTTATTGCAGTATTCCTAAACCACCAAGTCAATGAAAAAAATGTAATGGCAGTGTACAATGTAAGCATTAAAAGATCATAAAAATGACCAGCAGTGAATTAAACTATGTCATTGTTTAAAACCACAAGGGAGTTAAAAGAAAAGCACTATGTTTGTTTTAATATTATTTCCATCAAAGGAGTCCAATACTAGGAGAAGCTAAACCCCAACTGTTGTTTCACTATAATTCCCATCACCCCTGACCAATAGAGATGTTGGCTGGGGGTGGTAAGAGCTGAATCCATGGACATCTGTTTCCTTGTCCCTGCTATATGAAATGGTTTGCCTCTCTCACAATGGAGACTTGGATCCAAGAGGAGGTCTTGAGCCAGTAGCTTACTGCTCAGAATCTTGTATTTAGTTATTTATTTAAAATCTAATAAATAAATAAATGTATGTTTCATTCTAACACTGTGCCTCATTGGCACTAGTATATCTAACAAAAATCTTAACAAAATCTGGATACCCAACAGAAATACAGAGTTGTTGTTTTTGCATTAAAAAAATGCAACTAACAGTAGCACCATTTTCTATCGTGATAATGAGCTTGCAGGCCCCGCTAACTTTCAGGCCCAGGAAAAGTGTCTCTTCACCCCCTGCAGATTTATCCACAACAGAGTCTCCATAAACTCCCATTTAGATACTTCATTTTTGTTCTGACTTGTAGAAGCCAGTTGGTCCAAAACCTGTTGGACTTGTGCCCACCATCTGCTGTTGATACTACATGACCACACTTCAACCAGTGTGATCAGCAGAGTATGCACGGCTCTAGCTGAAGTTTTTCTGCTTTCCAGTAGTTTAAGTTCCCAGTTCAGAAAACTCTTTTCCTACTCAGTTCACTTTAGAGTATAAGGCATTCATTGTCTCATGGCACAAGACAAGCAAAAACACACTAGGTACATAAACTTTAAGAGATGCTGGTACATCATGAACTTATCTGCAATAATACAGTTCTTCTGGTCTTAGAAGTAAACCTTGTAAAGATACATGCAGCCTTGGTTTTATATTTGCCTCTGCACATACACATATTCCTCAGAGAAAGGGATGGTAGATGAGACATTTAGCTAGCGTGCTAACTCTAAACAGAATCGAGATGTGGGGTATGGGCTGCTCAAGGCATGGACCAAGCAGTATCTTTCTTTTCCTGAAATAGTTTCTGGTTATTCTGCTTCAGTTTGGCAGCAAAAAGGATTACAGGCACACAACATCACCAAGAAATGGGAATTGTATGTTCAGATGGTTTCTGAATTTGTCTTCGTCAGGGGAAAATCTGGTCATCCATCGCACACAGCTAGTATCTGCTCAGGCCCTTCCTACCGACATATTTTCACTCATGCCCATTGTGTTGGCCAAGTATCTTGCAATATGCCCCCAATTTCCTACATGTCATTTCCTGATAGGCTGCCCAGCTAGGAAACCTTTAAGTATGGGCCACACTTTAGCTATTACCTATGGTTTTTATTACCTCCCCTTGGAAAACACTGTAGAAAATAAAACTGCATTATGACCCAGAACTGTCTGTTTTTTGCCCCAAAAGCAAGTCTGTGGGGGGAAAGATGACAAAAGCAGCAAACAGTTTAATATGTTCTCCTTTGTTTACTATTATTGTGTAAGCACTGTGTAGTCATGTTACTTTAATTTGCCCAACAGGATGATGTCTTTTCACTTAACATTTGGAGATAACACAGCCAGGGGAGTGTTAGAAACCACTGCTTTTAATTTAAGATACTATTTAAGCTGGTGAGAATTTCTTGGGCTTACCTTCTTCCACACATTTCTCCCCTGCTCCCTTTCTCTGTAAACAATTCTCATTTCACTGCAAGAGCTGCTGAATAATATATTGCCAGCAGGGAAGCAAGCATTGCCTAAAATGATCTCAGTGACTCAGCATAGAAGAGGCCTTCAAAACACAAGCAAGTATTTCTTTTTCACAAAAGCTGCATGTCACCAACCTCTCAACTGGTTCAAAAACCCAATGTGGAAAAGAGACAAATGAACACATTATCTAAAGGTTATATTCATCAATATGGCCAAGTTGCGATATTAATTAAAGCAAGGCAGAACAAGTCCCAGACTTGGATTCTCTTACATAATCCTGGCTGCAACTACCATAAAGCCATTGCCCTGCTTATTCGGGAATATGTAGGGCATAACATGATGTGAAATATTAATTTTTTATGGAGAAATTCTCCATAAAACATAGTAATTAATAAAAAATATATAATCTGTATTTCTACGGATCTGTATGTAGCTTACCCCTGGAATCTTCTTAATGTCAAGCATAGCTTTAGAACATGTGAATTAAAAGAAGAGAGTGCTCCAGAGCATGTGCAACAAAGTGCAGGAGATGACTCAAGCAGGAATCAGAGTTTTTATCAGAAGAAGGTGGAGGTAGAGGAGAAAGGATGTAGTTCTGCTATCTTCTTAATGGGAGAAGAGCTCTACTTGGCAAGAAACTTCATATGGGGCAGGGTGGAGTGGGTTGGGAGAAAGATCTGCCAAAGATAAACCCAAAGAAGAGTGGACAGCAGCATTGCTGTTAATAGAAAATGATCAATGTTGAACATACTGGGTTTGAGGCAGCAGTGAAATATGAGACAAGTAGTTGGATATGTAGAACTGGATAATGGGAGGATTTGGGAGTTGAGAGACAGAACCAAATGTCATTAGCATGTAGGCAACACTGAAAGCCCTGGGATTTGAATATTATTCTTATTTATTAAATTAGATATCAGGGCGGTTCACAATTTAAAATTGATAAGGTCACCCAGTGACAATGTGTAGAGTAGAGGCAAACAAAGCAAGAGAGAGATGATCAACATCAATTCCCCCTATGGAATCACTGAATAAGTGATCATACTGGCAGGCAGAGTATTAGTTAAGGACACAAATACTGAAATCTAGGGCATGAAAGGAATTGAGCAGGTGAGAGTCATCAGTTGTATCAAAGGTGGTAGAGAGGTCAAGGATGATGGAGGCAGGGTAGATGCTTTTGGATGAGGAAATAGAGGTTCTTATGAATAACTTCCACTGGAGTGCAGAAGTAGAAACCATGTTGGATAAACTGGGAAAGAGAAAGTCAGCGGAGCAGAAATTAAAAAAAAAAAGCATCCTCCAGGAATTTGAAGGCAACAGGTAGAGGAGAAAACAGGCAGAAGTTGAAGATGCAGGGTGATTTTTAATTTCTCAATGGATTTAAAGCATTTTTTTATTATGAGTGAAATAATGGTGCATTTGCATACATTTAGGGAAGAGCTAGATGAGAGTTTTGATTTGTGATGTGGATAGGAATAATAATGACACAGCTAATGCCAACCAGGAGATGGGATAAGACAGGTTCTTGTTTTGTTGCCACCACTTTGGGAGGTGACAAATTTTGAAGCGGACTATAAATTCTTAAATAAATATAATTTATTATTCAAACCCAATGACCAGGTATCTAGCAACAGTGTCAACAAACACCCCAGTAATTCAGATCACACAACAGAAAATACACAAATTTATTAGTTGTCATAATAGCCTTTAAAAAAAACAAACCTAACTACATGTCAAGATAGGTAACATTTCCATCTTTTAAATGGTAAATACATATTTCTATGCATGATGAATTATTGAGTATTGAAATATCAGTCTAGGTCATTCCCATGCTAATCAATTATATATAAATGAATGGTTTTGAACAATGCAGCTGCCTTTTAATAGTTGTTATAAACGGCAATATAAATGGATATATGAATTATTCCCATCTACTAGCAAACACACCACATCACTGTGTTATAATTGTCATAAGTGCTATTGTCATGCAATACTGTACCAGACAATTTCACATCTATTTCATATTTCTTCCAAAGAATGCAAAGAATCAAACAGAAAGAGATATATCATGCTTTAAAATCACCAGTCAAAGCTATTTATTCTGAACCAGTTCAAACATATGCGTTCCTTTCATGCTATTCTGTTCAGACTTTTAGCCAGTTTGAACATCATTGCAAGCCATTTTGACAGCAAAGCTCACCTAGTGTCTACACTAAAAGCATAAAATACAGGCACGGCTACTGAAATCATGATATGCCAATGTCATTATCCTGCATGGGCTGGTGATGAGTAGATCATTTTTCCCTATTGATTTTGCTCTACAGGACTGCCCCTCCCCATGATACAGTCATCAACAGCAAACACAGACTGACCATAAACACGTATTTTAGAAAGAAAGAGGCAGATTGCCACACTACAGTCACCATTCAGAAGCCTATAGCATAATAAGCCATTTTCAGAAAGTAACTCAGTCCTTCACATTCACAAACAATAGCTGTCTGAAAAACCTGACTCTGCATTCTGATACAGAGATCTGATCTGAAAGAGCGTTGCAAACCCTGCATCACCACAAGCCAGTATCGGCACATTCTACCTTTCTAAATTGTCATCTTTTGTATTGAATATATATATATATTACCTTAGATGAAGACTTCCCTTTTGCCTTTTTGTCCATCACAAGTATCTCAAGTTTATATTTTTAAATGCACACACATGGGTTGCACCAATAAACTTCAAGCATCCTCTCCTGCGGCAGAAAGCATATTAAAAAGAGAGAGGGAGAGAGAGGAGATTTCAAGCTGTGACCTCAGAGCAAAGCACAGCCGTTATCTCTCCGCCAACCTTCTGTAGAAAACAGACGAGACAGCAGGGAAACTGGCTTTCTTGATGGCTGCAACACT
The DNA here is from genome assembly GCF_009819535.1 of Lacerta agilis. Taxonomy (NCBI): domain Eukaryota; kingdom Metazoa; phylum Chordata; class Lepidosauria; order Squamata; family Lacertidae; genus Lacerta; species Lacerta agilis. Next base: position 48,715,195 of record NC_046321.1, read on the forward strand.
TTCAAATCAAGCATTCTGCGCACTGTAAGCTCAAGGATTTATATCTTCTTAAACAGGCTGGTCCCACATAGCCTTGCCCTGTGCTCCTGGCAATATGAAGCATTTCACTGCAGTCACTTTCTGGAAAAAGATCATCCCATCATGTTGAGATCTTTGCCTCTCAATACAGAGACTAAAACAATGGGCACAATATGCATAATACGCTCACTAAAATATCCGGTGCACTTCCTGCAGGGAGCATTGCAGCCAGTAATGGGAATATATTGATCAGCTCACTAAAATAATCAAGATGAGGCACTGACTCACTGCAGCAAACAGTTGTTCCACCCAGACTCAGATGCAGATCCAGTTTTCTATCCCTTCTGCATCCTTATGGAAATGAGAGGCCAACATGCATGGAATGGTATGTTTATCTTTTCGCCTCACCATCTGGGATCTATTACTCTCTCTTTTGGAGGAAAAAATGCTGATCAACTGCTTTCTGCTGCCCCCACTTTGTTTATTCCAAGTACTGACTAGTTGTTCACTCTAAATTACACAAGATATATGTATGATTCAATTAATGAAAGCCTCACAGTTTAACATGTTGTGTTAAGGGCTTTCCATGTTCACTCATGCTTCAGAATTACAGCTGTTAAGGGCCATGACCATAATAGAAGCATTATGCAGGTAATATAGGTATGGCATAGTTGGTATGGAATACAGTGGTACCTCGGGTTATGGACTTAATTTGTTCCAGAGGTCCGTTCTTAACTCGAAACCATTCTTAACCTGAGGCGCGCTTTCACTAATGGGGCCTCCTGCTGCCACTGGCACGCGATTTCCGTTCTCATCCTGGGGCAGAGTTCTCAACCCGAGGTACTACTTCCGGGTTAGCGGAGTTTGTAACCTGAAGCGTTTGTAACCCAAAGCATTTGTAACCCGAGGTACCACTGCATTGGTATGGCATGTTGTTAGATCCAACTTTTCTGCTGAGTGATGGACCTAAATTCCAAATTTGTTCAGTCACTTAAACAGCCACAGAATATTAACAGAAGCTATCATTTCTAACCATAGGCTAGAGTCGAAACAAAATAGGAAATTCTTTCCAGTAGCACCTTAGAGACCAACTGAGTTTGTTCTTGGTATGAGCTTTCGTGTGCATGCACACTTCTTCATGCACACGAAAGCTCATACCAAGAACAAACTCAGTTGGTCTCTAAGTTGCTACTGGAAAGAATTTCCTATTTTGTTTCGACTATGGCAGACCAACACGGCTACCCACCTGTAACATAGGCTAGAGAATCACCTCCTCTCCTCCATGTTTCTGATCATAAAGATGGAATGCAATTCGTCCAATTTGTCCTTAACATAGGCCAAAGACTGTGGCCCCATAATTCCCTTGTCCAATGTCACAGCATAGCAGCCTCCAGGAATCACAAAACATAGTCATAAACATCAAGCTATATTTTGTTTTCTACTTCCAACCTTTCAGGAATACTTCACGGTAATGAGTTGCCCTTTCACTGAATACTTTGAAAACCACCTTAAACTATTCCTTTTCCCATCAGACTGACAGTAACTAGTGAAAGATCAGTCGTGTTTTATCCCCCTTTTGTTTCTAAATACTGTATTCCAGACCCAGCAATTCACCTTGAAAGAGAACAGATATAAGAGAACATATATTCATTTGGGGTAGATTGTAGTTTTGGCTGGGATTATAAGAGTGTATATTCTTTGTAAAACATGGTTTGTAATGGTGTTTCATATATTTCTGAAAAACCACCAGATCATCATCATAAGACGGATCATTATGCAGGATGATGAAGGAACTTACTTCTATTCCAGTTCAGTTCAACCGACTACTAAAATGAGTGGTATGAAAAAGAGGACATATATATTATTGGGAAAACAGGAAGCTGTTCAGGATTGTACACTGACTGGCAGCAGCTTTCCAAGATTTCAGGCTGGGTTCTCTGCCACTTTTACCTAAAGATGTTGGGGATTGAACCAAGACCCTTGTGCATGCAAAGCAGATTCCACACTGAGCTATCACCCATCCTTTTACAAATAAGAGTGGCAAGAGTATGGTACGTATAGAGGTGGTACGGAGGGAACAATCCATCGCACCTTCACACCAAACCCTCTTGATGGTAAACTTCAGTGTCACTATATAAACCTGGCACTTCAGCGGCAGAGCCCATGTATTTCCCTATAAATCATACAACAAATAACTGCTTTAAATGATGACCAAAAGATTCATAACATTATGTCTCTAGAGCCATACATGAAATCCTCCTATACTGTATAGTGGGGTAGGACAGCTGAAAATAATGCCAATATATTTCACTTATGGCAGCCAATGCACCCCTTTGGTTTCAGATAGTACATGGGTAAAAAGGTAAAGGGACCCCTGACCGTTAGATCCAGTCGCGAATGACTCTGGGGTTGCGGCACTCATTTCGCTTTATTGGCCGAGGGAGCCGGCGTACAGCTTCCGGGTCATGTGGCCAGCATGACTAAGCCACTTCTGGCAAACCAGAGCAGCACACAGAAATGCCTTTTACCTTCCCGCCAGAGCGGCACCTATTTATCTACTTGCACTTTGACGTGCTTTCGAACTGCTAGGTTGGCAGGAGCAGGGACCAAGCAATGGGAGCTCACCCTGTCATGGGGATTCAAACTGCTTCTGATCAGCAAGCCCTAGGCTCATTGGTTTAGACCACAGCACCACCCGCATCCCTAGTATGAGTCTAAAAAGTCTGAGACACCAAATTTTCATGGCCCTCTAGTGGCTATAGTAGCTCATTTACCAAAAGTAATATATTTAGCGTTAACTCTGGAAGTGCTTACTCGATTCTGAGCAAACTAAGGAGGTTTAGTTGGGTCAGAATTGAGTAAGCACTCCCAGAGTTAGTGCTAAATACATTCCTTCTGGTAAATGAGCCACCATAGTTGCTAGAGGGCTATACTATCTGAAACCAAAAGGATGCATTGGTTGCCATATATATATATAAGCTCCCCTACCCCACTAGTAAGTCCTAGGAAGGAAGGCGAACTAATGCCAGTGTACCGGAAGAAGCAAAGATCATCACTGTCAAAACAATGGTTCTTCAACATCAACTTCGTTGGATTGGTCATGTTGTGCAGATGCCTGATTATCGTCTTCCAAAGCAACTACTCTATTCCAAACTTAAGATTGGAAAGTGTAAGGCTAGTGGTCAACAAAAGAAGTTTAAAGACTCTCTCAAGGCAAAAAATGTAGTGTAAACACTGACAACTGGGAAACACTAGTCTGCAAGTGCTCCAATTGGAGAACAGCCTTTACCAACGGTCCCATGGACTTTGAAGATGCTTGAACTCAAGACGAAAGAGAGAAACATGCTAAGAGGAAGGCACATTTGGCAAACCCTCACCGTGATCAACTAGTTGTTTTGGACAACAACCTGTGCTGCCTAGGACTGATGGAAGTTGCAGCCTGAAAGATCTGAAAGGCACCTGGTTGGCAAAAGGCTGTCTTAAATTTGTAAATATTTACAACAATAGAATTAGAAGCTATGTATAAGGTGGAGAAAAATCAATTCTGATTTTCTCCATAATATTGAAGAAGAAGAAGAAGAAGAAGAAGAAGAAGAAGAAGAAGAAGAAGAAGAAGAAAAGTTTGGATTTGATATCCTGCTTTATCACTACCCTAAGGAGTCTCAAAGCGTCTAACATTCTCCTTTCCCTTCCTCCCCCACAACAAACACTCTGTGAGGTGAGTGGGGCTGAGAGACTTCAAAGAAGTGTGTCACAAGGTCACCCAGCAGCTGCATGTGGAGCTGCATGTGGAGGAGCGGAGACGTGAACCCAGTTCACCAGATTACAAGTCTACCACTCTTAACCACTACACCACACTGGCTCTCCTATCTTAGAGATCCTTTTATAAATGATACCAAAATCCTATACTCCCTAGCAGAAAATTGCAGCAGAGACAACAGTCTATCTTGATTTGGTTGAGGAGGAAGAGAAAACTACAAATTCAGTGTTCCCAAACAGGAAATAAAGCTCCTGTGCATTATTAAGAGATACTACCTAAAATGGATATCACCGCAAAAGCCAATAGGTTTCCATTTTAATCATGCTTACAGATAAATTGTGACAACCACAAAATTACTGCAAAAGTAAGTTATACCCAACGCAACCTTAAAAAAATGAGTGAGACAGTAGCCAATTGTGTTTTATGATTAATTATTTATGCTTTTCTTCTCTGAAATCACTTGCCTTATTTGACAGACTCCTATTTTGACTTAAAGATAAATGCTGCATTTGTCCACTGCTAGGGTTTTTTATTTTTTGAGTAAAGCAATTTTAGATAAAGGTTACTAGAATTGCACTAAATTGTAGCTAGTAAAAAAAGAAAGAGGAAAAAAACCCCAAGCAAACAAAATACATGAAAACCAGAATGAAGGAATGTCGCACATTCCAATAGTAGTTTTTAAAAAGATGCTCAAATGGCAATTAATCACAACCGCTCCACTTGTTGGTACAATGAGAAACAGCAACTGCTCCTTATCAACTAAATTCAGTATGACAGCAACAGCTTCCTGTCAGCTAAACACAGCATGATGTGTATAAAATATAAGAGATGTCTCAGAAAATGCAGGTCAATTAGCGAGTTGCAAATACCATAATATTGGTTTGGACACAGAATACCCACCCTTTATTATTGGAGAACCAAAATCAAAATGGGCATTGTGAAATAAACTTTTTAAAATTGTGGTTTATTATTATTTTTTTAAAGGGGGGTTCTGGTTAAATTAAAACATGAGGAACATGTAGCTATTTTGCATTGAAGGAAAACTTTTCCTTCTTCACAACTTGACCCTTATTCCCTCCCCTCCCCTACTTCATTTTAATTAGTTGGTTCCTACAATGTATAAAAGCACAATATTCTCTATCTTCTTGAGATTGGTTGTCCCTTTTGTTTTTTATATTTATAAATAAACAGACATTGTAAAGATACTAACAAAATTTATCCAGTAGTTTATGCTTGCAAGGAAACTAATCAAGGAATTTGGACTGTAGAACATCTCATATCTGCATTGTTTCTGCGCAACAGCCAGATTTCACCTACATTTATTAAAGTTTGCCATCCAAATTTATCTTCAGTTATTGGGGTGCTAAATCATTAGCAACCCACCTTTCTCTTGTTTTCGAGTTGGATTTCGTTCCCACTGCTATGCCTGCAGTTCACCACACTTTTTGAGATCCTATATTCATTTGTCCCCCACTAGCAGATTAAAGGTAAAGGTTAAGGTACCCCTGACTGTCACGGACGACTCTGGGGTTGCGGCGCTCATCTCGCTCTATAGGCCAAGGGAGCCGGCGTTTGTCCACAGACAGCTTTCCGGCTCATTTGGCCAGCATGACTAAGCTGCTTCTGGCGAACCAGAGCAACGCACAGAAACTAGCAGATTACCGATTCATATTAGTGCATTATTTATTATTATTATTTTAAAAAAATACAACATAGCAAGGAATCTTAATGTGGAGAGTTTTGGGTCATATGTGTTTATATTAGTATTGGTAAGGTGAAAGAGAAGACACAAATCAAAAACTGTAGCAAATATGCATGAGGCAAAGTGAAGCAATTTGTTTCTGGTGGCAGACCTGACTCCCCTCTGTACCCTATTGTTGCAATGCTCCCAGCCCCACCAGGGCTTCACCCACACCATCAGCACAGTGCCATTACCCTCACCACTGCACCTGCTACACTCTCGCCATCGTGGCAGCAGAGTGGGCGCAGCTTCAGGCCAGGGTGCAGCTCTGATGGTTGGGTTGGTGGCAGCACAGACACAATGGCAGGGGCAGGGAGTGGGTAGGACCCATATCAGTGGAGTAGCGGCAGCATTGTGGGGGGTGAGGGTCACTTCCTGGCAACTTCCAAAAATAGTATTAGAAGCGCTACAAGTCAAATGCAGAGTAGAGCCCATCCTACAGGATCTGGTCTAGCATTCCACCCCAACAGAGTTTCTTACTATAACATTTACACCGGTACATGTCAGAGAGCCATATTTATATATACACATTGCAAACCTGAATTTAAACGTTTCTGTTCTTATGAATATGATTGAATGAAAGCATCATGTGATTGAGGGAGGGGAGCTAAAAAAATATGCATGCTTTGAGGTTTTACACGTTTAACCATCACAGAATGATACATATAAGTACAGTATAGCCTTTCATTATCAGTGGTCAGTTAGATGAAAATACTAAAACTAAATGAACCGCAGAAAGACTACTGCAGAAAGACTTAATTTCAGATAAGCAGAATACAATTATCTGGTATACAGAGTGATATCTGGCCTAAATCTTTTTTTTATATAATATTTTTTTTATTTGCATACTTTAAAGTTTCCACATACAAAATTCCAGCATCTCAGATACAACAAACAACAATCGTGGACAGAGAAAAAGAAGAAAAAGAAAAAAGAAACAAGCCTTTCAGTAATAATAAAATTATTTACAATGAAGTTATATTTGTCCATGTCTTACTTTACACTGTATCTTATTGCTGTATCGCCTGTTGAACACTACCAAGATAATAAAGTAATAAATAATAATAATAGTAAAAATAATAATAGTGATAGTGATATTAAAAAGAAAGGGGGGAAAAAGAAAGAGGAAAAGAAAAGAAAAAGAAAAAGAAAAAAAAGGTTGAAAAGAAAAAGAAAAAAGAAAAAAAATTTCCAAAAAAAAGAAAAAAAAATCCCACACATGGTTTCCGACTTCCTGACAAACCCCTTCGCTTAAACAGTAGTTAATATGAATGCTTACAATCCCTTACTATCTCTTATACCACCTCTCAAATACATTCTTAAATATGTCCTTGCTCCTCAATCTTTCTACGACCTCTTTCTGTACCATTCATCCCTCGAATGCTGGCATGGTAAGAAAACTCTTATTATATTTCAACATATATCTTTTGTAAACCTCCCATTTGCCTGCAAATTCCTGCTTGGTATTATCTCTTAGATTATTTGTTAATAAAGCCAACTCCGCAAATTCTTGTAGTTTGACCTGCCAGTCAGTGACTTTAGGTGCTTCTTGATCCTTCCAGCCCCTTGCCACTACCATTCTGGCCGCTGCGATCGCGTACAGAAAAACTTCTTTTTGCTTATTCGGTATCTCCTTGCCAACCATACTAAGTAGAAATATTTCCGGTTTTTTAACAAAGGAAACTGCCATCATCTTTTTCATTTCTTCATAAACCTGTGATATCTGGCCTAAATCAGTGACATCGTTACATCCTCCCTTCAAAGCGAAGAAGACCAGCGCCAAAGTAATGGGAAATTATTGGGCTTTCGGAGACTGCAAATAGATGGGGGAGTCTGAATCCTTCTGAATGTTCAAGGGTACAAGACTATTAAATATTATGGCATGTCGGGAAACCTGCTGCAAATAGCATCCAGAGAAATGAACCAAATTTATGTATTATTTATTTCTCAATTAACAAGGGGCTCCAGCATGTTGCCATGAGTCTGACACCAGTTTCTGATATGCTAGTTTCCCACATTTGCCCCTCCTGTATAAGAATGGCACTCAAGCAGTAAAATCTTTGCATGTACAGATAGGAGGCAGAGCTGCAGCTTGCCTGCATAAGTTGAAAGCAACTATGAGACATGAAAAGGCTGTTTTTTCCAGTATAGTATTTTGCATAGAAACAGAATGTACCAGAAAACAGGTCTGCAGTCTTAAATTCCTAGGAGGAAGTGCAGAATATAAATGTGATCGACTCAGTTTCTGCATGAGAAGAAAATGTCCAAAACACCTCTAAGAAACAGCAGACCAAAACAGGCCTACCTGGACATCACTATTCTGCTTTGTTAGCAAATGTAAATCATTTGTCTCTCCTAGGCTTTAGAAGCAGCATCTAGAGAAGGCTTGGAACAATATTTGAAAACTGCAAAGTATTTCATCAAAAGGTAAAAGCATCACTGCTCACATCAAATATGCAGGGTTCCAAATCTCACTAGGCCCTTCCATGAGTAAATACAGCTCCCTGCTTCAGACATTTGTCCTCTACGAGCTGGGAAAGTGACAGGGATGGTGACAGAGGGTGGAGCTTAGCATGACAACTCCCACTCATTTTACATGAAATCAGATAGCAGAATGCTGAAACAAGGCTATAATCTATTCAGCAGGTGGCACTGAACATAATTGTATCTGAGGAGTCAGGAGTTTCCCGTTACTGTTCTTGTTGAAGATAAGTAATTACCTATCTCCCTGGCTGGTGTGTCTTCTGAGTCTTCCATGACACCTGCTGGATGTTCATCAAGAAGTCAATCAGAATACCATCTATGTAAAGTAGCAGGAATTATGCTTTCTGAACTCTCCTTTACTGCACACCCCACTATCCAAAGCTTTCTTTATTTGCCCTCTCTTAAACAAGCAGTTCTGATCTTGTCTTCTTTCTCTTTGCACAAAAGACACATATTTCACAACCCTATGGCTGAACCCTCACTAGACTCCACAAAAGTTCTGTTGGCCTCTCTGGGATGTTTGTGCTTGGATCTGTGGTTTCTCGAGGCAATGGCACAGCTTTCCCAGTCAATAGCCATGAGCTGCCTCATTTGGAACCTACTGCCTTATCTATCAGAAGTGGAGTTTGACAGAATTTCAACTGTACTGAAAGGCCTTTTTGTTCACTCAGGCTGCTGAATGCACATTATTTTGTTTTCGTTCACTGTTGTTCTTTGTTCTGGTGAGTTTAGTGTCCCAAGCCAAGAAATTTGCTAAGGAGGAAAAAAATGTCAGTGTTTCGATCTTGCTTTTATCATGTCTGTACCCTCCTGTTAGGTACATTCATCTAAATTCACAATGAATGTGGAGAAAACAGTTGTTTTGTTGATTATATTGGATTCATGGTTCAAAATATAGGTAATGATCCTGTATGAGTGCAATACATGTACATAAACTTTCTGGAAGCCCTCTAAAAAGCTACAATCAATCATCTTTCTGCAAAACTCTTGCCCTAAGACACTTAGTGATGGAGGTCTTGCTGAGTTTTGTAATTCCTTGGCTCAAAATATGAACTTGAGCTTCTGGTAATGCTCAGTTTATGATTCTTTCCTCTCTCCCAAGGTTCTTTTGTGTCTTAGATTTTGATTCCAATGCAAGTCATAGAACAGAAGTTGAAACCCTTTCTTAGCCTAAGGGCCATATTTCCTCCTGGCAAGCTTCTGGGAACGAAATGCTAGAATTGGGGCAGGACCAGACACGAAACAGAGAAGAGCAATAAATTTGAACTTTGCGTACAGGAGGCTAGTTTTACCACATTCACAAATCTCTCTGTCTTCCAGCCAGGAAAGAATTATCAAAATTCAAAGGACCCATTCCAGCTAGGCAAAAACTGTCAAGGAGGATGCAAAGCAGTACTGGTGAAGGGTCTGGCTCAGGAGGGTATGTGTGCTGGGGAGATTCCTATGGGCCAGACAGAAAGGCCTGGAGTTGCCCCCAGTCCTAGGGTTCCCTATTCCTGCTATATTGAGGTGGTGGAGGATAACTCAGTGAAGGTGTTGCCTTGACCCAGTGTGTGCCAGCTTGCTGTTCCTGCAGCATTTGTGAGATGATGAACTGTGCTGGTTGCAAGTTGATTATTGACTGCACCAACACTAGGACTGTACGAGAACTGTCAGAGGAAGGTGAAACTTTAGAAAATGTGCTTTTTCTCTGGAATCTGTAGAAAGCAAACAGAAGCCATGAAGGCAGAGTTCTTTTCAGGTGATATGGTTAAAATAACTTATTGAAGTTTGGTACACCACGATTGAAGAGTCACGGCTGTGCTGGATAAATAAATAATGGATGTAAATGTAAGAGAGTAGAAAGTGCTCATTTAATTTTAAAGAAAACATAAAGCCATAAATAAATTTAGGCTATAAATGAAAAGGTAAGGGTGGGAGGGAGGGAAGGGATGAATGAAATTATTGAACAGTCTGACAAAAGACTGTAATGGAAAAAAACAAAACACAAATTGATTAGTGAATTCAGAGGTTGATAAATATATGAGAAACAGTGAATTACAGCATTATAAATTTGATGCCCTAATCATCTACAGAATGACTAGATGGTTCTTCCTGCAGACTTTTATAAATTAGTATTTTTTTTAGCAGTAATAGGCAAAGAAGAGAAATAGGGCTATTGGGAAAGCAAACATTTTGCCCTCAAAAAAGTATGTGCGTACCTAGGCTAACCAGTCCCTGGGTAGTTCTCAACATGATGGCAGACCTTGTGTGGGGTGGTGTCAGGGACCATGCTGAGGAGGGCTGCACTGAGAAAGAATGGTGGGAGCATCCCCCTCCCCCTGCTCCTGCTCTAGATTCTGAATCTTCCCAGGAGCAGGAGGACAGTATAAATTTGGAACAGTGGCTTGCAGAGGGACATAGTTCAGAAGGCAGAAGCTGGGAAATACTGGATAGGGAACAGCTAGGAGAAGAAACACTGGAAGAGAGAGGGTTAACAGATTCACAGTCTTGGGACAGCATTCACCCCCTTTCAGCAAAGTCACAGAGAGCTCAGAAATTGGCAGAACAGAAAGCACAGAGGGGACAAACTCAGCTTACAAGACATAGAAGTGATGTAGATTTATAGGCACAGAAGGAGACGGGATCCTTAATTAGGAGCACCGCCATTCTAGCATATGTGTTCTTTGTTCTCTTGCTGTGATTATTAAAGTTTCTAACTGGTAAGAAGACTCATTTTCCTTTGTTCTGCTTATCTACTGCCACGGGGGAGGAAGTCGATTCCCTGAAGCCTGACAGGTGGGAAGAAAGCTCAAAAGACCAGATTAATTTGTCTTTTTGTGTAGACAAATCAATCTAACCACCAGTTATAAATATGGCTACAGCTAATTTGCATACATTGTTTCATGTCACCACTACTTTCGATACTGAACAACAGATGGTAGATAAAACCGCTGCTATGTTGGATTCAAATGGGTGAATGTATAAACTGGGATGCATATGAGCTCAGGGCCTTTCTGACCCAAAGAAAGCCAGTGCTGAAAGAGTTGTAAGGAAAACTGGTAGTCTCAAATCCACAGACAGGAACAATTTAGGCATGCGTGCAAGCACACAGCCATAGAATAAGCTAATCAATACAAGGTACACTTTCAGACTAAAGACTAAGAAGCTATTTCTGAACACACTCTCTACCTAAATGGCATTGGGCTAATTGATATTATCAAATACATTTAGCCCCATTGCATTTAAGTCATTGATCTCTCAAATAACTTTCTATAGTATATACTCAGCCTGTAGCTGAATTTGTTCAATATCCAGGCGCTGTTTGTAGACTTAACAGCTGCTGGTGGGATCCAGTGAGTTCCCAATTTCCACCACACCTCCCAAAGCAAACAACCTATTGTCCGTATCAGCTTCAATAAGAAATGTCCAGGTTTTTAAAATAAACATTGCATGTAACTGTTTCCTTGGAAAAGTTATTGTCTCTCCAAATCACTATGTAATTTGTTGATACGGTGGTACCAAGACACCAGTTACATTGTCATGATGAAATGATACCTGGCTGGGGTGTTAAAGAATCTGCAGTCTGATGAAATATTGCTACAATGTAAATTAGCTTTTTTGGGAAAACGTCAATAAATATTGCATGCAATAAGAAAAGGACACATAAGGGAGATACAGTCAACCATTTGACCACACCTGGTATGCAGCAACATCTCCCTTACTGCTTGGAAGGATGATAAAGGTAAAGGTAAAGGGACCCCTGACGGTTGGGTCCAGTCACAGACGACTCTGGGGTTGCGGCACTCATCTAACTTTACTGGCCAAGGGAGCCAGCGTACAGCTTCTGGGTCATTTGGCCAGCATGACTAAGCCACATCCGGCGAACCAGAGCAGCACACGGAAATGCTGTTTACCTTCCTGCTGGAGCGGTACCTATTTATCTACTTGCACTTTGACATGCTTTTGAACTGCTAGGTGGGCAGGAGCAGCTCACCCTATTGCGGGGATTCAAACCGCCGACCTTCTGATTGGCAAGCCCTAGGCTCAGTGGTTTAGACCACAGTGCCACCCGCGTCCCTTCAAAGGATGATACATATCTTTAAATTGATGCAGGGATCACTGCAAGGTAGATATATGGCTCAGAGTGCCTAAGAGATGACATTATGAACAAGTTATGCAATAATTGCTGCAAAGATAGATAGATAGATAGATAGATAGATAGATAGATAGATCTTTATTTTGGCTATAAGCCCACACAAATAAAATTTAGTCAAAACATAAAACATAAAAACACAAATACAGATTTCTGGTACATAAATAAAACAAGGCTATAATACACCACCACAGTTTGGGGGCATAATCTTTGAGTACATCACTGTACAATTTCAAAAAATAATTAAAATAATATGTTAAAATATCAATAATCATGTGTCATTCCAGCTCGTCTCTTATACGAGAGAACTGAAATCAGAAATCTTGCTACCTGCAGTGTTCTGTGTGGGTCATTATCTTGCAGCATATAAGCTAAATGAGATTCAGATGGTTTATTAGCAATCTCCAAAATTATTGGATTCAAAATGCTGGCCCGAGATGCAGTGTACAGGGGGCAATTAAGCATTATATGGTAAAGGGATTCTATTGATTTGTTATCGCAAGCACATAAAACGGAAACTTGGCCTTTTGAAAACCTGTGACTCTGTACATTGGATGGAAACACATTGAACCTTGCTTTGATAAATGCGAATCTATGCGACGCAATGGAAAGAGAGGACAGATATGATGGAATCTGAGGCATCGGAGTGATACCGAGGTTCAACGGAGAACAAACTCCTCCACCCGTCATAAGATTATGTTGTAATTCAACATCATCCAGTCTTTGTTTAATGACTCTCTTGACTGAGGTGAGATCTAAATTCCGTACATCAGACGGAGAAATTCCGTACCACAGGAGTTTGGCGTGGATTTTGTTCGACCATGGGCTGGTGAATTCGTCTCGCCATAGGCATTGAATAAGATAGTAGTTGGGTAATCTATGCCAAAGAGTCAGCCAGTGGTTGAAGACTCACCTCCATAGAGAAACTTCTAATGAGGGGATCTTAAGTTCTAAATGTATAGATGGGTTGCTTACGCACGAAGGTAATTTTAGAAGGCGACGCAGGAATTGATTCTTTATTGTCGACAGGGGCACAATGCTGCAAAGCTTTGTCCAGTAGATGTGTCTTGTATCTATGTCAATATGCGACAGCACGAACAGAGAGATTTGCACTACTTTAAAGACTTCCCTATTAGTCTCTAAAGTGTCACAATATTATTTGTTGTTTTAACCAAGCACTGGCCCTATGAAGCCTTCATGTTAATGCAGATGCATTTAAAATAATCAGCCGTTAACTCACACACATAGCTCTTAGATCAAGATTAAAAACAGAATGCAATTAAACATTTGCTTAACTACTAGAATCCTGGCTGTTTTGTGGTTTGGTAAATTAAGACATCACTGCAGGGAATGCACCAGCTCATGATGATTTTCTAAAAGCATGTGTAAGTGGTTGGCTGGACTGAAGCCTAAATATTTTGTTCCTTGGAACACTCAAAACATTGACAAGATAACTCTTATTATTGAGCTTTTGGTCATAGCTCTCTTCAAAAGAACAAATTTATTAATGAATTTATTTCTACTTATAATGTCACAAAGAAAGATTAAACAGAAACTCAAAGGAAACAGTCAAGGCAAACAGCAATTCTCAGAGATTTCATCATTCATTTCAATAGAGGGACGAGATCCATCCATGCTGATATGGATCAGGTTCTTTCCTTAAAGTAAAGAAAATGTGGAAGGTTTGGAAATACCGCACATCACAAGAAAACAAAGGGTGTTGTGTAATGCAAATTTGGAATACAGCAGATTAAAAATATCATACAAAGATGTCTCACACATCTGTGAGTTAGGTGAGTAGAGTGCATTCATGTTTGCAATTTATGAGCTCTTTGGATTAACCTCGAATATAGCCTGTTTTTACTTTTTTTAAAGTTACATCTACCATTGTGGTTATATGAAAACTTCCACATATTCCTACAATACATATTCCTACATATGTCATGGAGTCAATCTTTATTGGTTTCATTTTTAATTTTGCCACAACTCCTTGGGCTATTTCTCTAGGAAAGGCTACTAGTAAACTTTAGAATAAAGTAAAATCAAATAGCCAGCAAGGAGGACTTGCTTGCTATTTTTGGAAATACATAGCATGCCAGACAGAATATGTCCGAAATTGAACCAACATCGGTAGCACGAATACTTCTATAGTCTATTTCACCTAAACTCATTCTTCTTCATTAGTTCCACCCAATCATGAAATTATAGTATCATAAAATATGAGTGCTATTCTACTAAATTCCAATATATTAGACACATTGAAGTTAATCAACATAGCTAAGTTAGGTGTGTTAACTTCACTGGGCCTGCTCTGCGTAAAACCTAGCGGAATACCAATAACCATGCATATACTCTAGCTAAGGTTAGTTGTAAATACATCACACTAATAAGACTTAGTCACAGTTGCCTTTAGCTGGAAACTATCTACACATTTAATGTTTGAGATTGTGACTAATGAACATTTTTTTCAAACTTATTCTCTTCTATTTAAACTGTACTTTTCAGAGATCCAGACCTACAGTATGTATTCGCATTCCTACGCTGCGTTAATAAACTGCATTGTAATTTGTATTACATTGGTGCAAGTGAAGTCATCCATGAATATTCATGTAGACAGATACACATAAACTGCAACAGATTTCAACTTTTACAGATGCAATTTTACATGTCATTTTTACAAGCATGTAATTTATTAGCATCTTAAGCAATATTCAAGTTTCCCTTAGAGCATCCAAATCCTGTTCATGCTTACTCAGAAGTACACCCCCCACTGAGTTCAGTATGACCTGTTCTCTATTTCCAATAAGCAAATATTTGTATTCCGTTTATGACCCAAATACTGTTGTGGATATATTGGCATTTCCACACAATGAATCATAGGAACATAAAAAGCTGCCTTAAATTACATGAATCAGTGCTAGCTACAAATAAACACCATGTGGGATGCGCAAGAGAGACAGAATTTTATAGCTGAATCTGCTATCAAGCTACAAGTCAGTGTGCATCTGTAGAGTATTAGTACAACTCATACAGAGAAAATCTGCCTCAAAAGCAATTATCAGTAGATCCATCCTTAATTTATACATGGGTTGGCTTCTGACTCCTGATATATGGAATTCCTAACATATGTTTGTTCATAATTCTAAGTCTCAATTCCATTATGACCATGATTGACTAACCAAGCTATGTTTGAATGTCAGTAAGAAATTCAATATATTAAGTCAGGTAATGTATGACAGAAAATAGTAAAGGAAAAAGCCCCGTGTCTGCAAATAAAATTACTGTAAATGCACTGTTGCTTTAACAGGTCCCTGTAGCAGAGAATAAAAATGTCAGAAGTGAGTGGAGGGGGGGGGAATTCCCACTCTGATGTGAGGAATCTTCATTTTCAATCCAACTGACATAGAACAAGTCAACAGCTTGCAGGTGCTTGCAGAGCACAGCAACAGTTACTTATGATTTAAGCTAGTCAGCCAAACGAAATACTGCAGGTGAAAGCAGAAACAAGCTCCTAATCAATCTGAGGAAATGTGTTCATTACTCCACATACAGTCGCCACTGACTATATCCCATCAGATGTGAAGCTGTTAAATTAAGCCACATCAAAAAGAGATTTGCTTATAGATATACGTGCACCAACCATCTTTACTTAAGCTGTGGCAATCCCTGTGAAGAAAGTGGCAAAAATAAAAAGCAATTTGAAGTCAAATGAATTTTTGAGGTGGGAATTAAAAATAAATAAATCTCTTGATGTACAGGTGGTATTTAACACCAGTAAAACTGGCTAAAGTGTATAGAACAAAAAAAATGAATGTTGGAAATGTAAGGAAAAGGAGGGTACTTTTTACCACATGTGGTGGACATGTAAAGAGGTACATGCTTTCTGGGAAATGATATACAATGAGTTAAAGAAAATTTTAAAAACACTTTTGTTAAAAAAAACAGAAGCTTTCCTACTGGGTATAGTGGGTAAAGAGATACCGACATAAGATTAAAAAAATGTTCTTATATGCTACAACTGCAGCAAGAATTTTGTTAGCCCAAAAATGGAAGCAACAGGAATTACCAACAAAAGAAGAGTGGCAGATGAAATTTATGGACTTTGCAGAACTGGTGAAACCAACAGAAAGAATCCGGAACCAGCGAGATCAAGCATTCAAAAAAGACTGGAGAAAAATTATATTATATTTGAAAGACAACTGTAAGCAATTAACACCATTAGCAGGGTTATCTGAAGGTTTGTAAAATGAAATTATTACCTATTCAGGTTGAGTAATGTAGTGTTTTAAGAAATGTCATAACAAGAACAGGAAAGGAAAGGAAATGCAAGGATGCAAAATTTAATTTTGTAAACCATTGGGTGGGAGGGAGGGAAGTCGTTAGGCTCAGTGGAGCCAAAGAGATGTAAGAGGATATGATGTTACGCAGTGTGATTATATGTAAAACTAATAAAAATGATGAAAACAAACAAACAAACAAACAAATTTACAACAAAGTTCTCTATTGTCCAAAGAGACTCTTGGCTGCAATAAGCCTTCCTGAATATTCCAAAATTTTACCCCTCCAATGAATAAAATCCTTAGGTTGTCCAGATAAATCAGTCATGACTTTAACTTACCGGTAAATGCACTTATCCCCGAGTTATCCCATGAGTGGAGCCATAACACCCAGCATGTCTTAGCTTCACAGGGCCATAGCAGAGCAGAAAAGAAGTTGCTGATCATGAATTTGCACAACACTGGTGGATGAATATTGCTAGTAGCTTATCGCTGCATCTCAATTACCGTAAGCCCTACTGGTTTCAGTGGGAACTACCGGTAAGTTCAGCTAACTGAGATTGCATACCACTATACCTTTAAAAAAACACGTTTGAAGCATATTTCCCCCCTCAAAGAATTCTGGGTATTGTAGTTTGTTAAGGGTCACTGGGAACTGCAACTTTGTGAGGGACAAATTACAGTGTCCAGAATTCTTGGAGGGAAGGAATATGCTTTGAATATGCAATAAAGGTGTAGTTTGCACGAAGTCTTAGTCTGAATCTGCCAAAATCTTTTAATTTCAGACCTAAATTTCTCAAGTGTTTCACTGATAGCTATAGGGTTAAGAAAGCCTGTGGATGAATGAGGAATGGTTCAGTTATATTCCTCCTCTGATGAAGTATTAGAGTAATTTTCCCATCCTCTATCAATACAGCTTTTAGATAGTTACTGGAACTTCTTGAGAACAAAGCAAAGTCAAATTTTGACTAACTTATAGCATACCTCCTAAGTAGCCTCATGGGATCTTACACATCACAATGTTACACAATTGTGTTATCGTATTTTCCATCATCTTAGAAGAAATGGATTCCTATTTATTCTTTACATGAGTAATTCTGTAAAACACTGTTGTTATATTGTTCAAAGATAACACTGAAAGCAGCAGGAGAGAGGCAATTGAGTAATTCATCTCTCTTGAGAGGAATAAGACACGATTGGTCTCTCCGTACTGGCTGGCACTAATACTTCAACATCAATCTACTACTTGGAAACAGAGTGTCTTTTATACTTTGTTTATGCCTTTTGCAAGGATACATCTCAAAGTTTTTGGACTACAGAAAAGGAACCAATCAGTAAAGCAGTCCCCTTTTGCCTAATTTTATTATAACCATTTTTGTTTGTGTATATCCAAAATACTTTCATATGGTTGTTGTCCGACTCTTCATGGCCCCATGAACCAGAGCACGCCAGGCACTCCTTTCTTCCACTGCCTCCCACAGTTTGGTCAAACTCATATTCATATATATTCATATATTCAAACCTTAAAGAATGAATTGGAATATGTGAAAATATTTTCAGAGACTTGGAAGTGGTGTGCTTCAACTGTTATTGCATGTGCAATTTTATTCAATAGCACGGTCTATGGGAGGGTTTTTTTCCCAGCAGGAACTCAGTTCTTGCACCTTTCAGTTGGGTGCCATTGCCATTTTAAGAGAACAAGGTGAGTTCCAGGACAGACAAAAGAAAGTACTTTTCCACACAGTGTATAAGCTCTCTGTGGAATTTGCCATCGCAAGAGTCTACAATACATATGGACACTAGCAATTCAAAAATATGTTTCATGGTGTCCATTTTAACCCCCGAACTTATCATCAACTTTGTTACATATAAAGTAGATTTTGTATTGCTATTTTACAGTTGAATGAAACCAACATTGTGTGTGTTCAAATCAGTGTCTCCTTAGCTGCTCTTTGAAACCAGCTTCAATGCAGATGATCACTGTGGCATTTACAAGGGGCTTTGCAGGCACCAATGATAAGCTGTTAAGTGGGCCTGCAAACCCCACTATCCACCCACAGCTGACTCCATATATGATGTCAGGTTAAGGCAGGTAGCTGAGGCTTGGCTGGAACAGCTTCATGGGTGAAATGAAGATTGTCAGGCCTAATTAGGCTTGCAGACTGGATTTTTTACACTGCTGCATTAGAGTCTCTTAAAAACATTTCGGTTTTGGTGGATAGTTAAGCTGCAGCTGAGTGTGGTTTGTTATACTGTAACTTATGGGTGAGCTGGGAGTCTGGTGGACCTTGAGTAAGAATTCGGTGGCTGAGAGGGTGGATGTGTCTGAATTAAAATGAATTGATATATTACACATATATTGGTAACTTTTTATTGATGTAACGTTTTATATGTAACTGAGTATTTTTGTAATATTTCATTTAAGTAGTCTGTTGTTGCTTTAGTTTTCTGTACACAGCTTAGAAATATTTTTAATATATTAAGTGGTATAGAAATTGAATCATCATCAATCAATTTATGCTATTTATTGTTATTGCCTTACTTATGTGTTGCTTTTTTTTTTTTTTTACTATTAATAGACCTTTGGTTTAATTAGCTTTGCATCCATATAGATATGAATGGAATTATTCTTTCCAATGAAGGAAGTTTCCAAGAATATATCCAATAGATTGATTTCCCAAACAGGTGTGACCACTGTATCACCTACCTTGAGCACGAAAAACACATGAAATCATATTGTTGCTGCTGGAAGATTAAAGTGCCTGTGTTTGACATGTCATAAGTTACAGAAGTGTACTCTAAAAGAAGAGTGGCTATTATCCAAGCTAGGATTAAACGCTGTGATGAATAGTGTTTAGAAAGCTACAAATATGGTGGCTACATCTAGGAATGATACATAGTAGGGAAAGTTCAATATATTAAAATAGCAAGATCTTGACATCCCCCTTAAGGTTGCTTTTGTTGACAGAAAAAAAGAGGCAATCAGAAAACAGAAAGTGGGGGAGATAACCTCAGAACAACTCCCTGATAAGTGAAGAAAAATCAAGCTCCTCAATCCCCTATTTAGCATCAGTAATAAGGAATGCAAAATTTCCCATATTTTACATGTTTTAAATTTCCTTCTATAACTCTAGTGCTCCTAATTATCCACTTAGTAAATCGACTTCATGGAAATATTAAACAGTGACACAGCAGTAAAAGGGTTAACTGCAAGGACTATTTGTTTTAATTAGAAGTTTAAGCATGAACAGACAACAATTCAAGACACAATGGGAAAGAGATCTTGGTGTGACAATCAAGGAACAAAAACAAGATATATTGTGCTTTTCAGTGAAAAGAGTATTGTTAAGATTGCCGGTGTGAGAGGCACTACATAAGTTACTGTTTCAATGGTATCTGACACCCACTAGGCTGAATAAGATGTTTTCAGTAACACAATTTAAATGTTAGAAGCGTAGCGTTTATCACACAGATGTCATCAATATTCGGTGGGAATGTCAGATATGTCATAATTATTGAATTCACATTTTAACAACCAATACAGACACTGCAGGATACAGCACAAGTTTTAAAGCAGAATAACTTTATAGAAAAGTATTCTGAACAGCTGTGCATCTTTAATAATGAATCTATTTATGCAAAAATGGTCTGGGCGCAAATTAGGGAAAAATAAAGCCCCCATCAAAAAGGGAATTATTTTTTAAATGTATTGAAGAAGCCAGGATACACAGGAAAAGTGCTATTCCATTTTAAAAAAAATCATATAGCTTGTAGTCAGGCTTGCTTTCTAAAATAGAGGAATACTAACTGTGGCATGTGAATGTCAAACAGTCCTTTTATTTATCTTCCCCAACCCCGTTTTCCTCCATAGAATTATCTTTGAATTATATATATATATATATATATATATATATATATATATATATATATATATATATATATATATATAAAATCAAATGTCATTTTGCTTGGCATTTTTAAACACTCGTTTAAATGTACAGTGCATTAAAACAAGGTGAAGGTAAAGACTGCTCATAAACA
Organism: Lacerta agilis; assembly: GCF_009819535.1. Classification (NCBI taxonomy): domain Eukaryota; kingdom Metazoa; phylum Chordata; class Lepidosauria; order Squamata; family Lacertidae; genus Lacerta; species Lacerta agilis. The sequence goes on from NC_046321.1 coordinate 48,735,651, forward strand.
GGCATCACACTCAAAAACGAAAATATGCCCCTTTCATTGAGTTTTGTTCTGCATAATGGCCGTTACCCATCATAATTATCAATCTAAGGGATGTGCTTGTTTTTTCATGTCTGCTTATTAAACATTCATTTTCCTCTTCTTCTTCTTTTTTAAAAAAAAGAACTTTCAGGATTTATTGATGTCCAAGTCAAAGGGTTGTTTGTTTATTTATTCACTTACTCTTTTTATTTCTATATATAAATACCAACATTACCTAAGATGTGTAGATAAAAATTTAAAAGCATACAATGGATAAGATCAGGTAAAATTTATTCAAAAACCAATTTACTTTATTTAAATGCCTGCTAAAACAGAAAGGTCTTTGTCAGGTGCCTGAAGAGCAATTTCCCTCAACACCTATTCCTCTTACAGAGCTACGATTCACAGATTTATATGGGAAGTGGGCTAACAGTCAAACCGTTCTGATAACGTAAGGGCCATTGCACTCAATTCTACAAAATGAAGTACAAGTGGGTTTCCAAGCAACTGCTAGAATCCCTGTGTAAATTGAGAAATGTGACCCATTTTGATAATATTGTATATACTCCACGTTGCATCAACACCATGAGGTTTTGGATAAAGAAGTCGGATAAGGAACATATATTTTACTAGATTCAGTATCTTTTCACCAGAACTACCAAGGTTGCTTTGGATGCTTACGAAAAAGAAAAGAAAAAAAGCTTAATGTCACATCTGAATCTATCAGAGAACTCTAAATGGCAGTAGACAAGCAGAGACACATTAATTTGTCATTTCTTAGCACCAATTAGTAATTAAATGGTTGGTTTAGGGGCTAATTGAATTTTCCATGTGCTGCTTAGCATCACTTCAAAGCCATTATGGGATTTAAAATACAGAACCATGTCGTATTTTCAGATGCCTGAAGATATGCAAGCAATTTTAGAAGACCAATCTTTTTGTCAAGGTGGCTGCTAAACCATAGTTTAGCACAACAAGGTCAAGACATAACAATTTACAGGTTTTCACATTCCCACCTCCCTTCTCCTCCACCATGGCCATAAGGCATTGGGAAGCTTTTCCTTTCTGTAACCATTAACCTTTTTTTTTTTTTACAGTGTCCCTAAACTCTAAATAATGTTGATTATGGTTTGCTTAAACAAGTCAACTTCTTAAGAACAGAAAAGAGTTCTAGCCCATCTAGTCCAGCATCCTGTTCTCACCATGGCCAACCAGATGCCTTTGGGAAGTCCATAAGAAGGAGCTGAGCACAACAGCTGTCTCTCCAGAAGTAGCTGTATATCTTAGCTATTCTGGCTACTAGCCACTAGCCTTACACTCCATTGCCCGTGGGCTTAAGCTGGTTTATTTCCAAAGAACCATAGTTAAAATTGACCACCATATTTTGGTTTTGGACAACAGGGCAAACTGCAATTAATCTAAACCAGAAAAAACCCAGAAATCCTTCACATATATGCATCTAATTCTCATCAGGCTAAACAAGGGGTGTCAAAATCAGCTTCATTTGCTGTCACAGTGACATTACATATCCAAATTTTACTGACTGCATGATGGTGTCACTGTTACTAGAAGGAAGGTAGACTGGAAACAAAAAAACCCCACAAAAAACGTCACAAAAGCCACAGCTGATTAAGGCTACAAACAGCAACAAACTAGTGTTACACAAATATGGTTTTAGATGTCATTCAGGTAACATTTTATCCATCTTAAAAGCTCCCCTTTGCACCAAAAATATTCATTATGAACATCTGGCATAGTCCTACGATTAATACATCTTTCCGCACAAAATTACCATTCATTTTAGTTTATCCTACTTTGATTGAAAGTATTTTGTGATTTAGACTACGAACTACAGCCAGCCCCTATCTGATTTAAATTATCAAGTTGTAAATTATGGTAATATGGTGTCACATAGTGATCCTAATGGTATTGAATTATCTGAATCTTTTATATAATGGATGGAAAACCAAATAAGAGATACAGTCAGTTAAAATTCAAAAAGAAACTATGTGAAAGGAAGGTCAGATGTCTCTGATCGAACACACTGAATCTAGATATCCCCTACTGCAAAAAGGCCCTGTTAGACAAATGTGCTATGAAGTCTTTCTGCTTATTTGTTGTTTAGTTTATTTGACTTGTAGCCCATCATACCTCAAGGGTTCATGAAAATCAATGGGTATTTTTTTACCCTGTCCCTATTCTTAATCCAAAAATGTGTGTGAATTAGTGATATATCAAACATCACCATTACCCTGTGGGATCACTCAGCTGGTAGAGCATGAGACTCTTAATTTCAGGGTCATGGGTTGAATCCAACATTGAGTAAAAAGAGTCCTGCATTGCAGGGAGCTGGACAAGATGACGCTTGTGGTCTCTTCCAACTCTACATTTCTGTGATTCTACGATTCTATGAAACTTGACCCACCAATTTAATGAGACTTTTCACTTCCATGAAAGCAGTGGCCATTTTCCCTGATTCTTTGGAAAACGCAGGGGTGTTGACTCTTCCCAGGGATTCTTATCATTTGGAACTCACCAGAACTCACTTCCAGCACCTGTCAGGTGGGCACCATTGTCATTATAAGGTGGATTTATATTAGAAAATATACTACCTTGTTGTCCAGTATCATCTTTGTAATATTGTCTAATGTTGCAAGCCTTACAGATCAAGATAACAGGTAGTAAAAGAGAATGGAATGTTTTTGGGTGTGTCACTGTCCCCATGGAGATTCCACTGCAATTAGTTGCCAGATAGCTGCACATCCATTGAGAAGTTATCACATTGTTAAAGACCTGGACCACTCTTGACCACAATTCTCATATTTCTATTGAATGGCTTCCTGGAAGAGCAGGCAAGGACACCAATCACCTTCTGTAACTATGACATCAGGTGACAACTTCATGAAGCTGTCAGATGACAGTGCCCTTTCAAAGGGGCTCACTGCAAACCCCACGGCCATATTTTTTCTGTGTATGCAAGAAGTGACGGCACACCACCATTTCCAGGGGCTTTTTTCAGTCAAAAGTTTTAAACAAACACAGTAAGGGCCACACTTTCTAGTTATTGTGATATCTGGTGGTTTAAAAGAAAGATATTACAGTATAAGGAAAGCCATTGGACTACCCTGTAAGTTCTTCAGATCAATTTCAATCAGTTAAGAGCAGGTGGCTTTTATTAGGATTTTTCCTATATTTTCCACATGGAGTTGGGATAGGATAGACTTGCTGGTAGTGGGCCAGATCAGGGCTGTTTCATCCACCCCTGTTTGCAAAGCTGTAGAGCTACCACGGAGGATGCTCTTTTCCTTGTTCCTGCCAGTTTAACTGCTCCTGGAGCTGGAAATACAATAAATTCCTGATCTGACCATCTGGCTCCCAAAGGTACTCAGGCAGACACATTCTGGACCAGTAGAAGTTTACAAGCCATCTTTAAGGACAGACAAGCGTACAGTATATTTCATTCCTACTATTAAATAAAAAAATATAAGCAGTATAAAATATATAGCCTACATCAGTGTTTTTCAACCTTTTTGGGGCAAAGGCACACTTGTTTCATGAAAAAAATCACGAGGCACACCACCATTAGAAAATGTTAAAAAAATTAACTCTGTGCCTATATTGACTATATATAAAGTAATTCTCTTGAATAGGAATCAAATAAACACAAAGAAAGTATTTTATAATTACTTTATTATGAAATAGTAAGTAAACAGAAATATGAAAAATTATAAAATACTTTATTCAGTGCGCAACCAGGGCCTGTTTGGCTGAACACAAAGCTGATATTCTGGCTGGAATTTTTCCCACGGCACACCAGGCAACATCTCGCGGCACACTAGTGTGCCGCGGAACAGTGGTTGAAAAACACTGGCCTACATAAACAGATTTTAGCTGCTACTTGTCTGGCACTGAAATGATATCAAGGTTGAGGGCTTTTTCTCTGTTGAGGGCTTTTTACACAGCTAGGGTGCCACCACCAAAAAAGTCCTTCTCTAGTTTCCTCCCACTGCACCTTACCTGAGAATGGCAACAAGAGAACAGGATTTCCGGCCACTGCAGAACTTTTCACCCTACTTCTTGGCCTTCGGAAATACTCTTCTGTACTTTTCCTGTTTCCTGAGACCCGTTCTCATTCAGCTGCCTAATCTCATCTCAAGTTGCTATTTGAGAGCCAATGTGGAATTTTACTTCCAGTCAAACGGAATTCCCTCACATTTTTTTCTATTAAAATCCATGTTCCGTTTCATTTTCTAAACAACTTAGTCTGATTTGGACATGCTCAATCAAGCTTCCAAATAACTCCTTAGCCACCAATTCCTTAGCTGGATATTCTTAATACAGTTGTATATATATTTTAAAAAACTACATTTTTCAAAACACTTCTCAGACCTGAGCTGATTGAGAATACAGTGTAGTTGTAGTAGTATGTTGTGCAGGCACACACACACAGAGGTACATTTCCTATTGTGCATTGCACAATTTTTGCTTCAGAAATCCCTATGTTCATGAAATTCCTTGGAGAGGTACCTCATCATTTATTAATCAAAAAGAAACACAAGATAAAGGCACAGGTATTAGGGGATACATCCATGTACTCAAAATGCGATATATCAGTCTTCTGGGAGAGTTAGTAGAGATCTCACCCTTTATGCCTTAGCCTGCCTTGGTTCTTTCTCTGGAGGCAGAGAATGCTAGTAGCCCATGGGTTTTATACACTTTTCAAATATATTTTAGTCATTATGGAAGTAGTCCAACTTGTATCCCATTTTGAAACAAACTCATGTCTCATAAGCAGAAAGTCAGCTATTAAGATGAGAAAGGTATGATGCAACTAAGATAGGCGCCAAATGAATTAAAGCTGTTTTAACAAACAAATCTATAGATCCGACCAGCCTCTAAAAGAGAATTATTGATGCTGTGGGAATCAACAATAAGAGCAAAACCAAAGGTCTCCTCTATGTCTTACATGTCATAAATATTAAACAAATGCTGTCTGTTACAATGAAGACTGAATATGGTTTTTCTTTAAATCTGTCTCCCCAATGGACTCTGGTATGTATTATAAAATACTTGTTACAAAGTTATCAAGTTTGATGGGCAAGGATTATTATTATTATTATATTTATTTATATCTCACTCATTTCCCTGACAGGGGCTGTAAGTGGCTTCCAAATAAAACAGAAATAGCTAAAAACAGGAGGGAACAACATTAAAAACCAATTAAACATTAACAGAATTAAAACTATCTATCCGATCTATTAAAGCATTTAGATCATTACAAAAATTATTCCCACACCCACACACCATCCTCTCATCCATCATTGGTCACAAAGACTTTACCAAATCTCACCCTCATCCTCCTCAAACACCCACTGCATTCAGGTCTGAACTGGAGGTACAGAACAGTCTCTTCAACTCTTGATTCAGATGTTGTGAATCAGAGAGATAAGTAAACGAGGCAATATGGACTAATAAAATTACCAGCCTAAACTTCACACAGTAAAATTCTGGGTGGGCACAATATGTGGAGGGATAGCTGTCACTTGATATTCAATACACTATGGCTGTGTTCAGCTGTAATGATAAACTATGACTTGGTTTTGCATTAATGAACCTAGAATTTGTCACTTCCATTTGTCCCTTTCCACCCATAGTGCTGCTGCAAGGGGACTGGAAGATTTCACTTCCATTTTTAACTAACTAACTAACAAATTGTGATTAGTCTAAACCAGTGGGGGGTTTTAAAAGAAAAAAAGAAGAAGAAAGGTGCTGGATCTCACAATGAAGTTGTTACAGTAAGTACCATAGTTACTGTACTCCATGGGGGAGTACTGGTACTGAGTACCATTGAGTACCCTCAGAAAAAGGACTGGTCTTAACAATGGTTAGTGAAACAAGCCACCTTCATGCCATGGTTTATGGAGTTTTGTTCTCTTCCATGTGGCTATTCCAGGGGAAGATGGGGTTGGAGGGAAGCAAAAGCCCAAGGTCAAAGTTTAAGATTGCATCTAAACCAGGTTTATACTGTCAAGAGCCAGCTGCTATTTCGTTCTTCTCTTGCCCACCTATCTAATTCCACTTAGTAATTATGCAACCTTGTTTGCAACTTTCTGTCACTGAATTTGTTTTCATCTTCTCTCCCTATGCTTTTAATTTTCATTGTGTTGAATAGTGATTATGGTTAGGGACCCATCCATTTTACTTTTTGTCTTCAAAGCATTTTAGGCACTTTTTATTCATGTATTGTTAATTATCACAACAACTGCAAAGTAGGAAGAATTCCAGGAGAAAGAGGAAAGCAGGTGAAGAAGTCCTCAAAGTACATTTGAGCTGGTCTGTTTTCTCTCCTACATTGGACCATCTACCACTGACTGGTCTGATGGCTTGCTATATTTTTATATTGTTCATTCTGATTTTATTAATGCATCTTGATTTTACTTGTCTGTCACTTTAGAAGGATTTGTATCTTAAAAGGTGGAAGGATGATGGTACTCCTAATAATAGTATAACAACAATAATTAGCAGCAGCACAGTGTAACAAAGAGAAAAACAAGGTATATGAACTTAACACAATCCTGACTTACCAAATGTTCCTCAGATGTTGCAGCCTAAAAGTTATTTGTCTGTTGCAGCTGTCTGGAAATGGATAAAGAGAGAGTACAGATGTCAGAAGCTACTGTATAATTCCATCCCAGTGCCATTATTTCAAACTCTCAAAATTCATTTCCTTTTCCACTCTCTTCTCTGTGATTTGCTCATGGGAGGAAATGAATACAATATTATTGCAGCTACATCCGGAGACCATATTTGCTCATAGCTCCACCTCTGCTCACCAACCAACAGTTAAACCTCATCGCCAGGAAATGAGTAATCTTGGATCATTTGTTATCCTATCCCATGAAGCAAGGGATAAATATCTCTCTCACAGTATAAACCAGAGAGCAGCATCAAAATTAATAGCAATCGTTTTGTTCCCACACATGTCTCCTAGCCATCACAGCTGGTTAAATTATGGCCACAACTTTGCTTAAAAGGTTTAGCAATAGAAACATCAAACACCTCCCATTCCTCCTTAAGAGATACAGGGTGGCAGAAAATTATGCCTTCTTGGATCCTCCAAACAGGATATCTGTTTCACATCAAAGATGGATCTCCTATTATAATTAAAACTGTCTTGGGACCCATCCAAACCCAACCACACTCCCAAAACACTGGATAGAGCAAAACTCATAAAGCACCGTAAGTTATTTCTTTCATGTAATGATTGTAAATTAAATCTTCATTAAGTCAATTTGCTGCTGATGCTAAGTGTTTCCTGCAAATGTACATTGCAACATTAATGTACCAAAATATTTTCAACTGATAATTCAAATAGTTTGCAAATGAAGTAAAATAAAATATTTCCTCCCTAGAAGCAAATCATCATAGGAAATTCGCCTGAAATGTGTTCTGCTATATGTTCTGAAAGTGTTCTGTTATATGTTCTGAAAGTCATCTTTTCTCCTTGGATTAGCTCAATAGCAAATATCTGGTGTCTGATTAACTTTTTATATGCTTGGAATAAACAGCTTGTCTGCAGCTATATCACCGGGATGGAGGGAGTGTGTTGATGCTCCTTTATCTTTTGATAAAATCAACCTGGTTACCTCCTGGAGCAGCTCAGAGGGTTGCAAGTGAGAAACACAGTGTTGTGGTGATTTCACTCTTATTTGAGAGAATGGTACCAGAAGGTGTTTGTTATGTACTAAGCTTGGAACCTAGAACAATAGGCAGGTAGGATCCAAGAATGCCACAACTGATTGGCTTGCAGGAGAAGACCAATCAGGCTCTAGGAGGAAGTTAATCAGCCTATTAGGCTGGTAGGATCATAGAATGCAACAACTGGTTGGCTTGCAGGAGAAGACCAATCAGGCTCCAGGAGGGAAGCAGAATCAGCCAATCAGATGAGACTCATTGTGTAAATAATGTATATAAAAGCCTGATGTTTTGGGGGGGGGGAATTCAATCACTGTTTTACAAGCTGCAATAAAGAGCATGAAATCACTGTAGGATTCTTGAGTATATTTCAGTGTTGTTGGAAGATTTCTACTTCGACAAATGGCTTTTTGGGCTGTGGTATCCTACAGGGTTCCATTCTGTTTCCCCAAGTTGTTTAACATCTATGAAGCCACTGGAGGAAGTCAACTGAAGTTTTGGTGTGTGGGGCCATCAATATGCTGATGATACGCATGTCTCCTTCTCCATCTCTGTGTCTAAATCAGATGAGTTTTTGCAAGTGTTGGACCATGACTTACATAGCATTCACCTGGACAGTGGATGAAAATCTGTTGATGATGCCACAAACACCTGCTGTAAAGCATGCTGTGACTTGGACATGTGTTTTCAGTGTTGTGACATGAGTTCTCTAGAATTCTCTATCCATAAAAGTGAAGCAAATCCCCGCCTTGTTATGTTTTTGATGCTTGCTGAAAATCTTTCTTTTCTACCAAGTCTTCCCAAATTGGACTATTATATTTCTGTAGTCATTCATTCTTCCTGGTTTTTATATTCTTAATACTGCTACTGATTGCTATTAGGTTTTATATTTTATTTCTGTACACTGTGTATTATTGCTTGTAGAGCGGTTTATGCATTCTGAAATAAATTACTACCTCCGCCAGTATATTATTATATACAGGATCCCTGCCAGAAACACCATACATTAAAAGTACCTGCTATCGAGATCCCTTTCTATCTTCCTGCTGCCACCATTAGGATTCAAATAAATAATGCATTTATATAGCTTTCTCATTTAGTTGCTGGGTATAGGCGTGGGACAAGGCAGACCAGGAGATTAGGATGTGAACTCAAAATAAATTATTCACTTGAAGCCTTCACTTTCTTGTGGCACAATGGACCTGTGCATCTAGCTGTTAACCAGAAGGTTGGTGGTTGGAGCCCAACCAGGGATGGCTGTGGGCAGGATTCCTGTAATGCACGGACCTGGACTACACCCTTGGGGTCTCTTCCAGTCTAAAAATCTATGATTCTATGGTTCTTCTCTCTGGTCAGCTTCTCTTCCCTATAGTTGCCTTTCAGACTTTACCAGGTCTTTTACAATAGTTCTTATCAATGGTCAGGAATGCACTGTTTCTTCAAATCAACTGCCAATCACTAGCACACTGGCCTCTGCTCATCCCAAATAATTGCTCTAGGAGTCTTTCGCTCCTCTTTGTAGACCTTCTTAGCATCTGCCATCAGTGATTTCAGCTTTAAAGCACTGACTCCCTACTTTGAAAAAAAAAAAAAACCAGCCACCACTAGGATTTCTCAGTTCCCAGGTCTTCTCTGAACTGATGCCTCTGGCTGATGGTACTTCCAGATTCAGTCTTTCTCAGACTTGTCCTTTGTTTTTGTTTTTCAGGGTTTCTTCATAAGTACCGCTGAGCATATCAAAAACTGCCTGGCTCTCTAATCAGACTCTCTGTCTCTTAAACAGGGCTGTTCTACTTTCTCCATCTGGAACCCTCCAGCCAATTTCCAGGTTTTCACTGACCTATAATTATAGACTAGTAAGTTTAATTAATGTCCATGACAGGATGCATATTCTCCCTTTTTTGTATTCTGCAGAATCATATAAATATGGGAAAACAGGATGCTGACTTATACTGAATCAGATCACTGGGCATAAAAACCAGTGCCCAAAGCAGCTCATTGGGGATCTCTCTTCCACCTTATCATATACCCTCTAATATTCCTCAGATGAAAAAAGGGACATTCTATTATACATCAGTATCACTGCTTGAACATTTCCCCATGGTCAAATACAAAAGCTATCAGAGGAATCATACAAAACCGCAGTATTTGACACAGAAATCTTTGAATTTATGTATGGTATTTAGGGAAGCCTGAGGAAAAAAGGAAACCCCATATCAATTAATGCAACTAACTGTGTGTGTGTGTGTGTGTGTGTGTGTGTGTGGAGACTCATGCAATTATGAGTATTTTGGAAACTCTGAACAACCATTATTGCTGTGATTGTGCAGGTGTATGATATGGGGCATCCCAGTGTTTATTTTGGGGTCCAGGGAAATATAAATTGTTGAGTTTGGGGATACAAAACGTCCTTTTTTAGTGTTTAAAAGCCTCGGCCCTCCAGATGTTTTGAGACTACAATTCCCATCATCCCTGACCACTGGTCCTGCTAGCTAGGGATCATGGGAGTTGTAGGCCAAAAACATCTGGAGGGCCAAGGTTGAGGAAGCTTGGTTTAAAACTTCTGAGCAAATTAGGAATGTGCAAGCAACTGCAGCATCCTGGTGCTTTGGTGAATCACACAGACACACACCCCTCAGCTTCCCCCCACCCCCAGCTGCCCTAGGACACCCAAATGCACAAAATAGGAAGACCCCACCAATTCAGCTCATGGGAGGAATCAATGCCTTTTTCGCATCCACATGAGAAGCCAGGAAGGAAGGGGTTTTGCAGGGTATTGTGTTTGCTCCAGAGGACCCATTCCCCATTTCTCCAAATCCCCTTCCTCTCTAGAAATCTAGTCTTGTTTATTTTAAGCCATAGAGAAAGTCAAGATCCAGGATCAGATCTCTCTCAAAGCAGGCGCCAAAGAGGAAACGCCCACTAAACACACAGGTGGCAGTGGCTCAGTGGCACTTCAGGTCCCCAAATGAAACTGGCAACGAAAGGTAAGGCAGCAATGCAAATAAACTGGGCAGGGACCTAAGAAATTTGGATGCAGAGCAGACACTCCCTGTTGTGCGCAATGTTGCTGAGCAGCTCATAACAGTGTGCAAACAAAAACGCGAAGTAGGTTGCTGCTTCTCTCTTTCCCTGGACAGGTGTTGGAAGAAGCAATGAATGAAAAGGTGGAGAAAAATTTGACTGTTTTTTGAGTGGGAGGGAAAGAAAGGCTTTCAGTTGGGAATTCCAAAATCCGCATGGCAAAGTGAGAAACCATGATACTTTTAAGTGTTTTTGTGAAGCTCCTGGCAATTTTCGTGGCACTTGGGGGTCTATGCATCTTCTGTGCATGTCAGACACAGCTCCATCTTCACCACTGACTATTCTGGCTGGCTAGTGTGAGGAAACTGAAAAATGACTGGGTAGATCTGAGAGCTGAGACAGAGGATGAGATGGTTGGACAGTGTTCTCGAAGCGACTGGCATGAGTTTGGCCAAACTGCAGGAGGCAGTGGAGGATTGGGGTGCCTGGCGTGCTCTGGTCCATGGGGTCACGAAGAGTCAGACACGACTGAACAACAACAACAGATCTGAGAGTGCAAGTGTGATTTTACAGGAAGCATTTGCCTGAACTGTTATATTGGTAAATGCAGCCTCCCCCCCATACAATCTCAAACTGATTACGGTTATTGAATTATAAAATTAGTCACTGCAATGGCACCCATGAACCAATTTACTGTACTCAAGGTAGTTAGCCAGTGCGAGATCATGATGCATTCACACACACACCACCTTTTAAACACATGTTTATAAGTAAAGTGGAGATTGTAACTTATATTACTAACAGAGAACAGAGTTTTTTTTTGTTTTTTTAAAAAGATACTGTTATTTCAGATTCATTAAAGTTGAAGCAAGCAAATGCACAAATAGAAGAAGCAACCCCCCCCCCCCAAAAAAAACCCACCCCACAGTTAACTCAAGCCACTTGAATTTGCTTTTGACACTACAAACCTGTGGAGGAATTACCAGGTCAAAGAAAAGGTTTTGGTTACTATGGAAAACTCAACAGAATTGCTGAACATAACAACACAATTGGATGATGTTTATACTCTAACAAATGTGCTTTGGGTATCTGGCCTGTATGCAAGAAACAAAACATTTCCCCCCAGTTAGGTTTATGAAACAGGCCTATCAATGTGTTTAGATGTTGCATAGCATTTCAATCAGATGCAAGTCCTAAGCAATGCTTGTTCATATTCACAGTTATCAAAAGAAGGTCATTGCCAAATTGGCTCAGATTAAGCACACTGCACAAGAAGAGAAAGTTCATATTAATGGCTATTAACACCACAGTGCAGAAAACAAGCTACACATCTTTATTACCTTTTGATTTTGCATCAAATGGAAGAAATTTAAAGAAATATCTCCTTTTTGGATTTGCTACTAGATAAATGCTTAATAAGAAACTAGTTTGCATGAGAAAGGAAGGCTAGGAACTCCATTTCTGCAAAGCTTATTAATAAACTTTGATTTAATTAAACCTCTTAAAGACACCTTTATTTTCTGTAAGGTTGATCCAGCTTATATCTCTCTGCTGAAGGCCAGAAGATAGTGGGAGAGCATATTTTGAAGGGAAGTGTCTATTAAAGAATTAAGCCAAGATAAATCAATTCCCTGGCTGTCATAAGAGCTCTAGGGAGCCTTCATGTTTTTTTCCACTTTCAAACTGTCTGCAAACACAAGAAAATGTGTGTGCAAATGTTAGCAAATAGATATTTAGTGGCTGTTAGAGGAAAACAAATTCACAGGTCAAATGGGGATCCATATTTCAGGTCAGATTGTGTACTGTAGTTTATGTAGATTATGGAGAATCGTGTTTAAAATCTTTGTTGACTCGTTGGTCTCAGGCACAGTCACTTCTGCTATAACAGTGAAACTAACAGTTATTTTACCTCAAAGCTCTGCTTGCCTATTGCCAAAGTTCTGGGTCCGACTCTAAGTGATTTAAGTAATACTCAAACTCCTTTCCCCTAGATCTTGTAATAAAAGTATAATTTGATCTACTGCAGAATAAAAGCTACAGAAACAGTTGCACAAAGCTAAAAATCAGTTCATGTCACAAACATCTGTCGACAAAATACATGTTTATAAATGCTTATAATATGCCTAAGCATATTATAGCTATATTTAAGATGCATGTTTCTGGCATAGCTGTCAGCATCCCTAGACATGGAAAGTAAACACAGTATTCTAAATGTGGCAGAATGAATTATGATATTTTAAAGTGGTTATTCTTTTTTATGTTACGTCCTAAACATAACTGCTATACTGAATTATACCACTTATACAAGTTGACATGTAACCTAATTTTCCACTTGCTTCCTTGCCACCATGGCTCCAGGTTGTTGGTGCAAACACAAACACACACACACAAGCACAGTATCTAGGAGAATTCCTGGATGCCAAGATCCAAGTTTGGGGCAAGCACTCTTTGGTGAGATAACCCCAGCAAAGATTAAAAATGGCAAAACATGTGGCAAAGTAAAGCATGGACGTATAGGTTGCGAGACCTTTAAAAAATGCCCTTCAAAATGAGCTCCCGACTTTCCTTCTTCCCTTAGCATAGGAAACAAACTTACATCTGCCTCCTTCCTTTTCCAATTGAAGACTTATTGCTCCAACAGGCCTTCCCAGACGGATAAGTACCGTGCAGTAGGTCTCTACCATGGTCTCTGTCTATTTTTGTGTTGAATTTATGGTTCTCCTCAGCTACTGAAGACAGCATCCTGTAATCCTTCAGTGGCTCATCAAAGCTTTGCAAATCAGCAAGACCTCACATTGGCCCCTATACAAAAGGGGCACGAGAAAGCATGCTTGTTGGTCTGCTTCCTGTCATTTATTTTATTAAAATTATATATTTATTTTCCCCAACAAGGCAGCTTACAGATGAACCAGGAACAACGGAAACAAGAAGAGTGAAGAGTTTGGATTAGATATCCTGCTTTATCACTACCAGAAGGAGTCTCAAAGTGGCTAACATTCTCCTTTCCCTTCCTCCTCCACAACAAACACTCTGTGAGGTGAGTGGGGCTGAGAGACTTCAAAGAAGTGTGACTAGCCCAAGGTCACCCAGCAGCTGCATGTGGAGGAGCGGAAACGCGAACCCGGTTCACCAGATTACAAGACTACCGCTCTTAACCAATACACCAAACTGGCACTGAAAAACAATCATTCCCAGGTCCAGCAAAAGATATCTGACAAGATATACCAGGCGCAGAGGCACCGAGTTGTGGCTGACATTGGGGTGGGGGCCCATGTTACATGTGCATTGTGCATGTGTGTATTGCGTGTTTAGACCTTTTTAAACCCCCCCTAAATTTAGGCCACAACTTTATTGATTACATCAAGTGAGTGGTTGCATAGGCTCTGGTTTGACTAGCTGCCTGCACTGTGGCAGGTAGCGCTGACCCAGGGCACCAACATAGGTCAGCCTAGGGTGAACACCTAGATCAGTGGAAAGCCGGGGTCACACTAGTCCACCACCCAGATGTCCCCCTGGACTCAGGCATGGGCACAACCCCTCTCAGGGTTGACCAAACCATTGAGTCCCCGGATTCCTTCGCATAGGGATGGCAAGAGCATTCTCCCACCCCTATCACCTGAACCAGAGCCTATCCACAACCTTACAAGTTGTGACAATTTGCAACATAGCAGGCGAAACCCAAATGGCTACAGCCAATCAGCCAAGTGGAGAAAATTCCTGCTGTGCCCCTGTCCCAATGACAGACGACACATGATGGCATAGTAAGGTCAAGTGCAAGCCCTAAATATAGGGAGAGGTGGGCGGGTGTTCCGATGCACTGCTCAAAAGAGGATGCTCAGGGACACGTGCATGGGCATATATTGGTCCCTCGATCCTCTAAGCTAGCGTCCCATTGGCTTGATTAAACCCAGCATCAAGGGACCTACCAATAGAGTGTTGTGGCTATCCAAACGTACCCACCCACAACACAGTCTTTGGTTGCCAGGTCGCACCGCAACACGTGCCCTCTTTGAGGAAGGACACGATATGTCAGGTGTATCATGCATTGCATGTGTGATGACTGTTGCATTAGGAGAGGCCAACCAGGCCTCCTCCCAAATGCGACATTCATCCATCAGGCCATAATGATCTGTGCTGCCTGGGGCAACTTCCCCCCAGGTCTCCTCTGCCCCATGAAGATTGAGGGAGCTGAGCTCCAACCCAGTGGACATGGGGGGGAGGGGGCTGTAGGGTCCTTAGCCCCATAGAGTTGGTTCACACAGAGACAGATAAGTGCACAGCATTAGAATCTGGGGGAAAATGGGATCCCAAGAGGACTGTGTGTAGTGTATTTGTGTATACTGTGCATATATATTTACACACACATATATATGGGGAGTGGGAGTAGGTTACCAATGTTCCCTTCTTACCCAGACTCCTATCATGAAACGCCACATACCAGAAGGTGTCTCTTTATCAGGCACAGGCAAACTCGGCCTTCCACATGTTTTGGGACTACAATTCCCATCATCCCTGACCACTGGTCCTGTTAGCTAGGGATGATGGGAGTTGTAGTCCCAAAACATCTGGAGGGCCGAGTTTGCCTATGCCTGCTCTATACTGTGGGGCAGCTGAGACTGGAAGTGAGAGCTTGGGGGGGGGGGGAATCCACCTAAGGTAGATCACATCCAGAAACTTATATTGTTATCTGAAGATCTTTTGCCACATCCACACAGTATTTTATTTTATTTTTAAAAATCAAAATACAATGATCAGATACCTCTACAACAGAATGAAGTGTGCAGGGTTTAAGTAATTTACCTATGTCTTTTAGTTCTAACAATCTCTTAATTACTGTGCCTTTTATAAGCCAAATAGCAATTTAACTTTACAAGCCAATCTTTGTTCAGGGCAGCCCCTGTATTTATAAAACGCTTTTGCAAACAAAGCAGCATGCACATTTTAAAAAATTAACAATATAGATGTTTTCATGGTTAATTGATACACATTATTAAACACTTATTTGTTGGCTCTGTATTCTTTTCTTCGCATCTAATTTTGTATTCCAAGGGGGGGACATGCATCTTTTCAAACTGATCTTAATGGAAACTCTGCAATGGCAAACGAGTAACCAACCTGTGTGCAGTGGAGTACAGCTGGAAAGAATGCTAATTCTCTGCCTCAATGCTGCCTTCAAAGAGATTATTCAAGCCTTCCTCTGACACGGAACAGAGTGATCAGCCAGCAACGAATGCACATGAAAATAACCTTTATCCGCTTTAACAAAAAGGTAAACTAAAAAAGCAGTCAGTCATGCCCTAATTATTTACTTTTAGCTGGAGCAAAGGGAAGGGGGAATGCAAATCTATTTCAATTATGGCTTTGTAATTGGAATGATTAAAACTAGCCTAGGTTTGCAAATGTGGATTAAAAGAAAAAAACCTCCAAGAATTTAAATAGTACTGTAACTTACAAACTAGGAATTGAATTTTTTTCACGGTAAAATGGCTGTGGTAAAGATATGGAGGAGTGGTGATGCACAAATACAGTTAAACTAGATATCTGGATCCAAAATACCAAAACAAATATTAAGACTGTTGTACACCACCCCAGTTGCTGAGCAGAAAGAGATTCCAGAGATTTCACCCAGCTCACACAGATCTCTGGCTTTTGTCTTCCTCACTACCAGCCTGAGCAAACTACTTTGTTATACCAATAACCATACTTAGGTGGTAATAAGGACACTTGCTTGGCTAATTCAACAATGGATTCCTCGATTAGATATTAACACTTGCTGGATCCAGGACCCCAGGGATTAGAAGGGACTCGGGCATCATGCAGGCTAAACCTCAAACTCACAACAATAAATTCTTGATTCTTTTTTTGGTATTTGAGATTCTGACCCAAATTCCTTTAATTGTCATCACTGGTTCTCCTCTTCTTTTTTTGTCACAAACATTTTGCTATCGAAAGGGAAATTCCTGATTCAGGTTTGCTTTACCACATTTTGATACATAGTGAAAATCTCTTTGTTGGAAATGAAATGTTTACTTACAATGTTTATAAGCCAGTCAACACTTTGAGTTATCTGGGCAGCATTGATAATGTCAGTATTGGAAGTAGAGTGTCTTTGATGACGCTTAACACAGAAAGCTGGAAAATCATGGCAAGGGACTGTTTGGACACTGAGGAACCGAATTCAATTTTAAAAATGATAGTTTTCATTCTCACAAACCCTTGAAGTGGAGGTGTTGAAGAGCAATGAACAAAATTGCCATCTAGTAATGGATATAAATAGCAAGCAGAATAGCCTGCAACCTTGCATAGAAGATACTTCCCAAAATTCACTTGAATTATCAATCCCAAATGGTGTGGTGGGTCTTTAGGCTGAATCAGTAGAACCAAACCAACTGCCTCCCTTACAATAAAGCAGTCTTGTGCCATCTTAAAGACTGATAAAGTTGTCATGAAGCATAATCCCACATTGGCAGTCTATATATTTACAGGAATTCGGAGGCACCTGTAGGAGCTTAATATTCTATGCAAGTTGGGTAAGGGTAGTTTGACACCATCACCGGAACCGCGTGGACTATTATGGTATAGCTGCTGCTTATTTGGTCATGTTAATATTTTGTGTTGATGCCCTGCTTTTGCACCTGCACATTAGCACTTATCAGACCAGACCAACAATGCCATAAGCTGTTATTAGATGCATGAAGAAGAGAACGGAAACAAGAAGAGAGAAGAGTTTGGATTAGATATCATGCTTTATCACTACCCGAAGGAGTCTCAAAGCGGCTCACATTCTCCTTTCCCTTCCTCCCCCACAACAAACACTCTGTGAGGTGAGTGGGGCTGAGAGACTTCAAAGAAGTGTGACTAGCCCAAGGTCACCCAGCAGCTGCTTGTGGAGGAGCGGAGACACGAACCTGGTTCCCCAGATAACGAGTCTACCGCTCTTAACCACTACACCACACTGGCTCTCATGCTCAGAACTTGATATTTTAACAACTTACTTGGTCTGAGAAACTACCCATCCTTCCTGATAATTTGAAATCAACTCACTTTCTTAAAAATGGTGCTATAATTTATTGAGGATTGGCCCAGCCTCACCTTCAATCCAGCAATCTAATCAATTCTCATGAGACCCTGGCAAAGTCATGTAGGGCAGGGCAAGCTTCATGCAGCGGCACAGATTGATATTTACAAAAATCAAATGTTTTAGTGGCTTCGTACGACCAAATTGGGTGGGTGGGTGGGTGGATAAAACATTCCCCTCTAAACAAGCCAACCAACAAGTTTTAAAGTCTGGCCAAACACAACAATGTTTTTAAAGAAACTTGCATCCCTTTCAATGCAACAATTAATATTGCATGACAGATTTTGAAAAATTAAAGCAGCCTGTCTGCCTTCGCAGTACAATTCTAAAAGCAGCATTCCAAGAATGTGCACTGCCAAAACATTATGAGCCAACTTAGAATTATCAATAAAAACAAAGGTTTATCATTCATGGATGAGGTTTACAATTAGTACAGATACAATATGAGTGGAAGGAAGTTCATTCATCTCTATTTCATTTGTTCTCTCCAACCCACTTCAGCTTATCTTCATATAGAATCCTGCCATTACCATTTCAAGACATCCATTTTTTAATGAAGAGTTGTAAGATTTGTTTCATTGACACATGTTTCCCAGTAATAAAAAGTGGTGTAGTGAGTCAGGAGATCTGTGGTTCAAAGCCTACATCAGCATAAACTTATTAGGCAACTCTCATGCATCAGTTTCCCCCTTAATACAAGGGACAATATATCCTGGTTGGTTTACATGAATAAATTTATTTTAAGAATTTCAGAGATAATGCACATAAAGTATACTGACAACCACATAACACTATATAAGCACCAAGTATTATTATAACTAAGAGAATAGCTTGTGTTCACATGTTGCAATAAGCCAGAATCGGTAGTTTACTGTGGTTTACTTTGAGTGAATAGTACAGCAAGCTCCCAACTTATGTGGGGGTTACATTCTGGGGCACCTAAAGCCAAAATCACTTATAATCAAAACACATTGTGTTCAATGGTAGGTGGAAAGACATTTTTCCTGGACACCCGCCCCCTTTCCACCCCATTTTTAATTTTTAAAAATATTTTTGCCAAGCATGTAAAGCTGAATTTGCACAAGTTAAATGAGTGTAAATTGCAGGCTTACCGTATGCCAGTAACCACAGCCCCAACCCACCCACTTTGCTCCTCTCCTGGAACAAATGGAAGAAACAAACCAGGGAAACACATCTAAGTTTCGCTTGTCATGACATCCCAACTTGGGATCCTGGTATGTTTCTCCCTAACAAGTCTGAATTACTAACTATCCTTAAGCCATACTTTAGTGAAGACTTAGGAATCCTGTCCTGTTTGGAAGCAACAAACCAGGATTTCATATTTGGATGTCATGAAAATCCAAGCTTAATTGCAACTTCACAGTTCCCCCCCCCCCTATTGCTTGCCTTGGATGAGCAATCAGGCCATGTGTTCAGAGCATTGCGTATTCAAAGTAAATGGCAATAAGATGGAAACCCTGGCTTATTGTGAGATGTACCGGTAACTCTGGCCTGTGGAAAAAAGAACTGGGTAAAAAAAGAAGATGTGAACTCCTAAAGCATTTTGCACACAAACTCAGAAATTATTTTCTTCCCATTCTCATAGGAAATCCTGCAACGTCTGCTGATGCTACGATTGCCCTTCCTTCCAAAGAACCTTGTAGTTTACTTGTAATTGCTGTATGAAGCAGTCATTTGACAAGTTATTGAAGGGAAGCAAATTTAAAACAAGGTCTAATGTGTTCCAAAAGTGAATTGGAAGAAAGAAAGAAAAAAAGACTCTTGCTTCTGTGACAACCCTGCCAGAGGATCTCAAAAAGTACTTAAAATGTTGAAGCACCTGACAGGAAAATAATAGGTTGTCAATAAAGCATGATAAATATTTCAAGGACAGAACAAAAACCACATTTGTCGACTATACAAACATAGTTTTCAGTCCTGGCTTCCTAATGTTAACCCTTTGTTATTCATATGTTAACTATTATCTGGCATTTTAAAATGTTAGAATAGCATGGATTAGATGAGAAGCGAGCAACAAAACATAGCACATATCTAGCCCATATTGCTCCTAAAAACCCACTGGACTATTTAGCCCACAGAAAAGTCATTCCTACGCAAGCAAAGGAAAAGTTAGCAGACCCAATAGGCTCATAGGTCTTCTACTGCCTATTCCTAGTCCAACCTCCTATATTTGAACTGTCTCAGTTGGTCATTATAAAAGCAAGTGTTTAAGAACCAGTAACCAAGTTTTTATTTTTTCTTCTCTCCCCCTGCCTCTTTCCCCTTAGTGCCATGTCTTTTCATTTTTGTCTTAATTGATTTTATGTAAGCCGCTCTGGGGGCGTTTTTTGCTGAACAATAGAGGAACAAAATCCTGCCATCATCCCTAGCTAGCAGGACCAGTGGTCAGGCATGATGGGAACTGTAGTCCAAAAACAGCTGGAGACACAAGTTTGGGAAACACTGCTCTAAACAAACAAATAAAACTAAATTTCAAAAAAAAGAGATTTTTATAGTATTACTGTAAGGTTATTTGTCGTGAAATCATGTTTTTTTAAAAGAGGTAAAGCTTTTGTTTTGAAATGTTTAAAGGGTTTTATACATAATTGAATATAGTGCCTCTAAAGGGCTATAAGTATCTGCTGAGAGCTGTGGAGATGGTTTATTAGCGGTGTGCCAGCAACAGGCCTGAGTGACAGCTAAACTGTCATGCTTTCAATCTGCCAAACCAGCAACAGAAGCTGGTAAATTCAAATTACTCAATCGGTAGACATCTTGCTTCATCGTATTGGACCATAGCACAAACTAATGTGGCGTACTGCTCAACCGTTCTGATTTAAGCAGAACATCCTAGATTTACAGAAGCTATCCTAGCTTCTGATTGGATCCCAGAGAGTCCCTTTTTTTTGGTCTAGCACTCTGGCTCAAGTCAACTGGCATGTGCCAGAGTGCTGAACCAAAAAACACTCATTTTTTTGGTCTCATGCAAGAGCTCGGAACCAAAAAATGATAGTCCTGATTTTGATCGGAGGGATGTGGCAGCAGAAATCCATCCATACTGAAATGGCTGGGGTGTTTTGTGTGTGCTGAGTAGAGAGAATATAAATGCTAAGCACTGGTCAAGAAAGGAGAGTTACTGGGAATTGCTGGGAGAGGCTATGGGTCAGCTAAAGGAAGAGCTGGATGTTGGACTCGGGCACTGGACATCAAATAACTTAAGAATTCTCTGCTGCTTTGACTGAGCAAGGAGACAGAAGACTGTTGTAAGTGTTCTAGTGGATTAGACCAATATCCTTCATATAGTACAGAAACATTTACAGTTGCTAAATCAAGAAAATCTGAAATTTTTTGTTTCAAGGGGAACCAATAACATGGCACTGCAGCCAGTCTGACAAGATGCTTAGTATTCCTTGGAGTCATCAAGTTTTATTTGGACGAGACAACTTTCTCAGCAATTGGTTCAATGCCCAGTTTTGGCCTTGGACTGCATCATATCAATATTCCATGAAAGATGCTTTTCTACACTTCAGACTTAAGAGTTATAATATCTAGGCTGCAATCTTGTTTGCATTTATCTGGAAGCCTCACCGAACAATACTATCAATTTTTGAAACAATTAGAAAATGTCCTAGTTTTAAAAACCTAGCACTGCATTTTTGCTAAGGTGAATTCCAGAACAAGAATATTATAGTAAACAGGAATTCCAGCCTCCTCTCCACCCTCTGCCACAAAAGAAGTGGCTTCAGCACATGCATATCATACAAAACTTGTTGAATCTTTCCCCATCACTGCACCTCCATGACTGGAAAGACGTTAATATAACACATAATTGCACTCTGGTTGTACTGTACAGGGTATGAAGAATGAATGATTGAAAAGCAAAGACAAAACAGGTATAGTCATTGGGAGGAAGAGATAGTGTGCTCATATGCCCCATGTGTAGTGATGTTACCACCACTACGAATTCAGTTGTTCAAATAAAATATATATTTTAGTCTGAATCCAGTCTACCAATCCCAAATTCACACACTGCCCATTGTATTACTATTTGAAATACCTAATGTGGATTGGGTCAGAATATAAAAATCTTCTACATGGTATATACCTTCGTTTTCAAAAAGTATTTGCAAACCACCCTTAAAATATCATTTTTGTTCAGATCATGAACAATTAATCAGATAAAAGACAGTGAATCAGGAAGTAAATTAATTAGTTCTCAATTTTATCTCAGTGACGTGCTCTTCTCTCAAGAAGTGATAGATTAATTCCATTGCCACCTAATTATCCTTTTAAAGAAGAGAAAATGCAGACATTGTCACTAACATGGATATAAGGAAACAATTTTTAAGTTTTTTCCTATGACATCTGAACAGCAGTCAGGGGATACTTTCAACAAAACACACACACACAAACACATTTCCCTGAATATTAGTCCAAAGACATAAGCGAAAATTGGGAAGGTTTCGTGTAGTGATTTAAGGCAGTATCCCGATGTTGCCAAAACCTCCATATTCCAGAGTAGGGTTCAGGAACTGGAGATAAGAAAAAGATGTAGGGATGAGCAGAAGTGTGTGGTACCGTAAGATTCTCCTGTTGACTAGCACCCTTGAGCTCAAGAGAAGTATTTTCATGAGTAAGTAAGTCCTTATGCATGATAAAGTCAAGGGAGAAAAGAAACAAGCTTGACAGAGAAAAGTGAAGCATTGCACTAGTCAGAGAACAAGCAAGCAAATTAAACAGGAGCCTTGGAAATGAAACGTGGTTGTAATGATCCCCTTTTCTCTGGTTGAAGTCAAACCCTGCCCCTATGATTAAATGTCATTTATTCTTTCAATTTCCTTAGTATTTTTATGGGGGGGGGGGGGGGGACAAGGACTGTTGGTGCATTATTTCCCATTACTGTTATTGTATTTTGCACCAAGAGAGTACAAGATCACTCCGGGAGATGTCTGTAACCAACTCCCAAATCAATCTCCTCGGAGTGCGTACAGGAGCATACAGGACTGAAAATTCAATGTAAAGTGTGCCAGCTGGAAGGACATCACATCACATACCCACTCCTCTGCCAACAGTGTAAAATAAATCAATATCAGACAACATTAATAGTTGAAATGCTTTAAATATTGTCTGGATGGGGGGTTTAAAAGTTTTCAGCCCAACTCCAAGCTCATCTCCGTTCTACTTTGGACCAATATCTTTCTTTAAAATGCAAGTTTCCGCCAATCACAAAGAAAACAAAGAGTGCAGTTCAAAGAACGGGCACAAATGAAAGGTACTACAGAGAGCCAAGTGGTGGGCATAAGGAGAATTGTGCGCTCCTTCAAATTGTACACCTACCCCTGGCTTTTGGTATGTGATGCGGGCAGACCAGAACAACATCTAGTTTGCCCTAAAAGCTAAGAACTTCCTGACCACCCCTAATGCATATTCAAGAGCAGGGGCCTCCCGCCATTCCCAAGCGCTGCCGTTCCCTCCGTCACCCCAGGAGCAACAGTGCACAGCCGAGCGAGCACCCCGTCCGTGCAGCGCTGCTGCTCCCGAGGTGACCGGCAGCATGGGGAGTGGCAGGCGGGGCCGCCGCTACGCGGCAGACGAAACCCAAATGGCTACAGTCAATCAGCCGTGGGGAAAATTCCTGCTGTCCCAACAACAGACGACACACAACAGTATAGCAAGGTCAATCGCAAAATGCCCTAAAATTAGGAAGAGGTGGGCGGGTGTTCCGATGCACGAGCCGAAAGAGGAAGCTCTGGGACACATGCATGAGTTTATATAGGCCCCTTGATCCGTTTAGACTGAACTCCATTGGCCAGTTTAAACCCAGCAATGAGGGACCTACCAATCGGGTGTTGTGGCTATCCAATAGACCCACCCACAACCAGGAGGTCAGTCTCCAGGTCTCACAGCAACACGCGCCCTCTTTTAGGGAGGACATGATTTGTACTAGAGCAGTTCCAATGGGTTGTTTTGACCCCTAGGTAAGTTTGTGTTAACAAAGGCCTAATTTTTCTCTTTAAGCCTGTGTCTGTTGATGTTCCCTTAGGGAACTCCAGGCAGGATGAACCCTTTACAAATTCCTCCAGCATGTCTGCGACTAATGAAATTTCAGCAACCACATATTTATTTCCTGTGTCAAGTTGCCACTTAACATGAACATTGCTGTCTCACAATGCGGCTGAACATAGCCTGGCAGCATATCCACATGTTTATGGCAGACCTATCTGTGCCTGGGATAACCTACAAGTGTGAGCCTGCACTTACTTTTTAAAAGTCTACTTAGATACATTTTTTAAAGGCTCCTCCTGTTGCTATTCACGAAGAAATACACGTGTCCAATAATTATAGTTATCATGACTAATTTGATTTAGACATTCAATGTGGCGTTCAAAGCTATGTAAAAGCTAAATAAGATGAAGATAAGATAATTTGCACACTGTAGTTTTCTATGAAATAAGGTTATACTTTCCAGGAAAATTAATTTTGTAACACATTATTTCTTGATATTCATAAAAAGACACTGTGTATTATATACAGAATCTTTTCAAAAGAAAGTTGGAATAATATAATAAAAATCACACAAATGGAACTTACTGAAAGTTGCTGCTCAAAATTACAAACGAAGAAAGGCAATTTCTCTGTTTGGTCTTGGTGCTCTCCAATCCTTGTGCCGATCACTTCTTCCTAAATAACAGTGAGGAACGCTGTTGAAAATGAAAGCAATTATTATCCCTAGCAAATGACTGCATTTCTTCTCACATACAGAAGCCCCTGTAGTACTATAATTATGCATTGTCTGTCTATTTATAAGCACCAGAACTTTGTAAGACAGTAAAAATGAACTCATGCCAAGCCACCACTTAACCAAATATGCTTGTATAAATACAGCAGCATTATTGGAAGCAGGCTCAACATTTTCATTGGATCATCATGTTCCAAAACTATCAGATGAGGTTTAATCTTTAATAAGAGCTTATCTCTAACCAATACCTAAAGTGGTTTGCTTTAAGAGGGAGACAAAGTAAGATTTCCAAAATGCCTTGCACACCAGGTTTAAAACACACAACTTGAGTAGAAAATATATACAGTACAGCAGTGTTTTTCAACCACTGTTCCGCGGCACACTAGTGTGCCGCGAGATGTTGCCTGGTGTGCCGTGGGAAAAATTGAAAAATTACTTTATATATAGTCAATATAGGCACAGAGTTAATTTTTTTTTAACATTTTCTAATGGTGGTGTGCCTCCTGATTTTTTTCATGAAACAAGTGTGCCTTTGCCCAAAAAAGGTTGAAAAACACTGCAGTACAGTATAGGGAACATATATCATAGAGCGTTCACAACTTTAAAAAATCAATGTACCGGTATATAAATGAAGTAAAAGTCAATTAGTGAGTGAAATGCACGTATCACTATGTAAAAAGGTCAGATCAACTTGTGGGCCACCAGGCTGAATGCAGATTGTCAGCCACAGGGTTCAGCTATCAAGTGGCAGAGCATGATTTGTCAATCAACTGGCAGGCCATAAAACTGAGGAACCTAACTCCCAGTTCATCAGCCTGAACATTTTTCTGACCTATCCAGACCCCACCAATTTTAGCACCAATTGCAAACACACAGACACAGCACTGGAATAGCTGAAGTCCAGTGTGCTGATAGGGGTGCAAATAACACCCTACCCCCACGTAATCAGATTGACTATATGATGTGTGGAGATGTTGCAATAACCCCTTCCTCTACTGATCTGTATGTGCATGTATGTGGAGACCATACCCAGCACTGTAATATAGCCCACAGGCAGATGGGCCAAGTATGAATGCGGCCCTCAGACATAGGGATGTTGGGCAATTCTGATGGAAACGGAAATTGCCTGTGGTTGCTTATTCGTCCCATGTCTGGAACGAAAATCAATATGACCAATTATGATTGGTATTTACAGTTGTTTTCAGTCCTCAAACCCTGCATAATTGATGGTGGTTTCCCTGCACTGCAATAAGTGTTGCATTTCCTTTGTATAGAAAGGAAAGGTGTGTGATGATGACATAATTAACAAATCTAGTAAAATTCCACTTCAGTGGACAGCAAAATGAACAACATTGTCTTTTTCAGAAGCCTAATGGCAGCAGAACAGAAACAGCGTAGCATGTGACAAACACTGGTCAGAAGAGCAATCAATGCCTTCTTGCACCCTACTGAGCAGCCCTTGCCATAAAACATAGCTACTAAGCTACATTTGTTTTGATGGGTCACAAGTTCTGCATGCCTGTTCCAAGATCATGGCCAACACCTCTATTAAGTCACTGTGTTTGCTATGCTAAGCTCTTCTTCCTGAATGAAGCCGGGGGGGGGGGATGCTGGAAAAGTGGGAGGTAAGGTAACAGCTTACATTTAGTCAACCTGTTGCCTCTGAGACACCAATACACATACACCTTCCCACTTAGTTATTGCATGGAAAATCAACTTCTTTATGGAGAATCAAGTTTCTTTCTGAAGCCAGCAGATGCAATTCCTATCTCCACACATATCTTAGACCAGCCAATACATCCCCCACTGAAGAAAGGCAAATAGTGGCATTCTTAAAAGTCTTAGAAGCAGTTATTCAAAGGCTGGGCGTGGACACCAGAAGGGCTCAACAACCAACAAAGCTTCTTTCTGGAAATATAACTAAGTGAAAGGGAAGGACAGAGGGAGGCAAGGATGAGAAAATCAAGAGCCAAGGAAGCTGGGGCAGAGAGCCAAATGGGGAATTGTAGCTGGCATTCACTCAGCTACAACTTATCTTTCTGATCATGTTTTCTTACACATGACCATCATCTGGAAGACACCTTGGTAGAATGAAAACAAAAATCTAGCAATGTAGATTGAGCTCAAGGTCAAAGGGTGATGCTGTGTACTATTGCGTAATAGCTGTAGTAACAACCCAGCATCATTATTGGAATAATACAAGACAATGAACACCATGAAGGCTTAAATATTTAAAGTTCTTTTGAAAAAAAGAAAAGTACACATTCCTTCGAAGATCCTCCTGTTTTTAAACTACTGAAAATGGTCAAGGTAAAGAACAAACAATCAATTACAGTAGTTGAGTACCTCTCAATTAGTCGAGTAAATTCAGGACAAGCTAAAGCATACTAGAGCATGGATGAACGGACACAAAAACAAGACAGTCATTGGCACCAGAAGCTCATCATTTATAGACACATGACTAAATTGGATATAGTGGCTTCTTTGTTGCGTGTAGAGGTCCTCAAGTCCACCCCCAAGTAACTCACGCCAGACACAGAAATTTTGTTAAGGTTAAATGGCATAAAAATTTGGCCACAACCGTTTTATTAAATTACACCATGTGAGTGGTTGCTTAGGCATTGGTTTGACTATGTCCCATCTAGGGGACAGGCTGACTTCCAACCGCTTCGTGGAAGACAGCAAGAGGGAAAACACTTTGGGGAGAGTATTTGGGGGACGGGGCGACCAAGACCCTCCCTCTCCCTTAATGCTCCCAGGGGCCCTTGCGTGGCCCAAACCCATGACCTGGGATGACAAGCATGGAGAGCCCCTGGATTCCTTTAACGGAATTCCCTGCGCAGCAGCAGCAATGGAGGGGCAGGCACGGCCAACCACTTCCCCTCCCGCGATCCAATTAAATAACCAATGCCTAACCGCCAACCTTACAGTTGTGACTAATTGCTATGTAGTAGGCGAAAGCCCAATGGCCAAAACCAATCTGCCAATTTGGGAAAATTCCTACTAGGCCCCTGTCAAAGCAGACGACCCCATGACAGGCAATAGCAAGGTCAAAGCGCACGCCTATACCAAGGGGGGGGGGATGGGAGATCCGATGCACGCAGCAAAGAGGGGCAGTTACTAAGAACGCCCAGTATATATACCCCTGACCTGTCCATCAACATTTTGCAACATACTAATCTCCCCAACAACTGCCTCGGCCCCTATCAATACTCTAGCTAACAGATTAGATCCCTCCCCACAACTTTAGCAGGGTGTCTTGCTAGGCCCCAACCGCAACACGTGCTCTCTATGAAGGAGAACACGCTTTCTCAGCTGCAAACAGAGTTATCAATGAAAGTTGAATATGACCATTTAAATTGTAAAGCACAAGTATAAAATTTCATCATCAAATTTAGTTGAGTAAGAAGAATAAGATATGCTGGATCCTTTCCAACAAGTTGTATCATGGGAGCTATATTATCAGTGAAAAGTAATTAGCGTGGCACGGCCCCCAAACCAGCCCCTCATTAGAATAAAATTCACACTGACACAGAATTTTAGTTTAAGGTTATTGGGCAAAATTTTAGGCCACAACTTTATTGTTTACAGAAATGTGAGCGGTATTGACTTACGCATTGGCAAAGGTCTATATCAGACTCCTGCCCCCTTTGCAGGAAGTCAGTAAGGGTAAACCACCCAAAGAGGAAGCCACATTGGGGGAACTCGCCTGCAGCTCTCCTCGGTGTTCCCAGAGGCCTGGCATGGCCCTAGCCCCTCAAGCGGACTTCGGACAGGATCCAGGCCCTGGATTCCTTTAACGGAATACCCTTGGTCAATGGAGGGGCAGGCAATGGCTGACCTCCTCTCCCCCACAAATCAATGAGGCAATTCCTAACCGCCAAACCTTACATTTAGCAGATTGGCCAGTGCCAATCTGCCAAATGGAAAAATTCCTACCTGGTTCCCGTCCCAAGACAAGTGACCAACCAAAGTCCAAAGCAAGGCCAGATGACATCTAAAATAAAGGGCGGGTGGACGGGTGTTTGGCAGTGCAAAGCAGGTGCCTGACACGCGTCACACTGCCACTTTTATATCCTCCCATGATCACCCCACAAAAAAGTGACAGAAGCCGGGGTGATCGTGGTGCCACCCTGGCAGGATGACATTACTCCACCCACACCAGGGGGGAAGAAACTGGCCTGGGGGCCTGCCAACAACCAGGACCATACTTAAAGACGATCCCACTTTTTGCACAAAACACAAGATACTACTATCCTGTAGCACTATTTAGAATACAAGGTATTTACAGAGCATGCCCTATGCTTAAAATTAAGTTCTGCGTTAAATGGAGCTTACTTTCTAGTACTGTATGTTTAGAATTGCAGTTTTAGGGTGCAATCCAGACAAACATAGGTGAGCCTAATTGACACTGAAATCAACAACCAGATTTCATATTTAGATGCTTCAGCCACATTGCTGTCAATAGGACTTAGGTGTCCATAATTTTCTCAGGAATGGCCATAATTTAAGTTCTAGTTATCCACTATAACAAATGACAAAATAGAACACTTTGTGCCAAACTACATCTAGTTGGGCCAAACATTACTCATTTTATTTGTTTATTTCATAAAATTTATACACCGCTTGACTGTAAAAACAAACAAACCTCAAAGCAGTTTACAAAAGATAAGCAATAAAATCAAGGGGGGGAATCACAATCCTACTTTAAAACACACAAAAGTTAAAATGCTAAAACAGATTAAAATTACCTCAACTTTCTAAGCATCTGGGTACCCATATTAACCATGCCTTGTGAGATTAACAATAAAATACACCAACACCCACAGGATTGACAAACTAGGCTGCCCTGGTGTAATGGGAGATTTCTTGGCCTGACTGTGATTTAATGTTTCTGCTGCTCCATATTAACCAAGTTATGACATGTGATTAATGTTTTATATAATTGTTTTGAATTGGTTTTTAATTAATTATTATGATGATTATTCTATGTTTTTAGAGATTCTTGTTTTTAACTGTAAACTGCCTTGGATCCCATCAGGCGAAAAGGAGGGACATAAATGAACAACAACAAAAAAGTAGCATAGTATCCTATTATTCACAGCATAGTATTAAGAACTTAGGCCTCATCCACACTTACCTTCTGCCCTGTGTTTTCTAGCAGCAACCCATTTCCAAGTGCTTTTTGTTGTTTTGTTTTGTTTTGTTTTTGACATGCTGCTTTCTCCAGAAAAACCCACTCTTTAATGCTGAACATACAGCAGCTTGCATTTTCCGTGGAATTGTTTTCAGCAGTAAAGAGTGCATTTTTGCAGAGGAAGCAAAACAAAAACAAAACAAAACCCAACCCTGAGACACGGAGCTTTTAAGCACGGACGTATGTCTAGAAACAGAAATGGCACAAAAGGAAGTCTGGATGAGCCCTCAGGCATTCTGACAGGGACTGGTTTGGTGTGAAAACTTATTGTCAAATAGGAGCCTGGCCTTTGTCCTTCACAGCCTTACTTTATTAGCAGTCTTGAGTGACTCGTGTTGTGCAACGTTGTGCTATTTAGGCTTTGTTATTTAGGCTTAACTCAGCGCAGAAAAAAAATCGCAGGGTTTTGATATCGATGCTTGGGATAATTATCAACGCAGTCACTGTTCATGCTTATTTCACTATGCGTCTTCAGGCTTACAATTTAGGAGCAAGCTACAAAATGCTTTGTAGCCAAAAGGACTGTGGAAATAACTGGTGCACCAACCAATAACCATTTAGAATGGGGTGTCTCTACATAGACAGTCTGACTCCTGTACCAGCACAAGGTCACCGTAGTGTCACATTACAATCATGCTGGGATCAGCTTTATGACACTGTTATAAGCACATACGCCAGATACAGAACTATAGGCTGGGCTGAATTTAAATATACTAAGCCTGCATATTTAAGTCCCAGCAGGAAAGAGACGTTTCTGTAATTTAAATTCCCATTTAGACTCTTATCTTAAAGGTTTTTTTCCAGTGTGAGAGCTGTTATTTCCTCCATGTCAACCTGCTGCTTTGAGATTCAAGGATAAACTGATACAAAACCAAAAAGGGGTTGTTGAAAAATAAAAACTACACTGACTGCACAATATGTTTAGCCAATTCAAGAAGTCAGTCGGTTCAGAAGGTCAAACTACTTCAAAATCTTCATTCATTAACATTTTGGAATTAATTCAACAGCCTTTTACAATAGTTTTACCATATATTAAAAATTTTAAAATATAAATTCTGACAACTGCATATTTCCAGACTTAGCAAACAAGCATAACAATGAATAATCCACCAACCTCACCTGACACTATAATGTTTTCTTTTTATTTGGAATGGTACATGCATTTGAAAACTAATACCGGTAGATGGATACAGAGTTGTAAGAAAGAACAGATCGAAAAGAGCAACCAGCAGAAGAAATCATTTACAATGACTTTTCCGATTAATTCTCAGTAACAAAATTAAATGAGTCAATGCAGTCATGGTTTGTTTGTTTTTTAAAGACAAAGAAAAAAAATGTGTTTTTCACCTTTCTTGCTTCAATTCTCATTGAAGCCCTGTGGTGGACATCACTTACATCACCATCCTATGCATGGTCTACTCAGAAGTGGGTCCTGTTGAATATGCTCCCAAGACTGCAGCTCAAGCATTGAACAGCATCAAACCATCCTATTCCTTTTTGAATTGAAAGTTGACTAATGCAACAGATTTTAGTCCTCTGGGTTTACAGTATAATGGGCAATTACAAGTATCTTTCCTTACCTGGCTTTCTGTGACAAGAGGGTTTGGGGGGGTTTTCAGATGAAAACATGAGGAGAGATGCTAAATAAATACCTTCTATACGGAATCCATATCATACTGCACACCCTGACAACTGTTAATAACCCTTCCATATATATTTTCCCAGCTCCATCTGTAAAAATCTTGCTCAAATATTCACTCCAATCAAACCATTTACAAATACAGAAACACATCGATATGCAATTCTTGATCCTTTTTATAAGACCAAATAATGCCACTGGGACTCACTTACACTGCCTGCCAAACAGATTGATATTCAATTCAAGATGTCGTCTTGACCTATAAAGCTCTTTCAAATTCTGATCAATATCATCTCTGGTTGCTGCCTCTATATGCGCTTTGATGACATAAGTCATCAGATATCTTGCTAGTCTCAGTACGGTAAGATTAGAATTGTTGCCAACTTTGCCAAAACAGCCAAGCTATGTGCAATTATAGACGGAAAGCATAACAGAAATATACTAGTGCTGCTTTTCAACACACCTTATCTTTAACTATGGCCCACAATCTGCAGATTTAATCTCATTTAATTCAGATGTTCCTCTACTGTGACCTTAATTTGCCCTCCCTCCTTTAAAAAAAATACAATAAATACCTTCCAAAATTTGGTTGTCATTTTACCAAAAATCATGCCATCCTACCATGGTAAGGTCATGTTGCCCCATACAAACAGCAGTCAGTCAAACAGAAGATGTTCAAGCAAAAAAGCTACAGATGCATTTGGAGCCAACATGGAGGAAGATGTGCCAAAAGGATTCCCCCCCCCAAATCAATTACACTCTTTTCAACATTGTGCATTCACTTTTTTCCGCTATGCACTCAATTGATTTAGATCACAGCTGGGGAATCTTTGACCCTACATATGTTGTTGGAGTCCTGGAAGGCCAATGCTTCCTCAGCCCTGCTTAAGACCATATACAGTGGTACTTCGGGTTACATACGCTTCAGGTTACAAACTCAGGTTACAAACCCAGAAACAACACTTCAGGTTAAGAACTTTGCTTCAGGATAAGAACAGAAATTGTGCTCTGGAGGCACAGCGGCAGCGGGAGGTCCCATTAGCTAAAGTGGTGCTTCAGGTTAAGAACAGTTTCAGGTTAAGAACGGACCTCCAGAATGAATTAAGTACGTAACCAGAGGTACCACTGTAGGTGGGATTACACTTATGAAATGTTGAAGCACTATGAGCTATTTATTTTACTTGGAGAAGTGACAACTAAAATTATGAAAATACAATCACTGTCATACTATGGTGAAAGAGCTAAATTTTAACTATGTTTTCCATTTCAAAGCAGAGGAACAAGGCTGATAATTATTTTCTCGATCTATATTCAGGTATGTGTATAAAGAGCACTATGCCATTCGTGGTCAGAATACGTGTCACAGGTATGTAGAAACCACAACTCTATTTGTAGTGATCTCATTTTACTTTCAAGGTGATAGGCATTCAGCCACCTTATTTTCTTTTCAATATCTGAGATTATTTCTCTTACAGTCTTCAGTAGTTGTGTATAATTACTTTTCTCTTTTTCCTGTTTGTCATAAGTACTGTTTGCAACACATGATACATTAGAATTCAACAGTAGCTTCAGCATTGTGCTAAAAAGTGTATAAATATGTTAGTCTCCAATTTCCTTAGACACAATTACAAATGGAGAAAGCACAGGGAATGTTACAAAGTTTATTGTAGCATGTTTATTTAGTGTTCATGTGTATTTCATAGGTCACATATTCCCATGTTTCATATCTCCTCACAAGCAATTATCAGCAACACTGTTAGACTACAATGTCATGTCATGAAATTTCAATATTCATTAGCAGAAGTATGAGCTCCATAAATGGGCTCATTTTCTGTTGCTTTCAGACCATGTCATCAGGTTGTTGCTTTTTTCAGGACTCATTGGCATTTCTATCCAAGCTACCCCCAACATCTGTGTGTCTCATTAGAGGCATCTGATGAAGTACTGCATACACTCTTTATAGGAATCATGATCTACACCCAATTAAAATGTTCCTGCCAGTCCACTTAGGTCAGAAAAAAATGTGAGCTAGGGGGGGAGTAGTAAAGCGGAAATGCCAAAACATAGCAGTTATGTTCAGGGCTTTAACTTCCAGACCAAGGGGTTATTGCTGAATGTAACCTGGCCAGATAGAATCCTCATCCTTTGTAAATCTAACAAAAACAAAACCCAAACGATTCCGTACTCAACAGCCAGGCTTTAGGGCTTTACATGAAAAGTAAAGAAACCCTAACTAGACTTTCATTGCTTTTTCCCCCCAGTACCCCAAAGCCTGAAGGGACTTGAAACAAAGTGTGTCAATGAACTCAGCATCTCTGATATTGGTAGTGAAAAACACATAGAACAAAGGCACTATGTTGATTAATCCCAGCTGGTATTCCTAAACCTAAGAACATATTCCCTACAGCAAGTCTAACAGGGGTGGCCAATTTAGAGGGTGGGGGGGAAACCCTGATAACAATCATCATCAATGAGCTCAAATTGCCCAGGGAGGGCAAATATGCTTTCCAATTATTTTCCTGCATTGAGAGAGAATAATTTGAAAATTATTCCTTATTTCAAAATAGATGCATATTTTATATGACAAGATTTCCTGTATGCTAACAAGTATTCACATCTGCTGTCATTGCCTCATAGCCACTGGCTTTAAATAAAGCATTTAAAAAAAAAATTTAAATCACCATCATATTAAATATGCCTACAGTCATTGGGCTTTGTTGATCTTTACAGCAAAATTACATTCTTTCAGTTACAAAAAAAAATGTAACGTTTATTCTTTATTATCCTGGTACTACTTACTGAGGGACACTAACATCATTTGCCCAACAGCTCAAACACCATTGACAAAACAACAACACAAACCGCTCCTATGTAAATCATTCCTTTCTGTATTATGTTATCCAGTGTTAATGGTTAGAGTGTTGAACTAGGCTCTGGGAGAGAACAGGGTTCAAATCTTCACTCACCCATGAAGCTCATTGGGTGACCTTGGGCAAGACACAGTTCTTCAGCCCAACCCACTTTACTGGGTTGTTGTGAGGATAAAATGGAGAGGTGGGAGAACCATGTATATATACCACCTTAAGCTCCTTGAGAGGAAAAGTGGACTATAAAGGTAATACTAAATAAATAAATTTCATTTGCCACTCCCAAAATTATATTTCTATTTTATAATTATACACATCAGAAACGAATCCTTTCTTTGTTTCAGTGTGTAATAAATACGATAAGGTTGTTTCAGAGGGAGGGCTCATTAATGCAACAATTGTAACTAAAAAGTGAAGAAAAGAAGCAGCCAGGATTAAAGGCTCGTTGCTCACCAGTTTCACACAAATTGGTGACAGCTAATTTCTTTAGCTGGTGAAGCTAGATTTGCCCAGGCCAAGCTACTCACAGACTGGAGCACCCCTACAGAAGGACTTCATTGCTAGGCACCAAGTACATCAGGGCTAAAATGTATTGCCTTTCTCTCCAGCTTCCACAAGGGATAAGTTATTTCCCCTCTTCTACTAGCCTGACCCAGTTCTTATTTGCAGCCAGAGTAGAAAATGGCAAGCAGGTTGAAGAAAAAGCTGAGGACAATCCTAACCTCACTGAGGCTGATTGGAAAAGGAAGCTTCTACCCTTACGTTGTTCTCCTCTGTGTATCACGCCTCACAATGAGATGGTATCTAAATCACCTGGGCCACGTTTTTGGGGGCTGAATAGAATCATGCTGCAAGGCACCTGATTTTCATCCTGACATAAAGATCCCCCGGTGCGAGCAAGAACACTTGCCCTGATGTAAACAAGAGCACAGACATAGGTCATTATTTAAGGCATGCAAGAGAAAAGGGTAGATAAGAATTCAGTGCTAACAGAGTGACACGAGATAAGCAATTCGAAGGGTGTGACATATACACACATTAAGATCCAAATCATTGTCCAGTTTTACCTTAACTTGTTAGGCTAAACAGAACTACTCAAAATTAACTTCATGGAGATTTTATGCTCAGAATGCCCAATAGGTGTTTCTGCAATAATCCATTTATGTTTATTTTACAAATAAACATACGGTAATGATCCGATTGCTGGAAATTATGGGAATCAATTCCTAAGAGTGTGAAAACAACCTCCGGGCAAAAATTTTAAGATACTGTACGATTCATTGGACAAATAGCAATTCTGTGGCTTGAAGCAATTCTGTGATAAGGAAAGGTTTGTTTTCCTAAGTGTTCACATTTTTGAAGTGGGTTTTCTTAAAGGACCTCTCAGCTTTTAACAATGTAACTGCTTTTTTTAAAATTCCGCATTTTACTGTGTGTGTCCCCAAAACTTTGGGAGTGATGAGTTATTTATGTTTACTTAAGTATAAAACAGCTTTTAAATAAGGCTTCTTGCTGCTAGGCAACCATGCCTGCTTGTAAAGTAGTGAGATTATGTAGCAGTCTTGCCACTTTCCTCAATTTATAAACAGAAAGCTGTAATACTTATAAAATTAAAATAAGATACCCACATTTTCACAATTGAAAAACCTAACAGATAAAGTCCATTTAGGATTTGCATAAATTTAAATAATTTTGTAGCCCTTCTGAATTCCATCTTTGTAAAAATATCCATTTGCTTTACTTTCCTAACATTATTATTCAAATATCTATCTCACAGCTAAAACAATCCACAGGCCAATCCCATCTTGTTGCATACAATTTAGCTGGATAATAGGTCCCAAATAAACTCACAAAACAAGTAAATATAATGAATTTATAAATATATTTGATAAAATTATGGAGATTTATTCACTGCCATATCCAGCTCTCCTTTAAATCATTTTTGCTTAGGGGTGCCATTGTATAAAATTGGTTTGTTCCTCTTATAGACTGCAAATGTAAAGGACTATGGACATTTGTTTTGTAAGAATTCTATAGAAATAAAAATGGCAAACCACATTATTATCAGCTTCTCTCTCATAAAATTCAATCATGCAAATATTTAATCAGGGACATGTGAGATTACACCATTTGACAGTATCAGCAACAGCCAATGATGCCCTCAGGTTCTGATACATATTGACTTTTCTATTACTTTAGTGGCAGATATATGCAAAGCAGGACATAAGAAAAAAAATGACCTACTTTTCAGATCTTATATTCCCTACTTATTCCTTCCAGTGATAACCTGAGATTTCTCTCTAGGGATAGATCACTGCCCAAAGTGCAGAAAAAAGAAAACAAACACAATCCTCCCACTTTCAACACGATAAACTCAATTATATCCCTGTGAAAAGAACATCCATAGGCACACCACAGAGGACACCATCTGTCAACTACTGACTATTTAAATAGCATCTCAAAGAGAAATTAAATAAAGGATTACAGTATCCAATTCTGCAGTCCTTCATAACAAAGCAGAATCAACATTATAGAATGTTGATACTACAGATACAAATTACATCTACAGTCATACCTTGGAAGTCAAACGGAATCCGTTCCGGAAGTCTGTTCAACTTCCAAAACGTTCGGAAACCAAAGCATGCAGGAAGCTCCTGCAGCCAATCGGAAGCCACAGAAGCCCCATCGGACATTCAGCTTCCAAAAACAGTTCGCAAACCGGAACACTCACTTCTGGATTTGCGGTGTTCGGGAGCCAAAACGTTCGAGAACTAAGCGGTTTGAAAACCAAGGTGCGACTGTATTCCCGAACTGGAAAAATGAAGTAAGCCAGCTGGGGGAGGGACCACTGGTAAACCAAACTTTGGCTTACTGGGACAGTGCAAATGTGTAGGGTACTAGAGAGGAGCTTACACATTGGTGCAGTCCCATTAGCCATTGTTTTGCTTACTATGTCATGAGGACCAGATCATTGAATTTGTTTTCACTAAAACATCAGTCTGCTTCTTAACTCTGTTCCTGTGGGAAATCCTATCATTTCAGGCTTTTAAGTAGGCACTGAAAACTTCCTACCTTTCTTCTTGATGCTCTCTCATGATTTACAGATTTTAATTGAGCTGCTGAATTTTTCATGCTTTTATATTTAACTTTTTTTAATGTTATGGTTTTACTGGTTGTTCACTTTAGAAAGTTCTATGTGTACGGGAATCAAATATTCCCTTCTCCTGTAAGGAAGCAGCACCTTTTTGCATAGCCCCCATGATGAGACCTTGCTCTTACCATTTTCATACTAGAGATAATATAATTGTATCATCCAAATGACATACTCTGTAAATCAAGTTAGTAGAACAAAATGCAGCTTGTAAACAGATATAGATACAGAAGTTAATGGAATTTAATCTCAGCTTTTCGAACTGGATAAGCAAGTCCCCAGTTACACTTCCTCTGCAGCATAACAGCCCCTTATAAACTAATAGGCAATATCAAATAGAGAATAGTTTGAAAAGAAAAAAATGCAGTGTCGAACTTGATACAGTAGTCTAGTCACAAAAGCAGAAAGGGGTAAATATGTTTAATGCATTTAATGTTGTCTAGATCAGGCATCTTCAGCCTTTTCAAATTCAGGGCCCGCTTTTAACCCCAACATGCATTTGGGAACCCATTACTTAACCCTTTACCATATATTTGCATGGTAGTAGTTCTCCTGTTGTGAACTACAGGATCAGGCTATGACCCATCAACTGAAGACCATTGGTCTAGAAGATTAACCACTATGCTCTTAGTATTGTGCTGCCTCCTCTTCCAACCTTGCTGGGTGGGGCAGATCTGCTGTGCTAGCTTCCAGCAAATGGGTCACTGTTGCTTAGTGGGAGAGGCAGCAGGAAGGTTGATGTGGTGCAAATGCAACAGCAGGAGCACCAGACCTCCACATGACCTTACACCTCCAAGTAAGCAACATCAACCCACCTGGCCAGTACACTATCATAGCTACTTCCTCCCACCTGGAAAGCCTCTTCTGCCAACCTGGCAACTTCCCCCACCTTTCAGTCTTTGGGCTATGTGTAATAGCAACTCTCAAGCTGTATGATATATTTTGCCATTCATTCTTTATTTGCTGCTGCATATCAAGAGCACTGACAGCTCCAGGTTTTATGGGGCCCTTAGGAAGGACTCTTTCAGTGAATTCACTTTCCAGAGTGAGCTTCTTCCTCTGAGCTCATTCAATTGTTCTCTTCCTCTGAGCCCAGTCTGCACCCACTGCCCAGAAAGAGCGGGCAAGATAAGCATAGGATGCTCTATTTCCATGATCTCAGAAAAAGTGTGAACAGCCAGACAGCAATGGAGGAAGAGGAGGAGAGGAAGAGGTGGCCTGCTAGACTGGGGACCTGGGCCAAGTGCCTAACAATGACAATCCCTGACACCAACCCTGAACAAGAGAAAGCATTTTCAATCCTTTCTTCTTTCAAAAACTACTTCTGAAAAGCTGCAGAGGCAACCACCCACTCCTCAGCTGGTGTGGATGAGCACATAAAGTTCTATGGCCTTATGGCTGTTTATATCTTCCCTTCACCCTTTGGGGAAAAAAGGACAAATTGATG
The DNA here is from genome assembly GCF_009819535.1 of Lacerta agilis. Taxonomy (NCBI): domain Eukaryota; kingdom Metazoa; phylum Chordata; class Lepidosauria; order Squamata; family Lacertidae; genus Lacerta; species Lacerta agilis. The sequence goes on from NC_046321.1 coordinate 48,774,506, forward strand.
CTTTTCCCAAAGAGGAAACACAACAAGAACTTGTCTCTCAAAGACAATATTGTAGTATGAGGCAAGGGAGTAATTTCCTTACCCGAATCCTCTGCCAATTCCCAAGTAGCATTACTTACAAGTCTTACTTCTTTGGGCATTTGAAGAGGAAGCACCTGCCAATTTCTACTGGGTAAATAAAAACAGCACAGAAATGCAGTTTTGTATAGGAAACACAAATTATGGGAAACAGTTTTTAAGAACAGCAAAAAAACCCAACAAAAAAACCCCCCGACCCTCTTAAAAAATCATGTGAGCATATATAGGATATTTACTGCAGAACATTGCCCTAATAGCTACAAAGAAACAATGATCAAAAAAGGATCCAAAATTAAATTTGTCTTTACCATTGGTAGATAATAACTCATTCACATTGAAAATTCATATTGAGCTATGACTATATGTTAGCAGAAATTTGTCCGTGTGGGGTTTTGTTTTGTTTTGTAAACCAACATTTATTTGTACTTTTTGGCAAATTTATAGTTGTCTGCAGCTTAGATAGACAGTTGCTGCTTTGCTTAGACAGCTTCAACCACTCTGGTTAATATAAGAATTAACTCCAGATCATGTCCTCTATCACAGTTAGGCTGAGGCATTTAAGACAAAATATTCCTCCTGCTCTCCTCTGCCCTATACTATACTATACTATACTATACTATACTAGTGGGAAACCTGTGGCCCTCCAGATGTCATTGGACCACAACTCCAATTTGTCCCTGGTTATGAGCTTCCCACAAACACCTGGTCACTTTGAGGATACTCAGTTAGTTGTGCCTTTAGCATCTTCTTCCAGCAAGGCTCTTCTTATTTTCTGTGGGAATGTTGTGGATAGTAGGAGAGGATATATTGATTAAATATTATCCTTCCTCACTCACGCAGAGTACATACCACAATATATTGCAGTAAACTTAAGCAATCCAATCTGGCTTGTTCAGATTGGGTTGTGTTCCTGGTAAATCCCCTTTGTTCCCTCTTAAAAAGAATAAAGACACAACATTCTTCTTTAAAAGCAATAAAAAGTTTGCTTACATTCAGTTCACATTAGGTTCTGTGAAGGCAGACTTTAGCTTGTAGTTACAGAATAGAGTTTGAGTTCATCCCATGTGGGGATTGAGCCCATGTGCTGCTGGCTAAGAGCCAGTAGACAGCAAAAGCATCAAGATCAAGAGTAAAAGAGGAAGATGGCTGTGTGACTGGCCCTTTTACAGGGTCTCACAGGGTCACACCCATCTACCTGATCACACACAGGGGAGAATGCTCCAGACCAGTTGTGATAGGAAGTCCTCCTGGCTGGGGTAACATTCCCCTTTGTGTCCACTCTGGACAAACAGGAAGTGTTATATTTGACTGCTTATGTTATCTCCTACATTTTCCAGCAAGCAGGGCCAATGAAATTGTTTTCATAGGCAACTTATGAAACTGTTACCATGAACATTGAAGTTGTTACTTAAATCCTTCACTTAAATCCTCTCCTGGTGGGCCAAACAGCAATCTGAAGAGCTGTTGCCTGAACATGTGTTCAGCAATGTGTTCTAGCGCATTATATTTTATTTAATTGTTATTATCATAATTTTGGATGGCACTTGTGGGATACAATCCTCAGTATAATTACAATGATGCACGTCCCTCTGATGATCCATGTAAACATGTTCATGAATGGGCAATTAATGTCTAAAGGAATGGCCAGACACTAATATTCTCTAAATTGTACCAATGAGAAATTTGAAAACCAACGTTCCTAAGAGCTTTGGAAGCTAAATTTCCAAGGTTTAAGTGCAAGAAAATACAGTAGCTACGAGTCTAGCCTTCACTAACCTTGTACAGACATACTGATTGTGGCTGATAAGAGTTGCATTCAAAAACCTCTGGAGGATACCAAGTTGAGGAAGTCTACACTATTGACTCTCCATCTCTCATCTCTATGTTACAACTGCCTGCCTAATTTACTTTCAGATGGATTTGAGGTGATATAGGCAAGGTTGTAGAAGCTTCCAAGTTCCTCCAATCCGCTCCTAGACTCTAAAACCTAAAACAGCCATTGTGTGCAAAACTCTTTACGAACACACACAAATTGTTCACAAACCCTGTTCTTATCCTGACTTACCATTTTTTTTGGAAGGGTGTGAAACAGGGAATAATTATCCAGCTGTGCACACTTAATGCTGATGTAATTCTAAATGGTAAATTGCAGCAACCGTGCACAGCAAACTACACTGGCATTAGAGGCTTCTGTAGCAAGATTCATCAAGAGAAAACCTGTCAAGGAATAGAGCTCATCACTTCCTTTGAATTCTTCAATATAATATGCCAACACAGTACAGGTTTGTATAGATCAACCACACTTAAGGAACAGGGTCAGCTGCTTGCAAAATTCCCAGGAACATTTGACAATGAGAGAGCATGAATGGAATTGAAACAGCTGTGCTGGATCACAAACCCCGGGCTGTTTCAGTTACAAACCTTTCTTTATGCTTTTAAACGTGTGCAGTATTCAGAGAAATGTGTAATATGTCCTCATTTCAAGTAGTATGCTTCAATCACGTTCAGTTTGCCTTTTACTCCACCCCATTCTTATAATGAAGTGCAGATCAATCTCTCCATTTCTGTTGCTTTGCTTATCACAATAATAAGGTTTTGAAAAGGAAAACATATATATTATAAAGCAGAAACATTATAATAAGTTCGGTTTGGACTTCTGAAAGAGGAAAAAATACCCTTAAAATCACCTCATCCTTAAAAATGCAGACATGTATACATATTTAACCCTCATCTTTCAAAATGCAGAGATCTAGACCAGGGGTCAGCAACCTTTTTCAGCCGTGGGCTGGTCCACCGTCCCTCAGACCATGTGGTGGGCCGGACTATATTTTTTTTTGGGGGGGGGGGAATAAATGAATTCCTATGCCCCACAAATAACCAAGAGATGCATTTTGAAATAAAAGCCACATTCTACTCATGTAAAAACACCAGGCAGGCCCCACATATAATACAGAGATGCATTTTAAATAAATGGACACATTCTACTCATGTAAAAACACGCTGATTCCTGGACCATCCGTGGGCTGGATTAAGAAGGCAATTGGGCCGCAGCCGGCCCCCTGGGCCTTAGGTTGCCTACCCCTGATCTAGACACACTGCTGAGTTCAGTGACACTTACTCCCTAGTAAGTATGTTTAGGATTACAACCTTAATGACCAGTTTCCCCTAAAGGCTATTCATTATGCAAATTCAAGAAAACTCCCCTGACATATGCTGCAATTTACAAGTCTAAACCAGTGTGTCCTTTATACAATTAGGAGCAGCTCACTACTATAGTTGCAAACATTTCTAATCTCTTATGGAATCTCATAATCTAGGGTTGCCATATTTCAAAAAGTGAAAATCTGGACACACACAAAAAGACATTTTTGAGCTATTTTTTAAAGAAAATCCACCAAAATCTAAACTTCCGACATGGGTTGCCATATGTCCGGATCTTCCCGGACATTCCAACAATTTCTGCCTGGACACTGTTTCCGACGGCCAAATCCTGGCTATGTCCAGGAAATTCTCGGTGTATGGCAACCCTACATAATCTTCCACAGGAAGGTCATTGAAGGGAGGGGAAGATTGCAAGATTGCTAGATGGTCAACTGGCCTACCAGTTTCTAGATTGGTAACTGTATTATTCAGTTGCAACAAATGATATACAGTGGTACCTTGGTTTATGAACTTTATCCATTCCGGATGTCTGTTCTTAAACCAAAACCGTTCTTAAACCGAGGCACTCTTTCCCTAATGAGGCCTCCCGTTGCTGGTGCCCTTCCACCATTCGGATTCCATTCTTAGACCAAGGTAAATTTCTCAAACCGGGACACTATTTCCGGTTTTGTGGAGTTTGTAAACCCAATCGTTCTTAAACCGGAATGTTCTTAAACCGAGGTACCACTGTATTGTGATACCTTATCTTTTTAAGTTCACAGTAAGCCCCTTAAAGGCAGTGGCACTCACTGGTGCTGACAGGAAGCACTACTTGCAAAGAGACAATTGGGAGTTCACTTTGAGCTCGGGGGTGTAGCTGCCTCCATACCTGTAGCAACTCACAGGCTAAGCTTTCACACCTTGCAGATAAATATTATATAACTTACTACTGCACCAGATCAAACAGCAGCTGCAGACACACCTATAGATTCTGTTCATAAAAACTGGCTGTCCTACAGACATCCTACTTAGTTACTGTGAAGTTTAAAATTGCCAAGTGGCCAGACGAAAGCAATCGTATCCTCTTTCCATGCCTTTAAAAAAAAATGATATGCAGAAATTGGCAGATAGACCTCTTTACAGCAGGGTGATAAACAGGGCCAGCCCAAGTCATTTCAGCACCTGAGACAAACCACAGAAAGGTGCCTATCCCCACCAGTGGAAGGAGTCAGTGAAGATCTACATCAGGAACAAGGTGAAAGGGGGGTCAAATCAACCTTACCTGATGGTTAGAGTGGGAATCGAAGACCATAAAGGGAGATTTGCCTAATAGCTACCGGTATCTTAGGAAGCAGACGAATAGGCTTTTATTTTCGCAAGCATTCATTTATTAAAATTATATGCTGATTTTATTATGTTTAATATTGCCATTGTCTTACTAGGCTATATTTGTTTTATTTTTATTTATTTTTGAAGGGCAGCATATAAACTTTAAGCCAAGGTTAAATAAAAAAATAAAGATGAAATGAAAGAGATTTGGCAACAGGGCTCATACTATGACATGATACAACTGTATCACACAAACAAAATGTATCTGATATAGTTCTTAATTAATTGCAGACAATAATGATAGTTTCAGAAGTAACCAGGACTGGAATACATAGGAACAAGTATTAACTGTATTTACAGGAAAGAGGGTGGAATTATACATCAAGATCACAATTTGTGGTGAAGAAATAAAATCTGTTAGAGGAAGCAGAGATTATTTATTTAAGAGAAAAATGGCTCTAGTATCAGCAGTTCATTCAAAGTGAGTGCAAGAAGTAATGGCTCTGAGATGTCTATTTATAACTATTAAAAATGGAAAACCCAAGGAACTCCCTTGAAAGCTGTGGCAATAAAGCATTACATTAATGGAACTGTATACACTAAATTAAAGCCATAAAATCTTCTACTGTCTCAATTGGGAATATGAAAGAAGAATATTCTTCAAAAATACCAGAACCCATTTGGTTTGGGGTCTGGGAAGCCTAGTGGATCCCACAGGATCCTACCTTCTCTACACAACAGTCATCATAGTAGCTTTATGGTGCTTTAGAATATTCCAAACACCCAACATTACTTTGTGTGATTGGTGACTGTTATTATCCCCAAACTGAGATTGAAAAAGGTCAAGGCTGGCCTTCCAAGACCACCAAGTGAGATGATGCTAAAGGCGATATCCATTTTATGGAGACTCTCACCTAAGAGATCTACAGCAAACCTTTTAAGAACTAAAATACCCACCTGATGAAGTTAAACAACAGATCAACAGAGCCAGACGGATACCCAGAGAGAACTTGCTGCAAGACAGACCCCAAAAAAGAAAACAACAGAACACCACTAGTAATCACATACAGCTCACAAGTTAAAACAGTACAACGCATCATCAGAGATCTACAACCTCTCCTAGACAATGACGGTTCTCTTTCTCAAGCTCTGGGAGGAAGACCGTTCATCGCCTACAGACAGCCACCCAATCTTAAACAACTCCTCACCCACAATAATACAACAACAACAGGACTTAACATGGACACTGGTACCAGAGCCTGCAATAAACCCAGATGCCAACTTTGCTGCCACATAAACCCGGACAACACCATTACTGGCCCCAACAACATCAAACATACCATCTCAGGACTATTTAATTGCTCATCTTCTAACATTGTGTATGCCATCAAATGCCAACAGTGCCCTTCAGCTCTCTATATTGGACAAACAGGCCAAACCCTACGCCAAAGGATAAATGGACAATAAATCTGATATCAAAGTAGCTGTCTTAGTACAAAGGAATTTCAGAAATAGATTGGAAAGAGAAGTTGCTAAATTGCAACTCATTACTAAACTTAAAACCATGGAAAGACCTGGTCTGAACAAAGACATTGGATTCCTATCTCATTATACATGACAAAGCTATATTTAGCCATCTCACCCCTTGCTTTTTCCTTTAAGACCAATTGCAGTCGTTAACAGTCGTCAACAGGTTTTCCACACCCATCAGCCAATCACCCATTCCCACCACCCTTCTGAGTAATACCCCTCCTCACTCTCTCACTATATATAAGGGTCTGGTGACTTCTGTTTCAGCGTATCTGAAGAAGTGTGCATGCACACGAAAGCTCATACCAAGAACAAACTTAGTTGATCTCTAAGGTGCTACTGGAAGGATTTTTTTATTTTTTATTTTGTTTTCACAAAGCTGCTATAATGGTAAAAACTCGGAGAAACTAATGTACGTCGTTCTGAAGGCAAGATACAAATGCAAAAGACAGAATAAGTTTTGTGGGAAGTTCCCTCTGAAACCATCTATCCCAGATAGGCTGTCATATGAGCAGAGAAGACACAGCGTGAGATGCCACTCCTTCCGAAATGCACAGAAGAGATACCCAAGCAGTTATAGTAGTGTGCTCAGGAGAACCAACTCTCCCTCTAATCTCATTACAATCAAATCATGGTGCTGTGTGTGGGGTAGACTTGTGCTAGTGGGCCAAAAGTTACATGCAAAAACCACACTCTTGTATTCAGTGTTAATTAACACAATCAGAAAAAGTACAACACCTTAATTCCACATTCAGATCAGTAATGGTTAGACTCCCACACCCAGTTTGTGTATCTGCATGCACTGGAAGTGTAGAAGACAATTGCCATTTAGCTTCCATGCTTGTGAGTACCAAGATGACTAAAAAAATTAGTTAACTTTCATTAAGCTATCGTAGGTGTGGCTCCTTGGAATGCTGGGTAAAGTACTGTATAGACTTGAGTATAAGCCTAGTTTTTCAGCACATTTTTTGTGCTGAAAAAGCTGCCCTCGGCTTATACTTGAGTGAGGTGGGCGGTGGGGGGCAGCGAGAAAGAAGCCCTTTCTCTCCGCTCGTGCCGCCACCCGCTCTCCCCAGTCAACCATTCCTTAAGAAGCGTACAAGAACAGTGGTTCTTTACTCTCCCCAGGCAGCTTGTTCCATTCCTGAACTGCTCACATAAATGCAAACTTGGCAAAGGAGGAAGAGGAAGGAGCAGCCCAAAGGGCTGCTTTCGGGCTGCTCGTTCCTCCTCCTCCACAGCGGCAAAGGTGAACCGGCTTATACTCGAGTCAATAACCTTTCCCAGGTTTTTGTGGGGAAATTAGGTGCCTCAGTTTATATTCGGGTCGGCTTATATTCGGGTATATACGGTATGTGGGATTTTCTTTATGTTCAGGATCTATTTGCCATTTCATCCCTTTCTGTCCACTCAGATAGCTGACTAGTAAGGCCACCTTCCTTTCAACCAGTAGTTACAGTATTATTGACTCGTGCATAACCTTGCTTGTCCCTGTTCTGTACCTGGAGAATGCTACAGTCTTGATTATACAGATGGATGGGGGGGGGGGTTAAAGGAAGGGCTGCATTCATTCATTCATTCATTCATTTAATTTCTATCCCATCTTTCCTCCAAGGAGCTCCCCACTTTATCTTCCCCTTATGAGGTAGGTTGGGCTAATAGAAAGTGACTTGCTGATGGCCACCCAAAGAGCTTCATGGCCAAATGGGGATTTGAACCCTGGTCTTTCAGGTCCTAGTCAAACACTCTAACCACTACACCGCACTGGCTGTCTTCATGAATGATCCTTCCTTATGACTCTGTGAGCTCATCCAATATAATGAATCCAAGGTGATCACTCTTACCCAATTTATTGGCAATTGCATAAATGGTCAAGATATGTAGGATCACATTTTCAATGTTTGCTCATTTATGGGATTCGTGCTTTTTCTAGCTTGGATCTGAACATGTTCTGTTTACAGGACTTCTAAGTTGCAGGACAGATTATGCATAAAATCAGAGAATTTCAAATAGGCATCCAAAGTGGGGTTTCCTTTTTTTAAAAGAAATTGAACCCCCACCCCCAAAAATCACTTGCATAATCCTGCTAATAAAGGATTCCCTTCGTTTTTAAATGGCATTTTATTTAATTGTTTACTGCATTTATATACCAGATTCCTGTCAAAGCAGTTTACAATTTTAAAACACCCAAACAAACGAATGGTATAAAATGCAGAAGAGGTCCCCACTGGTGGACTGATGGTGGGAGGGAATCCCTGACCCAGGATTCCTCACTTCTGCCTTCTCTCAGGGCACACAAAAACCTTAAACAGCCCTAGAGAAGATTGGGTTTTCTGAGGCCAGAACTGTATGTAGAAGACAGAACTTAGGGATTCCAGAGGAGAAAGGCAAAGAAAAACACATTGGCAACCAGCAGAAGAAGGCACAAGTAAAGGACTCTGGGTGTCCTAGCAGTGTCATCATATGAAAACAGCAAGCTCTTGTGTGGCATAGCGTTTTTTTCCTGTCATTATAGCTCTAAGGTCATCATTTACTTCTTCCAACCCTTAACAGCCCGTGGTCTTGACTGGAGATTTGGAAAGGTTTCATACCGAAGCCATTCAAGTTTATTTCTACGTATTGCACTTATTTAGTATGAGTGTGGTGCAGCTGAAATTCAGCAGTAGCCGATTCTGGAAGCAATTCCTCTGTTCTCTCCAGCAGGTGTTACTATAATCAAGGTGAATTGCAACATATACACTGCAACGTTTGTACTAACTGGCAATTTTTAAAAGAGTAACAGTAAAAGTGTGTTGTGGGGGGAGAAATACATTTCATCCAAATGCAAATTATGTAAGACATATAAAACGTTGGACAAAAAAAAAAAAAGTGAGAGAGAGACCAAACCTGCCTTCTGGAATGCAAACAGCCTCTACACAAGATGCCTGCAGAACCACCACAGCAGTACCAAAATGGATGTGTGAATTACAATGAAGGCTATTAATGCTGCATTATTCATTTACGCACCAGAAGATATCATAAACATTAAAGAGAACTGCATTCCTTGTATTAGGCTCCTCCAACTCTACTATTTCTGTGCGAGCCCAGGCCAATTTTATGTAACAGGGTTTTAAAAATAAAGTTTATGTTGAATTATATGACCCAGTTCCTGCTTTATATATGCAACTCCTTTAGGGTTGAAATGTTAACAGCTTCAATGAGGATGTGTTGAAGATTCCCTTCAGGGATGGTAGCAATAACAATTCGAACAGCCCATTTCATCTGCCTTATCACCGATTTTACCAATTTCTGCAATGTACCTTTCATTGTATCCTCTAACACTGGTTAACGAACCCTTTCATACCAACCTGCCTCCTATCCAACAAAATATTGCCACAATGGATCATTTCCTTACAGGGGTGAAAATACTAAACGAGTTTCCTGCTGGGTCTCCCCAGTGAACACTCCCCTGAGTTCAGACCTAGTAAATTAACAACTAATTAGGAATGCTTGTGTGAACATCAACCCCCCCCCAAAAAAAAAACCACATACACACTGAAAATTTCACCCCTGGGCCACATGTATCTTTTAGGAGACCCAGCTTAAAGGATCTCCTCTCTCATTTCTCCTTGGTGTTTCCCTGTCCGCAGCAGCAGATCTCCACAAGGTGCTGCTAAAAGCTGTGGCGCAATTGAGAAAACGGGAAAGCTCAGAAAGAAAGAAATAAAATCCATTTCTGCCATCTGCACCGGCAACATGGATTTGTTTTGCCCATCATCACAGCCCGTGCAAAAACAAGAAGAAGAAGAAGCGGCAGCCAAATGCGTTACACCACTGAAGTGGCTGGAACTGGGCGGGTTGAATTGAAAGGTGAGAATCGCCTCTCTCTAACTTCTGATATTCCAAGACGGAAAGGTGGGAAGCGCGGGCGGTGGGGTGGGAAGGGGGGTGGTGGTGATGGAAGATGCATTGGGAAAAGCAAGAGAAATATATTGGCCAACTACATGGGATGAGGTAGCGCATAATCTCAGAGCAACGTCTTTCCCCCACCCCAAACCGGCTGCGTCCTTCTAGCCGAGCTAATTGCTCTGGGTATTGCAGTGCTGCTGCTAAATCGAGCGGGCTGCTTGGGCTGCGGAGCTTCCCAGAGGAAACTTGCCTCATCCTTCTGTTGCGCGCGCGGCGGCAACTCGGCCAGGTTCTGCCTCCCCACAAGACAGTCTCCACAGGGGACGAGGGAGACTGAAAACGACCTATAAACCTGGGGACGCTTTTGGAGGCGCGCACATCTCCTTCCTCAGAGCGACACTCCCTCAGAAAAGCTCGCGGCAGCAGGCAACAGCCCCCCCCCCAGCCCCCAATCTATCCAGCCACCCCTCACTCCACTCGCCTCCCCAAGGGTGGATTTAAACACCCAACCCAGCTCTTCGAAATCTCCCTCGGTGCGGATAACAATAAGGAGCCAAGTCCTACCTGTGCAATGACCGCGCTGCTGAGGGAAAAACGCGCGCGAGGTGGGGCGGGAGGGGGCTACTGCGCAGCTGGAGGCTTCCCGCGTTCAGCCGCAAGCACCTGGGAGCGCCCTGCCCTGCTTGGCTAGGCTTGGCTGCCTTGCCCCCTGCGCGCGCGCCCACCTCCCTCCCTTCTTCTCAGCGAAGTCCACCCCAAAAAAACGCCTTGACAGTTGCCCGCCTTTGCCTGAGGGGGCTGTGGGCGAACCGAGCTGATTGGGGCAAGAGCGGGAGGGGGGCCGGGGGGGCGGTGGCGGAGCGCGAGAGCGCCGGGCAGCGATTGGACGCGGGTGATGTCACTCTCGAGCCTGGCAACGAGGGAAACGTTGCTGGGTCAGGGAAGGGTTTCGTCGGGTTGGGAAAGCAGCGGCAGCCTCACAGCTGCAAAGGAGCCGCGGGCGCGGAAGAAGGCGTGTGGCGGCGGCGGCCAGAGCTCTCCGCGGCGGCACCTCGGAGAACGACGAGGCGAGGCAACCGGCGCGCTCGGCAGCGCCCACCCGCCCATCTATTCGCGGTGACACATTACTGCAGGTGCAAAGGCGGCGCGCGACAGCCTTCGCTCCGCCTCCCTGGCGCGGGCACAGACCCCTCGCACATGCCCAGTGCCAGATTGAAGCCCGACTGAAGCTCCTGCCCTACCCGGAGTTCCCTTGGCGCTCTTGCCTGCGCCAGTAGCTTCTCTTACCCCGCAAAGGATAAGGGCGAAAGGATGCTGCTGTCTGTGTAGGTGCTGCTGAGAGATTTTGAAACGAGGGTCCAGGGAGTGATGCTCAGCAGAACGGCAGATTTAGGAGCGGGATGACGAAGAAGGGTTGCTTATTTGGGGGTGGATGGGGAGCCTTCAGGAGGTGAGAGCATGGCCAGGCAAATGAGGATGCCTAGAGGAGAAAAGAAGGCAGGTGTGGGTGAGTGGGAGTTTACCTTGCATTGCATATCATTATGCAACCACTCGGGAAAATTCCACAGTCTGCTGGAAAGCCCGGTTCCGCCCCATTCCCAACACACCCTACCCCTTCTAAGGACAGGATTCCATGAGCCTGGGCAAAAATATATCATAGCATCAAGGCATTCCAGATTCTCTTCTCTTCCAGAGAAATGTATGCCGCTAGTGGTGCGCGCGCACACACACACACACGGTCATAATACTAAATGCACATTTAGCATACAGGGGCGATTAAAAATAAATAAATGCAAACCCGCATTGAATGTGTGCTTTGCCCCACATTGCGATCTGTAAGCTCCACTGACACCCAAACCAGTTAATCTTCTCTCAACCTTAGAGGGATTCAGAACCAGAACTCTTTTAATCGTATCCAATTTGTACATTTTAATACCGTGGATATTGAACGTGTTTTTCTTTCACCACTTAGAAGTGGTTGATTTTGATAGAAAGACAACACTGCAGCAGCAACAACAACAACAACAACAACAGCAACATAGAGGTTCAGATTCCATAACTACCCTGTGGCAAGAGGCTCTCTTCCCACATCCTAGAGCAGGGATGGAGAACCCTGTGGCCCTCCAGATGTTGTTGGGACTCCAGCTCCCACAATTCCAGACTCTGACCATGGGCAATGCTGGTTGGGGCTGATGGGAGACGGAGTTCAGCAAAATCTGGTAGACTAACCGCTCCATCCTAGAGAAACAGAGATAGTAGCACTGCATGCTTCTAATTGTTCTCTTGGAAATTTAGGTCGCACCTGTATTGTCTGACCCATTAAAACATTTATCTATATCAAATATGGTTGTGCCAAGGTATAAAATAAACGCAGTTAGCTCATTCCTTGTACACAAGTTCTATACCCAGCCTCCAGTTATGACAAAGAAATGTCACAGATTCTCTGACTTGGATACCAGTCCAAACCTTTTTAGATATCAGAATGAGCCAGACATACAAGGTCCACTTTTTGCATTCACTCCCTGATTCCAGTCATTGCACTGCCACAGAAGTATATCTGGTGCTTGGGAGTGGTGACAAAAATATATCCAGGGATCTGGCTTATTATTTAAGATTTGAGAATAGTACATAGCCATGACCTTTTTTTCCTTTTCTTTTATTGAAAACTTCAGCATACTTCTAGCTTGCACAGTCAAAAATTTTGTCCTCCAGATTTTGGCTGTCTCTTGCAAGGCTACTGATTTGGAATGTACAGACTTAACACGTATTCACATTCAACATACATTCACTTAATTTGTGTTCTCTCTCAAGAAGGAACTTTTGGGGAGGGAGGAGGCTGTTGTTTGCTCTTTGTATCCTTTCCTGATATTTCTTTTATTTGTAACTTTTTTTCTGCAGTCTTGAGAACATAAGAAGAACATTCTGGATCAGGAAAATGGCCCATCTAGTCCAGCATCCTGTTCTTACAGTGGCTAACCAGATGCCTATAGGAAGCCCCTAAGCAGGGCCTGAGCAAAAGAGCACTAGCCCCAAAAGAGCACTATTCCCACTTGCGATTCCCAGCAATTGGCATGTAGAGACATGTTGCCTCTGACAATGGAGACAGCACAGCCATTGTGGCCAGTCTTCCCTTCCTAACCTATTCCACGACATCCAATTCCATTACTGAGTCATTACATCGACTTTACCCGACTTCAAACACTCCTACACCCCCCACCATATGAATGGATGCTATGGATTTCACACAGTGCAATAATCCAAATGTGACCTCAATCCCTTTCATTGACTAGGTTCTTGAATCTGCATTATAAGCTATGTGCCACTTAGAAAAGCATAACTTGCTTAGGCAAAACCAAATTTGATTCCAAATTCCCCAAAGAAAATGTACCGGTAACTGTTTGCAAAAAACACCCCGAATCCATTCTTTTTTCATATCCGCAGAATCTGATTGTGCCACAAACCCCAAACTTCAATTAACTTACCAAATCATGAAGCAAGCAACAAGCAAACCCCAGACTGAGATGGGGCCAAGAAATGACCAAACTGCCTTTCACAAATGTGCTTGAAGTAGAATCTTTTGTCCTATTTTATTGCTTTGTAAATGGGAAAGCTATCACTGAATTTTTGCCAAACCATTTACCCTTTCTGATTTGTAGTAAGAGGAGCTTTTTAATAGCCAGTTACTTCTGTAAGCCTTGTGCACATACAGTATATGTAAATTTCTCTGCTGAAGTGCAGCCCTGAAGCACAGCTGTAACTTCCTGATTATGAATGTGCCAACTAATGTGTGGAGATATGCAAGCGTGGAAGGTTAACTCTGCAGCAAAATGTTCATTGTGGGCACGCATGTTATAGGCAAAGAGAAGGTGGAAAATAATGGGTGTGTACTTTCACAGAAGCACTAAAGCATAGCACACACAGAAATGCTCCCTCCACTGGTTTTTAGATGAAAACTTTGAGGTAGGTGTTTTCTGAAAGGGTGTCTCCTGTTTCCCCCTTCAAATATTCCAGGAAAGTGGTCACTTTCTGTAGACTGTGTCATACCTAAGCCAATATAATATAATATAATATAATATAATATAATATAATATAATAATATAATATAGAATATGGAGCATTTTCTGTGAATGTTCTGCAGTCAGAAGATTTCATTGCCAGGACTTAAGATGGCTGACACAAATATTATAAGGCTGGTATCTCCCCCCTCCTCTTTTTTTTTTTTTTTGCTATCACTTGTGTGACAGTGACTTTCTCTGCACTGCGTACTATCATGCCACCCTCCCAATCTGTTAGCATAACCCAAACAGTTTCTCCGTCTCTTCAGAATGAGGACGAGTTCAAGAAGCACAAAAGGCACACAAGCAGGCAACACACATTGCATTGTGTGCTCAGAATAATGATCTGCCATTTACAATATACGTCATACCCACACTGCACTCTAGCTATTTCTGCAGAGATCGCTGTAATTCTATAGACAATTATGGACAGAGACCACATGCCACCCTCATGCATATTTTAGAGTGCACTTACTTGTCTGCTAGGAAGGATCCTGAAAGGGGTAGATATAGTCCACTGAGAGGCGAGTCCTGCATAGGGAACATGTGGATCTGTCTATCCAGCACTAGCTGGAGCACAGCAGCTCAAAGCAGTAACCTTTTTACACATCCTATAGCAAATCTATTCACATGCTCCAGTCCACATGAGACAGGGAAAGGGGGTCATATGCTTCTTCTCCCCCTTTTTTTACTGCAAAAAAGAGAGAGAGACAAGCCAGCAGTTGCTTTATTCATGCCACACAATCACTGCAATCTTCCAGAGGATTAATAAGATTAGAAGCCCCTATTGTTTCGCTAATGGTTGTTTATTTGAAAGGGGGACTTTGCTTGTAAACAGGGAGACAGAGCCATGTGTTACTCTTCCTCCTTGGGTTACCTCAAAGCATAGCTAAAGGCGAAATAGGCAGTCATTCGTCTTAAGTGTAGATAATACATATTGAAACAATTAATATTCTTTGTGACTTTGCTTTGAAGGTCAGATCTGATTTCAAAACACTCCCAATATAACTTGCCCATTTTTATTTTTATTTTATTTTTGGGGGTGGTGGGGTATACTGTTACAAGAGAGGGGTAATGGCAGGTTGCACTGAAAAAAATAAGAATGTAGGACAATCTTGCTGGAACTCCAGCATTATTCTCACAGTGGCCAACCAGATGCCTGTGGGAAGCTTGCGAGGTGGACATAAGTACAAGAGATAAACAATGCAGCCATATTGTTATGAGTTGTATGCCTGTGCCCCCTTTTTAATTCCTGGATCCAGCACCGATTCAATTCCTGGAACAGCCAGGCTATCTTCCTGGTGAGGTAATGGGCCATTATGGTAAGAAAGGAAGTGGCTCTGTGTCCTCATGGCAAATGGGTTCCACCCCTCCCCTCCTTCAACTCAACTGGTATTTAGAAAGACAAAGACCAGAGCTGGGCAGTTACAAAACAAAACCATGCCTGATTTCTGCTCGATTCCAAGGTGTGGCTATAGGAGAAGCAAGGCTCTCTTGGGATGCTGATGCTATGAGCCCCTCCATCACAGGCTTAGGCTGTGTGTGTGTGTGTGTGTGTGTGTGTGTAAATAAGCCATATATCCTAAAGACACCACAGTCTCCATTGTCTCTCATTCTGAGGAAACCTAAACCTGGGTAAATGCCTGGAACCCCTGGAATCTCACACCCCTCGGAGAGTGGGGTGGCATGCAACAATATGCATGTTTACTCAGAATTATGCCCTACCAAGTTCAGTGGGTATTATATTCCAGCCTTATTGCCTTTTCAAATCAGTAGAAGACATGCAAAATGCAAATGCAAATACTAAAAGGCTTAAATCTGGAAACATTGACCAGTCTCATTCCTAATTAGCATAAGTCAAGATAACTTTGATTCTGCCCTTGCTATAAATCTTTTTATTTTATTTTAATGCAGGCTATAGATCTACTGAAACATACATCAGATAGTAAGTTAAATAGCTGGGACACACCCCAAAACAGTCAACCAATCAGAAGTTTGACTAAATGAGCCCGCTATTTTAGCGGCTGCCCTGGTAAGTCAACATTGCAAGCAAACATTGCCTTATTTGAAAACTGCTTGGTTTCCTTAAAAGTTCTATCACGACATGTTCTTACCTAGGCAGATGACGACATCTGAAGTGCCCTCTTCTGTTGCAACATTATGCACATATTTGTAAGATTCATATTTTGTTATGTATTCAAAAGCTTCATGGACTATGACATTCAGGCAGACTAAGATAAAAGAGCATAAAGTATGCATAAAACATTTCCACCCACTTTCCGTTCTGGTTGAAACTACTTTTGTTATCAGGGGAACATATGAAGATAATTTATACTGAATCAGACCACTGGCTCATCTTGACCAGTACTGTCGCTGTAACTCACAGGAGCTCTCCAAGGTCTTAGAAAGGGGCATTTCCATCCTTGGCACCTGGAATCCTTTTCAAAAAGATGCTGGAGCAGAGCAATAGTCCTGCTCAGTGTTTTATCCCACATGCAGTTTTAAGAGGAGATCAAGCCTTCCGTCCAGCTTTTTTGCCTGGACTGAAAAAACGATTGGGAGTCTGTACCCCTATCCCTGTGCTCACATGCACACGAGGTCAGGGGACCTCTGCATGTGGCTGTCACATTTGGGGGCAGATGCTGTGGTCTATTCCCATCCCTGTTTTTCTTTAATTTCTCTCTACCCCCATTTTTAGTTGGAGTACCAAAGTTGATTTTAAAAGGAGGGGTGGTTCTTAATTTTTTATTAAATTACAAAACTTCTTAAAAAAGAAAAGAAAAGAATGCTAGGGATTGAGCCGATGACCTTCTGCATTCAGGCTAGTCTTTAGCACATACCCCTCAGGGCTTCCTTTGAGACAGCATGTAACTGATAAGAAAAGAAAAACAAAAACCATCCAAAAGGGGGGGGGCGTTCCTTTAATTTTGCCTTTGGGGCCCTCAGGGATTTTATCTTTATTGCTGACAGAATCCACTAAGGAGTTCCAAGGAAGCCAATTCAATTGGATTCCAGTTTTGGTTTGAAAAATATATAAGGGAGAATCAAACTTATTAAAAAGATTTCTAGAAGGCATCATTGTTTGTTTGCACCATCTACATGCACACACCTGCAGAGAGCTGGCTGGGCACATAGTTATGACGCTTCACATCCAACTGTTAAATTCCATTAAGGGGAAGTTTAAAATGTCCCCAGTACATACCCCCTCCCAGCACAATTCTTTAGCATGTGAGCAATTAAAGTAATTGCCATGGAGATGCCGATGATCATGAAAATCTTCAGAAGTGTTCCTCAGCGGACATGGACCTCTCTGTTAAGATGTAGGTCACGCTCCCAAGTGTGATCTCCTGCCCCCTCTCCAATGTAAATAATTTCTTCCAATCAGCAGATAAAGACTTCTTTCATTCGGGATGCTTTGCTGGCAGAAGTTCATTGAAGCCAAATAAAATCTGCATTTAAAGTGTGATCGAAATGGAATTTGCCATGCTATATATAGAGCAGAGATGTGAACTTGTGACCTTTCAAATGATGCTAACTCAAATTCCCATCAGCTCCAACCAGCATGGTCAATGGTGGAAGGAATGGGGAACATCTGGTTGGTCGGATGCAGCAGGGATCTTTATCTTCGGTTCTATTTTTCCAGGCACTACTATTTTCCCCAGCCCAAATATGTTTCTCGTCCGCTGACCAAATGCATTCCATGCAATTAAAAAAAGAACAGTGCATATGCACTCCATCATGGCTACAGGAATATGAGTGATTGTTTACAGTAACACACACTTTACAGTAAAGCACTTGTCAAATCTCTTAGAGTATGACACATTTTATTGGACTAATTCTACTTCTGTTATGCCCACCTGCTTACTGACTAGAACAGGCACACAACTGTTAAAAGATGAGTAGCTTATCATTTTATGGTTCCTGGAAGGAATTTTGAAAGTGTGGTTTCACTTGCAGCATCATGTCTTACGCTTTATCACATGATTATGTATGTTGGCATTTCGAAACCTTTACATACGATCTTTGGGAATACTGAAAATGGGGTGTAAACCTTAAAAAGACAAGACATCTGTACCGCTGATACTGAGTTGTGCTGATTCACTACCACAAGATGCTTGCTGCTTAGTTATGTCTCTGCATTTCTCATACAGAGTCCAGAGCAGCTCACAACACTTCCAAAGCAACATGAAAAACAAAGTTGTAACAGTATTTGTTGCAAAATATCATAACTGCAACATTTCACATAGATAAATAGGCCCACCGCTGATACACTCCAAAGGGCCTGCAGAAATTGGACTTCAGCTGTCTCCTGAGTGAATATAAAGTGGGAAACAGCTGAACCTGAACTTGGAGGGAGTTCCACAAATGCGGTGCTGCCCCTGAGAAGGCCCTGCTATAAGGTGCTTTACAGCACCAGAAGCAGGGCAACCCCCCAAAAGTTTCAAACTCTGGATTGGTTGGTAATGCATTCAGTGCTTCTTCAAATACTTGGGTCCTAAGGCCTTAAAGACTTTCTACACTAGTACCAACAACTTGAATTGGGTCCAATAGTCTATTGTCAGCCTGTACAAGTTCCCTAAGGATCCATACAATGTAATAACACCTCACTGCTCCAAACAACAAATTCCATAGCAGCTGCAGATTCCATGATGCATTCATTTATATTATTAAATTTCTATCCCACCCCTCCTACAAAGGGAGCCAGCATAGCCCCACATAGAACACATTGCAATAGTCCATCTTGGAGGTTATCAGAGCATTGACTACTTGGATGGTTTTAAAAGGGATCAGGCAAATTCATTGAAGATAGGACTGTCTATGGGTACTGGAAATGATGGCTGTATATTAACTCTAAGTTCAGAAGCAGTGTTCCTCTTATTACTTGTTTCTGCAGAATACAGAGGGTGGAGAGGGTGCTGTTATACTCATATCCTAATCCCTGCGGGCATCAGGTGGTCCAAGATGCTGCACTGTGGACTGGGATAGCAAATAGAAACTCTACTCTGAGGCCAGAGTTCTGTTGTCCTGGCATCACAGTGCAGCATCAGAGCACATGCATAAAGCCCAAATACCATCTTTGCTGTCTCTTATGGAAAAGACAAGGGCTGATAAAGGTTGGCAGAGAAGATACTGCCTGCTCAGACAGTGGTAGTCAACATCATCCTCTCCAGATGTTTTAGAGAGCATTTCTCATCTGCTCCAACTGGCGTTGCCAATGGTCAGGGGTGATGGAAGTTGCATCATGTTATTACCCCTGGGCTAGAAATTTGGAAAGATTCTGGCTGTGTTTTTAATAAACATGTAAGAACTGACAAAACCCCACAATATATTGTTGCAGTGCACATTTGACTATAAGAGCATCTATTACTGAAATGTGAATCATTTGTTAACTGGAATTTGGTTTTTTACTTCTGATTTTCCAGGAATACTGTTTCCCAGAATAACCCCGCCTCCCAAATGAACAACTCATGTTCTTTGTTGTTCACTTAGTTGTCAAAGGAACCGAGAATATTGGTCCATTTTATTTATTTTGAACTTTATTAAGTAATCAAAATATTTTACAGCAAAACAAAACTCAGCTGGTGACTTGCTATAGTGCATGCTTGGAGATTCAATCTACAGTCAGACAAGAAAATAAGTTTATTGTTGTCAGAGGAAATGAGAGGGCAAGTAACCATGGATATTTGTACATAATAAACTTCTGAAATGTAGGACTTTAAAATAAAATGTGAACGGAAAAGTCTGTTGTTGTTGTTGTTGTTTTTTTTAAAAAACCATCAAAACTCTGAAGAACTATGAACAGCAAGTGCTAATTCTCAGCTGACTCAGGAAGTGCAAATATTACACAGATTGTGGCTATCCTCTCGTTAAGATGTAAAGTTGTAAAACAACAACAGCAACAACATCACATATGCTGTGTTGCATGTGCATATGAGCAAATGAATATACATTTACCAGAACTATAGGAATATCTGAATATTTGTATCCTCACTGGGTGTGGGCAGAATGTGGAAAGAAGAGTGATGTACTTCAATTTTTATTATTACTTTTTACTATTTTAATTTTGTAGGTAAAATAGTAAGGAGTCAAAAGTAAAAGAACACAAGCAAGTATAGAAATATATATATATTAGGAGAGAGAGATGCTGAGAATTGTACTTCAGTCATAGAACTGGAGAGTTGGAAGGGACCAGAAGGAGGAATCTTTTGCCCAACATGGGGCTCGAACCCACAATCCTGACACTAAAAGTCTATGCTCTACCGTGTTTCTCATAAAATAAGCCATGGCAGGATTTTCAAGCATTCACAAAATATAAGACATACCCCAAAAATAAGCCGTAGTGCTGAGCGCAGTTCTGGAGGGCGCCAAAGAAGAGGAAGAGGCCTGTCGGGTTGGCACACAGAACCAGATGTTGCTGCTGGTGCACCCCGTCAAAACACCCAGCAACCCAGCAAGAGCCGCAGCGCGCGCCGCCTGGAGCCACGTGCCAGCGGGACCCAGCAAGAGCCG
The DNA here is from genome assembly GCF_009819535.1 of Lacerta agilis. Classification (NCBI taxonomy): domain Eukaryota; kingdom Metazoa; phylum Chordata; class Lepidosauria; order Squamata; family Lacertidae; genus Lacerta; species Lacerta agilis. The sequence continues at coordinate 48,795,037 of NC_046321.1, forward strand.
CCGCCTCCTCCTCCTGTTGGCTTCCGGAGGCTCGGGGCGCTCAGCGCAGCGCTGCTGGAAGCCAACCTGGCAAGCCTCCTCCTCCTGCTGTTGCGACTCGGGGCACTCCGTGCGGCGCTGCTGGGCGCTGACCCGGCAAGCCTCCTCCTCCTCCTCCTGCAGCTCGGGGCGCTCCGTGCGGCGCTGCTAGGCGCCGACCCGGCAAGCCTCCTCCTCCTCCTCCTGCCACCATGGCTCAGGGCGCTCCGTGCGGCGCTGCTGGGCGCCGACCCGGCAAGCCGCCTCCTCCACCTCCTGCCGCGGCTCAGGGCGCTCCGTGCGGCGCTGCTGGGCGCCGACCCGGCAAGCCGCCTCCTCCTCCTCCTGCCGCCGCGGCTCGGGGCACTCCGTGCGGCGCTGCCGGGTGCCGACCTGGCAAGCCGCTTCCTCCTCCTCCTGTCGCGGCTCGGGGTGCTCCGTGCGGCGCTGCTGGGCACTTTGTCAGTACTTCAGCAGCAGCAGCAACAGCCAGTTCCGGGCACCAAGCCGCAGCAGGAAGAGGAGGAGGCTTGCCAGGTCGGCGCCCACCGCCCCGAGCCTCCAGGAGCCAGCAGGAGGAGGAGGTGGCCTGCCGGGTCGGTGCCAAGCAGGGCCGCGTGCCCCGAGACAGCTGGACCAAGCAGCAGCAACGCCGGCCGCGGCAGGAGGAGGCAGGTGCCCAGAACTATACGGTACTTAATAAAAAAATAAGACACCCCCGAAAATAAGCCATAGGTAAAATAAATATAAGACAGTGTCTTATTTTTGGAGAAACACGGTACCTACTGAGATAAATTACTTATTATTGTACAAACTGTAAATATAGCAGACTATCTTGTATCAACGTATTATCTCAACTTCAAATATCAAAACTTTCTGCAAAACAGTGTTATGCCGTGGAAATACTATTCTGTCCAGTAAGTGTCAGCAGTAGTTTTGAGAAAATCTTTGGCAATGTGGGTCTTTTTAAAGTCATCTTAATAAATGCAGATAACATCCTCAGGGTGGGGATGGAGCTGACAATTATCAGTATCTTCTATTGTCCCTGGCATCAGAGATTCTGCACCACACAAGGCACAGGAGGCACAGAGATGTTTGTGGTTACTATAAAGCCTCTGTTTAGTTGGGAACAGATTACTTGAAGTTGTGATAATCCCTTTATATGCATGCTAATACATGAGGCAAGGTTAAGTGACCTCTTCAGGCAGCTGGAGGGAAGCAGATCCTGATGCAGATCATAGAATCATAGAATTTTAGAGCTGGAAGAGAAAATGAGGGTCATCTAGTCCAACCCCCTGCTATGCAGGGATCTTCTGCCCAACATGGGGCTTGAACACATGACCATGAGATTAAGAATCTCATGTTCTACCGACTGAGATACCTTTATTTCCCCCTTGTTCCTGATGTAGATCTCCACCCACCCCATCTTCTTTGGTGAGGAGAGGGGACACTATTTTGTGGTTCCCCTCAAGTGCCAAAATGTCTTGGGCCAGCCCTGCCATTGCTGGAGATGCAATGAGACTGAGGGTACGTTCTATCATATGTGGTGGACCTGTAAAAGGGTAAAAGAGTATTGGGAAATAATGCATAATGAATTGAAAAAAATGCTTAAAAGTACTTTTCAAAACAAACAAACAAAAAAACTCCCACCAGAGTCCTTGTTGTTGGGGATAATTCAGACAGAAATTCCCAGGTTTCAAAAAAGGTTATTTATGTATGCAACTACTGCAGCCTGTGTTTTGTTAGCCCCAAAATGGAAAACAAGCAAAGCCCCAACTAAAGAAGAATGGCAACTTAAAACTGATGGAATACGTGCAGCTTGCAGCGGACCTAACATATAGAGTAAGAGAACAAGAAGAACATATGTTTAAAGAAGATTGGAACATGTTTATTGAATATATGGGGGGAAATTGTGTACATTTGAAAACGTGGGCAACATTAAGATAAACGCAACAGTGTAAATAAGATTTGATGGATGTAATAATGGAATACTGAATGGTTTAGTTTATGTAAAATATGCAGGGATTTATATTCTGCAAGACGAACCATGGAAAGAGAAGAAGGGAGGTCACTGATATTTTAAGGTTGTTCAAATGCACATTCTAAAATGTGAAACAGAAAATTTAATAAAAATTATAGGGGGGAATGAAAGTTATTTAAACCACTTATTTATCTTGACAATTTTAATCAATAATTCAAGCTGCCGCGATTTAAATCAGTCCATTCTGACTGTTGTGGTGGCAGAACAGAACCATCATAGCTGGTACCCAATGATAGTCCAATGGTGACTTTGTCTAATCCTTTTAAAGCCAACCAAGTTTGTGGCCATCAGGAAGAAAACTCTTTCTATTCAATAAACCTAAATTCCATGCAAGTATATTTGGACCACTGCCTGTAAGTATTCCCACAATGCAATGCTATCCATGCATCCTCAGAAGTATGACTTTCTATGTTCAACGTGTTTATGAGTAAAGCCTTAGTTGGCTTGACGGAGTGCCATTTTAGGAACCTGGGAACAACTAGGAAAGGAAATTACTAGTAATAGTAAGACATTTGTAAATGTTATTCATTGCAAATAAAAAATATATCTCATGGGACACAAACATGCAGTTAGAAGGCTAATGTTTATCTTTTTTCACAATCCTGCCATTTATAGTGGTATAAATAATGACTGCTAAATTAATCATGATTGGCATTAAATTAATGTAATATTATTCAGCACACAGCTGCTACACAACCAGCTGCAGATGTGATCTTTCTACAGTTGCATACCCCTACCATTTCCCCAGATGTCAGAAGATGAAATGACTGAACAGGCATTTCAGTTGGAGGTGGAGGTGTTCAAGGCTGAAATCCTATACCAACTTATCTAGGAGTAAGCTCATTGAACTCAATGGACTTCTGAATACCAATGTATATAAGCTACTTACCTCTGACAGTCCATGGGGGACACGCACAAAAAAAGGTGCTTTGAAGCCATGATCTCTTGTGCATAAGAGTGTGACCTTGGAAGTTAAAATCTCTTCCCAGCACCAGACTTACTAGGATAACTTAGAGCCAAACTACGGGATATATTGTATTGTAATATGTTACATTACATATTTATAGACTGCACTTTCATAAAAATGTAGCAAGATGGTATACAGCATAAAAATAACAACTTTACAATATAATCAATAGAAACATCAATAAATACTAGTTGGTAAAAAAAAAAAATTTACATTTCAGAGGCCTGTTTGAATAACCCTATTTTTCAGAAGATGTTTAAAAGTAGGAAGGAATTATTCCTGCTGAACCTGTACTGGCAAGGGGTATCCCGGGACAGGACCTGCCACGTTAAAGGCTTAGTCCTTAGTATTTAAGACATTGATATACCCCCTGAAAGAAAGAAAGAAAAAGCAGGCAACACCCCCAACTAACCCCCCCCCAAAAGCCAACAAGCTTTCTATACAAACAAACAAACAAACAAATGGTCATTTTAAAAATGGAAGGCACCAGGTGCAGGTTGGAGAACACTAGAGATCCTACAGGCACCTTGGGGACCCTAGCTGTAGACAAACTCCATGAGTCTTCTCTAGTCTGCTCGGAAGACTTTAGAACTGAGCTTTCTAGCAGCTAAGGATATATGAAAATGTATTCTGAACTTATTTTCAAAGTAGTTGAGCAGTCTATATATTACTTAAACAGACACTCACTGCATCATTTTTGAGACCTGGAGATATAATGTGCACACCCCCTGCAACAATAACACAGTAAAATTACATCTATATCAGTTTCGGACACATCTGGATAGTAGTAATTACTTCTGTAACTTAAAAGTAGAATCCATAAAAAATGGATTATCTCTGCATGCCGCAAGACTAAAATCAGTCTTCCCTCTGTCTCCAAAGCTATCCTTTTAGCTGTACTATTCTCTGCAGACTCTACAACACCCGTCAAGCATATATTCATCACAGTCACTGCCTGAAGGGATGCTCACAGCAGAGCACCCTTTTGACTGAGCCTAAACATCACCATTAGACAATAGCACCATCTTCTGCCAATGCATTGCCTTTTCATGTTTGGTATCATGTGAGCATGTTAGTTAACAAGGCTGCAATATACCGGTACCCTGGGACAACAGGCATGGTGTCTTTCTGGAGTGACTCTACAGGATCAGAGTTGGAGGTGGTCGTTTTTTGACCTGTGTGGTCACTATGATAGAGTGGTGCTGGGTGGCACCTGCTCAACCCCCTTGGCTTTGAGGCCATGGGGTGCCATTATTCCCCAAAGCTGTTTAACATGTATATGAAGCCACTGGGAGTAGGGGGTTTGGAACAAGGTGTTATCACTATGCTGGTGACACCCCAACTGCTTAGTTGTTGTAATTTATCTCCCTTCCTTTAATCTGATTGTGCAGTTTACATGGATTTGCAGTTTATATTGTAACCTGTTTATATGTATGTGTATTTTATACCGTAGCCTGCTCTGGAATTGCATTTGCAATAAAGAAGAAAGGTTTTAAGTAATGATACAAATGCTATCTTTGCTTTGTTCAGTAGAGTTCAGGATAGCACGGCCAGCCCTAGCTTTAGGGAGAATGAGAAGGCTGCCTCAGGCAGCTGATTTTGTGTGTCATGAGAGCAAAGCAGTTTTTAAATTATTTACTTGGTTATAATTATCATATTTTACTCCTAGGTAGAGCTGCTGGTGGGATTTTCTGCCCTCGATGCCAAAGTAACTTTGCCAAAATATCCTTTGGTACTTTCAGGAGTGGCAGCATCATTTACTATCTAATCTCAGGAAGCAAAATTACTTGGGCCAGACCTGCAGGGTAGGCTAGCTGCATGACGTTTCAAGAAAATTAAAGTCTCCATATTACTGAACATAATACTACAACTATAGGACAAGCAAATGAGCTTGGAGCATTCTAAACTACTTTAAAAACTGTGTCTTTAAACCCCCCCCCTTTTTTTGGAAGACAGAAAATAGAATTGAAATGTGATCTGCAACAGTAGGCTGACAAACAGCTGTTGTAATAGAGATGCTGTATCAGTTTTACAGCGGGTCAGGGCACCATCATTTTATGGTGGAGCTAATATGAACATGCCACAGAGAAAATGATGTTTGCTGTCCTGAAACAACCTGAATCGACAGGGACAGAACGTGATTATTTTGCTCTCTAGGCTGGATTTAATTCATATAATCAATTCAGGGTTCAATTTCTTTTTCCAAAGCCATAGCTCCGCCTGGCCTACAGCAATTTTTCTACTCATCTTATCAATCAGCCCTCAGTGTTCATATTCATAAAAGGTCTACATGCCTCTGGACCCTGGAATAGGAAGCTAATAATAGTAAGCCTGATTTATCATCAAGAGGAGACTGCAATGTATTAAGAGTTGCATATTAACTACACAGATCAATTGGCCAACATAGATGCCACCATTATCTCGTCGTATTATTTTCTTTTTGGTAAATTTGCAAAATGAGGCATTAATTTATAAGTAAGCCCTGTTTAATACTCTCCATTCCAACCATGTTTAATTATACATTAGTCATAAATTACACATGGGTTCATAATATTTCCAATTTATATCTGAAGCATGATCTAGCCCAACGGTAGCTCAGAAAAGTCACGCTACATCATCAGAAACATAATAATTTCTTGGCAATTTCCCTGGATCTGTGAGAAGATCCATCAGCCTTCGAGAATGAAGTTATAGCATGCTACAGAGGCTGTCATTTCCCATTCTTAAGAGTCTTACATTGGAACCAAATATAATTCAGAAGTTATATTCTGTCCCTGTTCCCAGGAGCTGTTCTCAGGATGATAACTCTGCATCATGTGCACTGACTGACCAGTTGATAGCTACTCTTAAGGTTGTCAGGGAACCAATCTGGGAGGCTTCAAATTTCGTGTGGTTATTCATAACCAAATCTATACATTGAGCTTTAATTATCCACAAAGGTTTTCAGACTCTCTTTGCACTCTGGGCAAATCCTTTGTTTCAAAGGTGAGTGTCCTGTGTGGATACTGTTGCCTTATGAGGTAATTGAAAGCTGTTAAAATATACAGTGTTACCTCGGGTTAAGAACTTAATTCGTTCTGGAGGTCCGTTCTTAACCTGAAACTGTTCTTAACCTGAGGTACCACTTTAGCTAATGGGGCCTCCCGCTGCTGTGATTTCTGTTTTCATCCTGAAGCAAAGTTCTTAACCCGAGGTACTATTTCTGGGTTATCGGAGTCTGTAACCTAAAGCGTCTGTAACCTGAGGTACCACTGTATTGCATTTGGGGTTGGGTTGGCAGGTTCTGTGTGTGTGTGTGTGTGTGTGTGTGTGTGTGTGTAGTATAGACTACAATCCTATATCCCTGAATCTACATGTATAGGATGGCACTATTCATGCTACAATTATCCAAGGAGCCTTTAAAGCTGTGAAGCTTGCCCCCCCCCCCAAACTGAAATATACCGGTATTTGCTCTATTCTCTCACTAAAATATGAAATCTTATCCTTTGTTTCCCTATGCATTTATTTTTTACATAAGCTTGGTTCGTAGTATAGTTCTTGTGTCTGGTTACCTCTCCTTGACAAGAGAGATAGGAAAACTACTGGATCTTCCTGACCTGTCGAATTAGCTAAGGGATTACTCAGACCAAGTAAATTTGGGAACCTAGGAAGATGTCTTGTGCCGAGTCAAATTGTTAGTCTCTTGAGTTCAGGATTGGCTACAATGACTGCACCGCCCCAGAGTTTCAGACAGGGACATTTTCAGTCAGTTCTGGAGATTCTTGGGATCAAACCTGGGACCTTTTACATGTAAATCATGTGCTTTTCCACTTTGGTCTTGACAATTCTATTGTTCAGTTTCTACTGTTCTGTTGCCAAACACTAGCCAGAGTGGCCTCTACAGTGAAGATCATCACCTGTTTCAGTCTACTTACGCTCAAAACAATAAAGTATGCTTTATTGATTTGTGTTATTCTGATTTCTCTCCTGTTTCTAGAGATTTAACACATAATTGCTTCAAATACTTCTGATTTCCATTAGTAATTTTCCATTAAACAACAGGGTGCTTCTAAATCATGAAGCAGCCCATGCTCTAGACCAGTGTTTCTCAACCTTTTTTCTGACTGTGGCTTCCTTCTGATCTTGTTTCCTTCTTGTGGCCCCCTCTGTCCTGCCAGTAGAAAGCTGGCTATTTAAATGTTATACTCTGAAATACTATTGTTAAAAGACGATATTTAAGAAATATTTATTTTATGTACTATCGTTTTATTTTCTCTTCTGCTGGTCTATGACCGTAATAAAGTTTATTATTATTATTATTATTATTATTATTATTATTATTATTATGTTATACTTTAAGTATTTCTCCATCAATGTGACCCTTGTGCTTGATGACCAGAAACAAGCTTTTTAAAAATATATATATATATCGAGTTCGATTGATGTGAGGGAGAACCGAAGATCACCTCTTTCCATTATTAAGGTGATTCCACATTATTCCGATTACACATGACTGAAACCTAATTCTACCAAATACAAAGTAGGAAATGCCATTAAAAATCATTTTGCTTTATCCCAAAGCTGTGGAAACTTTTTTTTGATATTGTACTGTTTATCCAAAAATGATGTTTTCTTGACTGAAAGTTACTTTGGCTGCTCTGTAGCTCTATGAGGCTTCTTGCTAAAGAAACACCAAACAGAATTCACAGCAAACAGATGAACTACCCAGTCCACAAGATCACGGAAATGAACTTCCATATTGTTATAAAGCTGCTTCAGATGATTCACATACACAATTATTTGATCACCTTTCAATTCATCACTAACTGCTGCCAAAGAGGAAAACAGTGCAAATTCTCTGTGGCTCCCTAGTCTTGTGCCCTGCCCCCCCCCCCCCATTTATGCAATTTTCACCTGTGGCCCCCAGTTGAGAAACACTGCTCTATCCCTTTCACACATAGCAACACCTCTCAATCAAAACTAACCATTTATGAATAAAAAGGTTTCTATGTTTTCTCAAAACGTATGAAATTTAAATATTGACTAGAACCATCATACATGAGCTTCATGAACGCTGCTAAATAACAATGATTAGGTACTTATTTTCTGCTGTAATTTGATAACTGGTAACTCTCTTCCCCAAAGCACACCATTATGATAGAGAAAAAAAGATTCATATTCTTATTGTTATTCCTGCCAGCAACCTATACTAAAATTGTATTTGAAGCCTCTTCTCTTTAGCAATCATTCCTGGAGCAAGGTTGTACTAGGTGAATTTCTGATGTATTTTTCTCTCCTGGAAATCCTTAAGCAGAAAGCTAATTCATGATTGGAAGTGAACAGTCAGAGGAAAGTACCTCCTTATGTAAAGTGAACAAAGCTTCTACTATCCAAATTGCAGCCAGGCAGATCATCACTCTCTCTCTCTCTCTCTCTCTCTCTCTCTCTCTCTCACACACACACACACACACACACACACACACAGACACACACATTGGGACTGCAACTACTGTTTATTACCATCCACCCCTTGTAGTGGGAAAAATGATGCCACATAAGAATGCACACTGATACAGAGAAATGGAAGAAAAGAGGCAACTACAGTTGACATAGCAAACATGGGTGAAAATGGACATCCAACATAGCTAAAAGGTATGAGGAAACTTTGTCACTCGAAAAGACCCTCCAGCTTTGCCACACATTAGAACATGAGATCAAAAGAAGAACAAAAATTACAATACTTCCCTTTGTTAATACAGATGTATAATCTGGCGAAATTGTGATAGAAGCCTTTTGCATTTGTTAAGCTGCTTGTCTATACTGAGCCCATGTTCAATCTTCCTTCCTCTTTACATCTGCTCCTTCTTTCTTCTACTATTCTTTTTAAAGTTACAGGTAGGTAGCCGTGTTGGTCTGCCATAGTCGAAACAAAAATAAAAAAAATTCTTTCCAGTAGCACCTTAGAGACCAACTGAGTTTGTTCTTGGTATGAGCTTTCGTGTGCATGCACACTTCTTTATTCTTTTTAAACCCATTCAATTCACTTTTAAACACCTCATTTCTCTAGTTCCTGCTGTTGTCTCTGTTGTTCTGCACTGTATTCATTCCTCTGTCATATTGTTGGAGCTTGCGGTGGCATCCCAAGTGACAACGAGATCAGAGCTCGAGCATTAGGAGGGAAGTAGTCAAGGATGGGGAAATTGTGGTCCTTCAGATGTTGTTGGACCTCATCTCTCATCAGCCAGAGCCAACATGGCCAGTGGTCAGGGCTGATGGAAGTTGGAGTCCAGCAACAAATCCCCCTTCCCCTATCTACCAAAGACCACTCATTCTGTTTACACTTGGAATTTGCTGGCAGTTAACTTTGAGTTCTTTTTTGTTTACTTGCTTGTTCTAGCTTTTCCTGAAATTATGTGTTACACTTTATGACTACCTGGATGTTTTAATCATGGTTATTTATTTATTTTAATCATGTTTATATTGTGAACTACTTTGAGATTTATAACATATAAATAAAAAATGGCATATACATGTTTTTAAAAAAAACAAAGCAGAGGAAACATTTGAATAGAGATACAGGAAACAAACCATACGAGACATGTGAACTTCAACAAAAGGCACTGCTTAATATATTCGCTGGTCATCCTATTGCAAATGAAACCGGTGGAAGTTGTGGTGGTGAGAAGGTTGTGGATTAAGCAAGAGTGACATCCACTGAAGACTTTATGGGGTAGCGAAGGGAATGTGCATTTAAAGAACTGTGGAGTCTTTACAGTAGCACAAAAAGAAATTGGCAGGAACAGTTGAAAAGGTGAGGAAAGATGCAGAAGAGCAAAGTGAGTTTTTGTGTTATGCAAAATAGCATAGAGTGGAATGTAACAGGGTCCTGGCAGAGCAATAGGCCCCCCAAAAAAGCATTGTGAAAGACCAAGATGTTTGTGTCAGGAATTTGGTATGTTTAACACAGTGCTGCTATGCAGCATTAAGAATTTATGATAAAATTCATTTTGCCCCAGGGTGCCTGCCGTCTGTCCCCATGGTAAAGAGAGGCTGTAGCTTCCTTCTGGTAGCCTCTCGCTTCCCTCTAGTTAAATACATTGAGGTAGATGCAAACTCTTCTACAGTACTTAGTAGCACCCCTCCCGAGGGGGAATAGTAGAGATGCTCAAGCCTGAGTTGAACCTCTGATGGCATGAAAGTGCCACAAAGTTTATTTAAAAAAATAAAGATCTAGTCACATTAGCCTTCAAACACCAGCAACTTCTCTCAATTCCCTGAGGAACAGGTTGAGCTCTCATCATTATATATTTAGGACTAACCCTACTCTTGTGCCCATAATTTGTTTTAACCTTATATATATATATATATATATATATATATATATATATATATATATAGTACTTTTGAATTGCTGTATCCTGCCCTGGGGCCATATGGTGTGGGGCAGGTAAGAAACTGAAACAAATCGTTGTTATTATATTAGAGGAAATTGCTTTGCAGAAGTGCATACATTGGGGAAATTATACAACAAATGTGCATATTAGGAGAAATTTGCATTAAAATGCTGATGAATTTTCATGAGGAATACACACACACACACACACATTGATGCAGAAATGTGGAGAACTGGACTTGAATGGGAAAAACTGAAAGAAACTGTGAGGGGGGTGGGGTGAAAAGCCATTGTGGATGAAAGTAAAATTCCTTACCAACAGTGTTAACCAGAAGGCACTGAAAGTTCCAGTGGGGGCTTCTGAACTGGGGGTGAGCTGGGAAAGTTTCCCCTTGCTGCTGAAGAGTCAAAGAGGGAGATCAGGAAGGTAGAAGAACCTTTTGAAGGTTCTCACCAACATGTCCCTTGGTGAGACCCCACTAGGCCTCATGAGTTGCAGGGCCTGCTGAGATCTTGTAATGTCAGGGACCGTGCTAAGGAGGGCTGCACTGAGGAAGAATAGTGGGAGCCACCCCCTCCTCCTGATCCTGAATCTTCCCAGGAGCAGGAGGACAGTATAGATTTGGAACAGTGGTTTGCAGAGGGGCATAGTTCAGAAGGCAGAAGCTGGGAAATACTGGATGGGGAAGAGCTAGCAGAAGAAACACTGGAAGAGAGAGGGTTAACAGATTCACAGTCTCAGGACAGCATTCACCCCCCTTCTCCAAAGTCACAGAGAGCTCAGAAATTGGTAGAACAGAAAGCACAGAGGGTACACACTCAGCTTACAAGACGTAGAAGTGTCGTAGATTAATAGGGACAGAAGGGGGTGGGATCCTTAATTAGGAGCACCACCATTCTGGTTACCGGTAGATGCTATCTTTTGTCCTTTGCTGTGTTTATTAAAGAAACTAACTGGTAAGAATTCCCTTTCGTTTGATCTGCTCATTTACAGCTGATTCCCTGAAGCCTGGCACGCAAGGGGTGATGCTCCTCCCTATACTCCTGCCATGGTAACCATCACACTCCGGCAGATGATGTCGACAAGCTCACCAGGCCACAGTTACTGAGAAGAATAAAATGGGATATCCCTCACAGCAGACACTGTTAGTTTTTAAATTAAGATGATTTGAATTAATTAAGAATCTAGTGTCAGAACATCCTTTTAAAAAGCATTCACGACTGAAATAATGATGGAACTTATTTGCTTGTGTTTTAAACTGGTAAGATAAGATTTGGACACAACAGTTGCACACTTCTGATACTTCACTAGAAATGTTTTTTTCTCTTTTCTCTTTCTTTCTTTTTAGTCAAAATGAAAGTTTTTGAAAGGAAAGGCTCCAGTCTATCTTTTATCAATCAGATCAACTTGTTTGCCAGCCTGGTGTTCTATCATCTCAGGAACATCGCAAGGATTGTGATATTACCCTTCCCAGAGGGGAACTGAATTGGTTTTATTACTTCCTGTCTGAGTTACTCCTAATCTCTTTTTTTAGTCCTTCCAACAGGAGCGATATGTTTCATTTGAGATTGACACATTGCACTATGTGTTGTTGTTTTTAAAACCCATGTGCAAGTTTTTGAGATTTCTTTTTGAAGTCATAACATAGATTCCCTGGTTAAAAACAGAGATTTATTAAAATTCTTACATATGTTTGAAAAATTGCATAGACCTGTCATCAGTTCCCAATATATAACTTTGAAACATGGGAAAGACATGAGAGTCACCTTACAACATATGTGTTTGTTCTTGACACCATTATTTTAGCATTATTACTGTGTGATCATTCACAAAGTGTAACACTTCAGTTGCATTTTCTGGGAACATCGCCCCCTCCCCCCCCCCAGTCTTGCAAACTAAACCATCATATTCTGTTAATTTGAAGTGGTTTCTGCCTCCCTCACATATCAGATGACAGTTGCTGTGATGTACTGCTGTGAATCTCCCTCTAGCAATGGACGGCCTTTGAACAGATTTTCTTTGGCACAGCAGAAGGAAAGGGAAGGACATAAGGAAAACCAAAGGAGGAGAGATGAGGGAGACATGGAATTTAAATGAGAAGAATGTGCATTTTTAGTTTTAAAAACACAGTTCTGATCTGAGGTTGCGAGAAGTGCTACAAATTAAGAAAAAACTGAAGTCGTCCTTAGGCGAGTTCCCGCATCCAATTTGCAATCACCACAATGAGGATAACTGAGCTGGACTACACTGGCTGCCTGATGGGGCCCATCCCCACTGACATGTCTACTGCCAGCCCCACTCACTACCATCCAGGCAAAGAGAGACGTAGAGTCTCTCTGGGACTCTGTGTAGGGTTCCAAATCATGAAGAGAGCTTCTCAGTTGCAGATATTCCCCCAGTGTGTTGGTGTGCAGGGGGTAGGGCTGGCAAGGGGATGCAGTGGGGCAGAGGGGCCCACACATTGCAGCACAGCACTCCTCACGTGTTTTGACTTGTATATAAAAAAATGGCAAATCAGGAATTCAAGAACCGTATTGTCACACCCACTCATTCAGCAATCAGACTCACCTTGTACCCATCACATCAGTCCATCCACCCAATTCTCACTTCAGCAAAACACCTGGGGTAATACAAGTACCCTCTCCACATCCCTCCACCAAAACACTCACCCTGTGACTGGTGTGTGTGTGTGTGTGTGTGTGTGTGTGTGTGGCATAGCTCTCAACAAACTTGACCCTTGCAACCTCACAGGGAGCGCAAATGTAAATCATATGAGGAAACACCTGAAAAGTGTTTATGCATTCTTCATATCTGACAATAATAAGGGGATGTGTTTTGATCACAACAGCCTGAGTGTTGATTATTGATACTCGGGTGCAGCTGGCTTTTATTCCCAGGTGGTGGACCGGAGTGAAGACTTCTCAACTCTGATTCACCACCTAGGCTCCATCCCCCTGCCTTCCCCCGATTGGGCAGTTCAAATTTTCAGAGTTGGCAGGCTATCCCGCTGTCCAAAGTGACTGGCCAGGGGAAGACCCAACAGCTTGCCATGAATATAGGATTTCTCCCCACTAGGAACAGAGGGGAAGCCCATGATGGGCCACAACTGCTAACCACCCCTGAGCAGGGTAAGTGGTTATTTTGATCACAACAGGCTTAGTATTGAGTTTGTCTGGAAAAACATCCTAAACTAAGGTGTTAAATATGCTTTTAGTCAGCTACCACTGTTTTATTGTTGTTGTTTTTTACTATATGCGTGTGTGGGGTGTGTGTCTAATTGTATAATTATATTTAGATCCCGACTTTCCCCCCCCCCCCAAGCATGGAAAGAGCATGCAATCAGTGGCTACAAGTAGTTGAAACAACTGAATGAAACAAAGAGGTAGCCCCCTTGATTTTAAAGTTTATTAATGGCATGACTTTCAACTGGCTAATTCACTGACTGTGTTGCCACCACCAGCCACATTTTCCTGCTATCAGAATAGCATGAGTTGGAACCATAGGAGGCCAACAACTGCACACCATCACACCTAATGTGAGATCCTGTCCTTGCACATTAAGCTCCATCCCAATTATTTCAGTAAAGTTAAGCACAAGCAACGAATGTTTCTTGGATAATTGCACTGATCAAATGGATATTTGTGGGAGGTCTAGTTTGTATGCCTTGATATGATTATGTTTTCATCATCTGGGAAGATAACCAAGTATAATGCATTGACACAATATATTAGCTTTTCCTGAATTAACTATGTATGCATTTATTTATTTTTAATATTTTTTCCATTTCCCTTCACCACAAGGTCCCAAGGTTAAAAGGTGAAGGTAAAGGGACCCCTGACCATTACCGTTAGAAGAAGAAGAAGAAGAAGAAGAAGAAGAAGAAGAAGAAGAAGAAGAAGAAGAAGAAGAAGAAGAAGAAGAGTTTGGATTTGATATCCCGCTTTTCACTACCTGAAGGAGTCTCAAAGTGGCTAACATTCTCCTTTCCCTTCCTCCCCCACAACAAACACTCTGTGAGGTGAGTGGGGCTGAGAGACTTCATGGAAGTGTGACTAGCCCAAGGTCACCCAGCAGCTGCATGTGGAGGAGTGGAGACGCGAACCCGGTTCCCCAGATTACGAGTCTACCGCTCTTAACCACTACACCACACTGGCTCTAGTTGCTCTAGTAGGTCTAGTTGCGGACGACTCTGGGGTTGCGGCACTCATCTCACTTTATTGGCCAAGGGAGCCAGCGTACAGCTTCCGGGTCATGTGGCTAGCATGACTAAGCCACTTCTGGCTAACCAGAGCAGCGCACAGAAATGCCATTTACCTTCCCGCCGGAGCAGTACCTATTTATCTACTTGCACTTTTGACGTGCTTTTGAACTGCTAGGTTGGCAGGAGCAGGGACTGAGCAACGGGAGCTCACCCCATCGCGGGGATTTGAACCACCAACCTTCTGATCGACAAGCCCTAGGCTCTGTGGTTTAACCCACAGCGCCACCTGCATCCGGATTACTGCAATACAAAACGACAGTTATAGAAATGGATAGAATCGTTACGATAATAAAATACAGTAAGCTGCTCCAAATGGAACAGATAAATATAATCAAAAGAGGTGGGCAAAACACCCTAGCTGCCAAAGGCCAATATAAATGGGTGCTTTGTGCTCTAACAGCAGCCTGAATTGTGGCATCCAGGTGGAGGGGCCACCACGTCATCTTGCTCAGTTATCCTAAATAGGAGATTCTAGCAAAATGCTACATAGCCACTAGGCTCCAGAATCTCCCTTATCTTCAATATAATATAGTGCTTAGAAAGAGAAAATTAGAAATATGTTGCAACTGATTGTGCCTGCCCAGCATTGCTCTGTTTAGGTGGTTGCCACAGCAACAAAGAAGTCTCCCTTGGCAACATATCACCCCTCAGTGTGTGCAGATTTTCCTTGGTGGATCATGTATACCCAGAGGCCCAAAATAATTACTGGGGAGGATTGCTATTTTTAAGACTTTAATTACTCTTCCCACTTGAGAGTAATATTATTGCCCTAAATGTTATTTTATTGGTTCAAAGTTGCAAAAGGTTCGTGATGAACACATTATTTCTATGAAGGGGATTTTGTGTGTGTGTGTGTGTGTGTGTGTGTGTTGCTAAAGATGGGGAGGTCTTATTCCTTGGCAATGATGTGAGTCTCCTCCTGGGCAGGATATTGTCCTGAACTGTTTAATGTGTCCTGTTCCCCTCTGTAGCACGTATACGCTGCATGATGTGGAATGAATTTTTCAGTGGTAATGGTAGAAAAATTCCCACTGGGTATATTCTGATGCAGCTAAGAGACCAGTTTTGTTTTCTGGACATTTGATTTCTTACAAAGGAAATGCTTAAATGCTTTCCCCTTAATTCTGGATCAATAATAGACGCTGATAGAAAAGATTAAGTGCTCTTCTAAACATCTTTTGTGGACACAGATGGTGGGAAAGGCTGTGCATAGAATAAAAATGGTAGATATTTGGCATGTGCAAAGTTGCCCTACGACTGTTGGTTTCGTGATATATATTTTTAAAATAGTTTTCTAGTACTACATTTGTATAAAAATGGCATGTTTGTTAATAGGATTGCTGAAATCGGCAAATATATAAGTAAACTTTCAACAGCTTGAACACTGAGGATATGGTCTTCTGAACCAAAAATTCAATCCATCATGTCCCAAGATCTACAGTCATACATTAGGGATGAGATGTGCAAATCAATGGCCACTGGCCATGATAGCTATGCTCTGCTTCTACTGCCAGAGACAGCATACCTATGAATACCATTTGGGAGGAATCTCAAATGGGGAGAATGCTCTTGTACTCAGGTTCTGCTTATGGGCAGTGGCAGAGGAAGCCTCTTGGCCGCCCGGGGTGGTGCGTGGAGGCACCCCCCTGGGGGTGGGGCACCGTGGCGCATGTCAGATGGGCTGCGCATGTGCGGAAATGCCGCACATGCACAGTCCATCCGGCCCAGAGCTGCTGCTCCTACGGTGACCAGGCGACCCCCCGAGTGGGCGGCGGGTCATGGGGCTGCCCCATCTGTGCTGCTTTACAGACGGGGCAGCCCCATTAGCTGCCACTTGCTCGGCAGTCTGCTTGGTCACCATGGGAGCAGCGGTGCCAACTCAGATGCACTGCGCATGCCCAGAATTTCCAGGCATGCGCAGTGCACCCGGCCTGGCGCTGCTGCTCCCGCGGCGACTGGGGGAGCCGCCAGGCGAGCAGTGGCTCATGGGGCTGCCCTGTTCGTCCGTGGAGCAGCACGGATGGGGTGCCGCTGAGTGTCACCCCCCTCCCCTGGAACATGGGGCACCCTGCCCCTATCGCCCCTCCCTTGCTACGCCACTGCTTATGTGTTTCCCAGATGAGAGAACAGAATGCTGGACTAGATGGGCCTGGGCCTCATCCTACAGGACCTATATGTTCCTTACATCTATTCCAACAGCATTTAAAACATCAGGAGTGTGTGGATAAGAGTGATCAGTGCTTGCAGATCATAAGGCAGATGAAATGCCTTGGAAGTATGAAAACTTGTAGGAACAGTTGCCAAGCTGGTGTTCTAGAAGCTGATCTTCTGAGATTTTGCATTTTCTAATCACTTTGAACTTATCATTTTGTAGCCAACAAAGTATGGCACCATCAACCCTGTTCACTCCTACAATATTCATTGTGCGGAATACGGTTACATTATTTTTAGGAGCACTTATTGATTCCAGTGTCAGTGCACCCATGTTACAGTGCAATCCTAACTCTCTGATCTGTGCTGTTGGAGATGGTTATCATATGCTAGTTCTCTTGGTGTTCTTACAGATTACCATGATTTGTAGCTCTTGCCCTTGGAACGAAATTTGCTGTGAGGAATGCCAGATTACATTTGTGTGATCAATAGGAATAACTTGGGCCACCTATTGTATTATTAATTCTGTGTCAGTTTCAAAATCATGTGTAAATTATTCACAAAATGAGTAATTATTTAACATTTGCTTGAAACAGAAAATGTACACAGAAAATTAATGAACCCTTAGCTTTTGAGATCCCTCTCTAGGAAACACACCAGTCGGACAGTTGAAGACCTTCATAACAAGCCAGTAGAATTTACTGTGTATAAAAAATTATCTTCATTACCATAAAAATGTACACATTTTGCACAGGGCAATTCTTCTTTCCCAGCCCCATTATAGTCAACAGGAACAAGAATAAAATCTGAGTAGTTTCAACTGTGTACATTTAACAAAAAGTTTCTAGGAGTTTATGTTCTATTTCTCCTTTTCTGAAATATACTTATGTGTCTAGGAGACCTTTGGATTCCCCTTCCCAGCTTATTGATGTAAACATCCAGAATGTATTTTGTATTTTACCTCTATCTTCAGTACATTGTTTTTTGTTTTGCTATGGCTAGTGGCCAATGCAAATAAAGATTCTCCTGATTCTGGATTCTCCTTCCCAGCTTCTTTTTGGCCCTACTGACATCAGAACCCAACATTAGTTGGGTTAGGTGTTTTGAGCCCCAGGCCTACCTGGTGGCAAGTCAGTAAGTCATATCCAGAGTTCAAAGTCTGGGGCGGTCAATTCATGCAAGCAAATTTCTATGTCCAAAGGTCAGGAAATGCAGTCAAAGGTCAACCCAAGTAAGCCAAGTCTGAAGTTCAGCAGTCAGGATACACTCCAGAGTTAAACCCAAAGCACAGTCCCATAAATGTCTAGGAGCATCCAAGCCAAGGTCCATCAACATGGGCAGCTGAGCAGACACAACACCTCAGCTCTGCTCCCCTTTTGTACTTTGCCATCTGGGCTTGACGAGGCAGGTGACCCTCACCTGTTCTGAGCCTACTCCAGCTCAGGAATCACACGCCTCCTCCCTGAGCTAGCAAGACCGACCTGGCCAGCTAGGGAGCAGGGCTGTGGGCCCTTGCCTGCTTCACACTCCTAGAGCGCCACTTCCACTTCTCCCTATGACTCAGAATCCATCATGTTCATGAAGACAGGGGTCCCTCTGGCTCTGGTGATGGGTCCTGTTGCTCTGGTTCCTGTGCACTGAGCCCCATCCCTTTGCCACCCTCTGTCATCCTGTGAGTACTTCCTTCCTCATCCCCAGCTTGCCCCGGTGTGTCCCAGTCCCGGCTACACTCCTTGCCAGTACCCTCTTCCTCCTCCCCATTGTGCTGCCAGTTCATGACACTAATACAAAACTGATACAAACAAAAATAGACACCCTCAAAGATATCTTGAAACTACCCAGAACTTATGGAAACTACCCAGAACTCATGGAAACTACCCAGAACTTATGGAAAACCAAGGAGCCCTTCATATTTCCTGGGGGCAGAACCTTAGGATTCACTTCATCTCAGCATTCCATTGTGCAACTGTGTCTCCCAGCCACCTGCCTGCATTATAGGGACAATAAGAACTGCTTTATAGGGTTATAGTAAGATCAAAATTACTTAATACTACAGTGCAAACCTTGGTTCTTGAATGCCTTGGTACGTGAACATTTTGACTCCCAAACACCTAAAAACCGGAAGTAAGTGTTCTGGTTTTCAAACATTTTTTGGAAGCCAGATTTCCAATGTGGCTGTCAGCTATTGTTTCTCAGGTGCCTGTGCCAATCGGAAGTCACACTTTGGTTTTTGAATGCTTCGGAAGCCGAACAGACTTCCAGAATGGAAGGTGCCACTGTATATGTGAAGCTACTTTAATGGTTTTAATGAATGGTATATTGTTTTAGATTGTGATGTTTTATGTAATTCACCCTGGAATCATTTAGTAATGAGCAGGTTATGTGCATATATGAAAGCACTTAGGTATGTGCAAATAAATAAATAGATCATAGTGTTTTCAATCCTGTAAATACTATTAAAAAGCCCTATTTAATATAATCATTACATTATCATTCTACATACATAGGATCAGGCTGTCAGTAGACCAGATTTGTATTTGGGTGTCCCCCTCTGTAACAGGTTTTCCTGTTTTCCTTACCCTCATCATGAGAGTTGTGCCCCCGTGACACATTTTATCACCCAAAGCCAATGGGGGTATTAATATCAAGAGACAGATTCTCATTACGCAGAGAATAGCAGGGTTCTGATGCCCTTAGACAGGAAGACATATAGGCAGATATCCAGCGAAAGTAATGCAGCCTGACAAAGTGACATTCCAGAGCAAATTGATTTCATTGTTCTCAGCCACATACAAATAAAGGGTGCTTCAGATACAAGAATATCAATAAACTAAACAAATACGTCCTGAAAGGATGCTTTTGTGACTTCTGTTTAAACTATCAAACTACATTTATCAAAGCATCTTGTAATAAGTAACGTGTCAAAGGGGTAGACTTAGTTCTGGGACCAAATCAGCCTTGTAACAACAACAACAACAACAACAACAACAACAACAACAACATGACGATGACAACAATCATCATCATCATCATCAGTGCTTTTTTTTCTGGAGGGGATGGGACGCAGGGGTACGCATACCCCTAAACATTTTGTGAATCTAAGTTTGGCCTCATTGAGGGGCAGTATTTCAATATGATTAGGAAAATGAGAGTACCTCTAAACATTTTTTTTAAAAGAAAAAAGCACTGATGATGATGATGATGATGATGATGATGATGATGATGATATTTATACCCCACCCATCTGGCTGGATTGCCCCAGCCACCAACACATAAAAACATAATAAAACATCAAACATTAATTAATCCAATATAAAAGTCACAGTAACTTGGTTATTGTGGTCACCCTAGCACAGGGGTCCCCAAACTAAGGCCCGGGGGCTGGATGCGGCCCAATCGCCTTCTAAATCCGGCCCGCAGATAGTCCGGGAATCAGCTTGTTTTTACATGAGTAGAATGTGTGCTTTTATTTAAAATGCATCTCTGGGTTATTTGTGGGGCATAGGAATTCGTTCATATATTTTTTTCAAAATATAGTCCGACCCCCCACAAAGTCTGAGGGACAGTGGACTGGCCCCCTGCTGAAAAAGTTTGCTGACTCCTGCCCTAGCAGATGATTTTTGTCAGGAAAGGGGCAAGGGGAATGTGAGCTTCCTTCTTATATTGAATCTTTCTGTGGCTTTTGATACCATTAGCCATGGGGACCTCCTGCTCCTGCTATGTGGGCTGGAACACTATTTTATGGTGGTTCTGGCACTACTGTAGGGTTGTTTCCAGAAAGCAGCACTGGGAAGCTTTTTGGTCTCCTGGCATTTGTGCTGGGCCCTATTTTGTCCCCAGTGCTGTTTACCATTGATATGAAACCATTAGGAGTGGTCATTAGCAGATCTGGAATGAAGCGTCACCTGCCTGAACCTGTAAGCAGGCGAGTAGAGAGCTGAATCTGGCTTATAGTGCAATTTTGACAGGTAGGTGGGGCCACTCACATCCATCACCTGCCATCATAATGACATCAGGTGACAACTTGAACGTGCTTGCAAAGGGACTTCAAAGACATTGCCTTTCAGCATCCAGGGGTGCTGAGAGACATAATTTTGAAGTCTGGCGCTGAGAGGCACTGCCTTTGAAGTCCCTTTGCAAGAGGTTTGCATTGAAATAGCTTGAAAGTGGACTTCAATGTGATGTCTGTCAACATTTATCAGCTAAAAGGGGCTGAAAAACACCACCATTCAGTTTCAGTACCAAACAGTTGCAAAAGAACATTGGAGTGTTGGTAGCCATGCCTTTTCCTGCCTCACACCTGACATCACATATGACATTAGGGGTGGGACGACTCCTGACTGCCCCTACGGACTGAATCTGAGGTTGCCAATGTGGTATCTATGGGTGCAATGGCAACCTTGAGAACTTCCCCTGGCACCCAAGAAACCTCTGTGCCACCCCTCTGCATTTACAGCTTCTCAACAATGAGATGGTGAAGACAGTTATTTTTTCCTTGCCACATCAAAATGTTAGAGAAAGAGTGCCCGTTTCCTCTGTCAGCTGTTTATGCTTTCTAAGGCTCAGATGACACCTGTGCAGCCAAACAGAAAGTGGAGTGACAGAGAGAAGAAGAGGGAAAGGTAAACAATCTTGAAGCCTGGAAGCAGAAAAACAGAGTAGCCAAGAAGAAGTGGGGTGCCACATGAAAACACACACACACACACTCCCACAAAACAGGTCCAATTTAAATTGCACAATTGCAGGAAGCTTTTATGTGTCTCCTCCCACCCCCCACAACCTCCACGAGATCATACCTGTCCACAATGTCTGAACCTTAAGAATCATGGACCATGGGCCAGGACTCAGCTTCGCTGCTGCACAGCAGCCTGAAGGGGAAGAAGGCAGAGTGACTCCACCTGCAACTCATTAGCCTTCAAGGACACAGAGAAGGCACTGATGAGAACCAGCTGGCTTCAGCCTTCTTAAACAGAGCTCTCAGCAGCAACCAGATACTGGAAACATGCTTGCCATTGCCCTCTGAATAGCTGTGACAAATTTTGAAACAGATGAAGTGTGATTGCTGAACAGGATGGACTACTGACCTATAAATTACCTTGCTCCTTTGTGCTCTCCATCTGGACCCTTCACTTTGTGACCACTGGATTCCCTGACCACTGGATGGTCTGACTATGTGGACTGCTGATTGTGTGACCCTCAGAATGGATTTGACTTCATAGGCTGATTCTGCTAAGCATATCTCAGAGACTCTTCTGTTTGTTTGGCCTCACACTGCACCAAGCTCTACATGCTCGGCAATGGGACTACATCATTTTCCAACACTGGCATGCACAAAAAGATAGATCCTCCACCATCAAACATAAATAATAATAATAATAATAATAATAATAATAATAATAATAGTGATGGCATGTGTGTTCCGTGACTTGGTGGTAGTTGCTTCAGCATCCTATGCAAATATCACGAGGATCCATGAGGATGTGAGCCTTGGATCAATGCCCTTCCATTTACATATTCAATTGACACCAACCCTGATGGTTTTTAGAAATCTTGTAAAAACATTTCTATTGACTCAGGCAGTTGGTTAGTTGATTTGAGGGAGGTGCTTTGCATTCTCAGTGCTGATGTGTACTTTCAATTCATTATTGTTGCAGTTTGATGTTTTAAAATACTGTTTTATTGTATATTTTTAAGTTGTACCCTGCTCTGGGATTGATTTTTAATGAAGAACAGGTTATGAATCATCTAAATAAATAGCAACCATAAATAAAAGGTTGGCAAGCCTAGGACCAGGTACAGCAAATAATATTTTGATCCTTGCTTCTGCAACGATGGTGTCAGTAGTGACTTAACCTTCCATCTACTTCCTACAATGCTGCTTCACTCTCCATGCTTGCCGTTGCCCTCTGAATAGCTGTGACAAATTTTGAAACAGATGAAGTGTGATTGCTGAACAGGATGGACTACTGACCTATAAATTAGCTAGTGTAACTTTGGATTCGAGGCATGTCACAAGCTTAGCTGTGTCATTTTTACATATTCTGCTTGAAGCACCGTATCACCCAGTTACAAGGAAACATTCTGAGGTTAGGGGTTTTCCAGTGAACCACAAAATATGAGCTAATTGGCCACAAACCCACATTCTTTAATTACATTCCAATTTCCCTGGATATTTGCAGCTTTTGGCTATCTCAGGCGCTCAAACGTTTTATGCAGGGGTGGGGGGACATATGGCACCTACAATGTGTGAGTTGGGTGAAGAGTGTATTTAGACCAGGAGAGGGGAAACTGCATTTAATTCAGATGAAACACAGTGTGAACATGTCACATTCACCCTAACTTACCTCACAGAGAATACAATGGGATAACTTCATCTATGCCATCTCGAGCTCCTTGGGAAATGTGTGGGAAAGAAAAATAGAGGAGCAGGGTGGGAACTGTATTTTCTATGTCTTTCCTGAAAGTTTAATTGTTTCAGCTGTAGGCTAAAACAAAGCGCAACACAGGAAATCAAGAAGTTAGGCAACGAGCAAGTAAGAAATACATACAACGTAACAGAAACACAGAAAGAAACAATCCCACATCAAACAAAGATCTAGGTCAAAATCAAGGTCACAAATCACAGCCAAAGCATTTTTGTCATAGGTTTACAATTCTCAGGGGAAATGTAGCATCAGAAATCTCCTTGTCATGGTACTTTCTTTAGAAACCTATTCCGAAATAACAGTGAAACATAGTGAAGAATGATTTCACCACAGTGATGTAGATGGAAAAGCATTTTATATCACTCTTCTTCAGTAGGGCCAATTGTTGTAAACCCAGTAAAGTCAAAGTCCTCCTTATATTGTACCTAGAGAATTTTTTCTATTCATTCCATGCAGCAATGTTACCATTGAATACCAAGGTGCTATACATTGACAATAAAAAAACAGTTTTCTATTGAAATAATTCCTAGGAAAAAGCTGTGATTGAAATGGGAAACATCTCTGAACTCTGACCTTAGCCGAAAGATTTGCTCTTAGCAATTACCAGGACAAGGTGTACATGGAGGGGGGGGGGTCAGTATATAAGAGTTATTTCCCAAAATGGTAAATAATGGCCCCACATAGCTTCCACATGATTCCTTCATCTTCAGTCAAGTCTGCTCTGAATGATTCCCCCAACATCCCATATAGAAGAGCAACAGCCCCCTACTCCCCACAATATTTTGATCTGTGTGTGTTTCTGTGATTTAAAGCCACACACAGGGCCCATTTCAAAGCCCAATGCAATTTTGCTCATTCACAGGTGGTGAAGGAGGATTGTAATAAGGTGCAGCAGGAAATGGCTTGCCATCATCTAGTGTAATTCCTAAGGGAATTATGGGAAATGAAAAGGACAACTGAGAATGGGAGCTTTCCTCTTAGGAAAGCTATTATTGGAGGGTGGGAAGACTGTCAGAATCATGGATGGGGAGGGAAAGGTTAAGTTTCTCCTCTCTATGTACTGCGGTCCCAATGACTAATTTCTCCAACTTTTTGTTGTTGTTGTTGTTGTTGTTTTTAAAAACCCTTAAAGTGCCTCAAAAGTGATGAATTTAGCATCACCACTAGTTAGACCCATAAAGTTTAGTGCCATAGCTGAACATTTTGCAAGCATATTGCTATCATCTTTTTTGTGAGTGAGAATTATAATATGCAGTTCCTGATGGATGAGCCTGGCAGAATAACTCAGGAAAACATCTGCAATGTGCAATAAATAGAAAACTATCTAACACCCCACCACCCCAAATCCCAGGAAAACATGAGAGTGGCACCGGGGGGGGGGGGAGAAGTTTCACAATTTTGTGCACTTTCATCTGTTGAACGTATAACTAACCTATTTTTACCTGATGTGTGATCTTAAGAGTATAAAAAGTAGAATATTTAAGGCTAGGGTATGGATGGTGATAACAATCTGTTCGATATCATTGCATGAGACTGAACAGCAAGTGAAATTTTAAAACCACATTTATTTTAATACAAAATGTGTTGCACCATTACAGAAGTAATCTCCTCTGTGTATTTTCACATGCATGGATAAATTTAGCATCTACATTTAATTGTAAAATTATGCTGGTCTCCAATACTGTTGGTAAATCTTTGTAGGAATGGTTTTTTTCTTTTTTGTGCTTTTTCAATCAGTGCTGCATAACTGTTTTCCAGCTGTTAAATGTTGCCATGCTTATAAGGTGAGTATTTCGAATTGTGCTTAATTTATACTATGTTAACCTATACTATAGGTCCCATAGTACTGTATATGCATCAAAGCTGCAACAAGTGTGCTGTGATTAAGTGGAAAGCAATAACACAACCTATAATAATATTGGGTGCAATCTGTCAAGTACTGCTGCTGTGCCACCTCCATTCCTTAAGGACCTGCACAAAAAATGGATAGAAGTTACACAGTAGCAGCCTAACTGGCATGTTATCTCAAATTTTGAATTACATATATTTAGGTAGATGCTTTAAAATACCATGCACTCTTGTTGGTTAGAGTACTTCTTACACAGTACAACACAACAAAAGCATTTTCAAACACCTAGAAGCATATAGCATCTACACTTTAAGTGTATTTACAAATTCAACAAAATATCTACATATAAAAAGCTTACTTAAAATTAAACTTGATGCAAGTTATGAAAAACCAATTTATTGGCAAATGAAACTGAGCATTCCTTCAACCATAGGTTGTTATATAAAATTTCATATTTGGAGGTAACCATTTCTGTGATATTGATTTTGTGTGTGTGTGTTTGCAGAAAAAACATTCTAACAGATGATAGTGGTAATTTATGACTAAACTTACTTAACATTTGTCAAATTTCACTTGAATGCTGTGGCTCTTGAGTAGCAGCTTCATGCCAAGCATAATGGTAAAAGTGGTGTCAGAGGGTCTTGGGCTTACTGGGAAAGGAAATGTGCTTTTGTGAGCATGGTATCTTAGAATATCATGATTTTTTTGTGTGTGTTTCCCTGTGTTAGCAAAATATACTAATTCAGCCATCTTTGTGTAAACTGCATAAGGCCATGAAAGTGTAAGTTGCATTAGCTTCTCTATAGTTTATCTCCAGAAAAGAAAGAAACTTTAATGAGTTTTATATCACTTAAAAACGAACTCTTCTGTACCTGTTGAACATATCTGGGAATTTAACAATAATTAAATTACTTTGGCAATGATGTCAGTTCATTAGTCATACACTATTGTACCAGCTTACTGAGGTGCAACACAAACCGCAGGGAGCATTTCCTTCACTAGTTCCATCAAAATGAATTGAATTGTGAATTTGCAGCTTTTCATTTCAATGCTACCTTGCACAAGAAAAGTTCCCGATATGACCAGCTACAGTACATTATTGAACGTACACTTATATAAAGGCACTGAATGTATTTTGCCCTGTACGGTTTCTGGAATATTTCTATACCATTTGAAAATTTCACTTCCATAACTGTATAAATTCAAAAATGCATTTTGTTGTATGTCCTAAAAAAAATAAGATACAATGTCAAAATGGATGTCAAAAAGAGAACACTGTGCTGCAGTAATACTTGGATTAGAAAGGCTACAAGAGGAGCAAAGAGCAGGTATCAGGATCTCAGTAAGCATCAGCAAATGCAAGTATCTTACTTAAAAGTCATTTATCAATCATATACTGTACATACTGTTCCTAACTGTCTTGCAAAAAGACATAATGATATCTAGACAATTAAGTCACCAATTTCACAACAATGTCCACAAAGACATTGAAGTTCTATATAATACTACTATAACACTCTGACAATGAGAATGGGCTTCATATCCAGGGATTCAGTTGAGGACTGCATAACGAAGTATCAAAACCATTTCCAGTGGCATAAACTGGCTTTGCCCGGGACGTATGCAGCGTTTGCATGCATTATACTGTACTTTTCGTTATTCTCAGTTGATGTTGCTCTCTTTTTTTTAGTCTTGTAAAAAAAACAAGTATCTGTGCAAAATGTTTTGCATTCTGAGTCATACTAACATACCACTTACTGTTATATAGTTTAACAGTTTCACCTATATGTACTTATTACATAAACACTTTGCTGCGTAGAATATTTTTTTCCTTCATGTCCATAAAGTGGGGGAGATGTACAAATGCTTGAAAATAATAATAATGGAAATGTAGTATGAACGGGGCAAGAGTTTTCTTTTTCTTTCTTTCTTTCAATTAGACAAATGAATTCATTGCGTTAACGGGTGAAGGAGCCTCAGAACTTTCGTTCCCTTCTGCGGGTTCTTTCTCTTTTTTACCACTGTATTGTCCAATAAAGGAGCCATCCTCATTGAACTGACCATTGACTCCTTCTCCATAGTCAACTAAACTATCATCGCTGTCCTCTTTTTTCACAGTCCTGTCTGAAGGTGTCCTGCTTCCCTTTTTTAGAGGCTTGTGGTCATCGGCATCACTGAAAAAATAAAGGGTTTTTAAGAAAAGAAATAATTAACATATAACTTAGACAAGGTGTAAAAACAAAAACAAATCATGCATGCCGGTTTTTGAAAAGTATGTGTAGTCCCACAGTCCTTTAGTAAACTCAGTCACAGGGTGGAGACAAATTAATACGATGTATGGATACGTGGTGCAGTAATGGTTTAAACGCAGGATTTCTCCAGCGGTGGAAGTGCGTTTTCCCCACCGTGCAAGACTTCACAGTGACAAATTCAGGTCCCATTTTTGAAGCAATGTAGAAAAAGTTGCAAGCATTAGAAAGGGCCCCTTGTTCTTCAGATATGAAGCTTATGGTGTGCTGTGAAATTAGTCTGTTAAAACTTTTTATTCTCAATTCCTGAATATGAATGAGGAATGAAATTGATTAAATGGAAAAAAACACCAAGATTTTCCCCATTATTAGAAAAATACAATAAACAAAGTGCTGTATTTGGAGCAATTTGTTACATTATACACACCAGGCTTGAAATTGTTAACCTTACCTTTCAAGAGACCTACATATTCCATTAAAAGGGTGCAGAAGAAACAAATGAAAACAGCCTAAGAAGAAAAGCAAAGTCCATTTCCTGATAGTGATCAGTGTTTAGTTAAATGAAAACCAGATCTTAATTCATAACATACTGTATTTAAATTAAACTTGTTCAAGAGTGAATGAATATTTTGGAAAGAAGTGTTAGCAGCTGGAAGAAATGGTTTACACTCGGTCTTAGCTTTTGCTTGAGACAGTATAGGTAACTGTGTACAAAGGTGGTTTTGCTGCCTGGTGCATATATCTCTCAATGGAAATCTTGACAAATACCATATGCGTATAAAGAAGGGACATGCAGCATGCCCTAATTTCAGCAACTGAGCAGATATGCATACATGGCTAGCAATCTCCACAGTTTGGGCCACAGTGCCAGGCAGTAAGCAATGGTCCGTACCAGCATCTTCCTAGTCCACATGCAAAGAGGACTGTTTTGCTAGAAGTTGCAGACAATGTAGCTTATTAGCAGTATAACAACAGAACCATACTTTATCAGACTTGTGTATAACCCATTTCCACACAGCAGGATCTCATACCATTTCATGCCATGTGTATTTTCCATTTCAGTATCACACAATTAGCATGGCAAGTAACATCATTTGTGGCGTCCTTGTGATTATTTCTTGTACATCAGAGGTGGCCAACTCCCAAGAGACTGTGATCTACTCACAGAGTTAAAAACTGACAGTGATCTACCCCCTTTTGGGGGGTTCAGGTCAAATTTGTTGAACTTTTTTTGGGGGGGGGGAGGAAAGCCCAGTTTCTTTGGGGTGCAGGGCAAAAATGTTGAGCTTTTTTCAGAGGAGCCAAAGTTGTTGAGCTTCTTTGGGGGGAGCCAGTGATCTACCACAGACATCCGATGATCTACCGTTAGGTCACGATCTACCTGTTGGATGTGCCTGCTGTACATGATGCTGAAAGGTGCAGGACACAACCGTGTGGAAATGGCTTCTGCACTCTACTGTTAATGTTATCAATCAGTCCTGAGATTAACTATGAACCTGGGTAAGATGTTTGTTGGTGCTCTACATCAGCATTGTCTCTGCTTAAAATCTTATCATACCTCCCTACCCACTTTTATCACGCCCACTTCTATGATTGTCTACATGACTAACAGAGACTACCGTAGACTGTGCAATCTGCAGGTATCCAGCTGCTTGATTGTGCCCATCTACAAGCACAGGGACTTTTTCAAACAGACTTATCTATGGACCACATTTTTAAAAAGCACACTTTGTATAATCCGTTGTTTGAAGCCTTTGGGATTAATTTAAATCACAGGTTTGTGATTTATGTGTGCAGAGCCACAGGTGTGCAGGGTATGAGGATTTCCCTTTCATTTGAAGTACCCATCCTGTATTGCTCCTTTGGCACAGCCCAGTATATCCACCAACAGCAAGGTTAGTTCCCTACTATCTCCAATCTCATCATTGCTTTGTCCTGCCACTATAATCTGGTACTCCTCTGAGTCTTCTCTTGTAACCTCCAATATCTTTTATGCCCATCTGTTACATAAGGTTCAACTGTCTGGTTTAAGCATACTGTAAGCCTGCAGTTTATGCACATTTAAATTGTGTGCATTCAGCTTTACGCACTTGGCAAAAAAAAAAAAAGATTTTTTTTTTTTTGAAAGGGGACAGGCATCTGGGGAAAAAATCCTACCTGCCACTCAACCCAATATGTTTTGACTATATGTGATTTTTGCTTTTTGCTTTGAAACGATCCCTGAAACATTACCCCATGTAAGTTGCAGGCTTACTATATTGGAGAGGTATTGGGAATAGGACAACAGATGTGTTGTCTTTCTTTAAGCTCTCCCTCTCTCTCTTTTTACAACAGAATGTTTAGATTACCGCTACTCCAAACTCATCTCTACTTGCAGTGTTTGTGAAATCCTTTCTATCAAGACACATTATCTCATGGGCAAATTCTGCTGTTTCTTTTCTCTTAGGGGATATATCCTTGACCTTAAGATCTCAGACTCTGTTTAGATAATCTCTCTCTTGCCTTCTACAAAGAGAAACTTCAGAGCTCCCTTCTGAATTTCCAGGTAGCAAAAGAATTATGCGTTCACTCAAGAGTTGTCAGATTCTAAATGTAGATCAAAATAATCCTTTGAATCTCACAATAAGCTGTTTGTGATGTATCTAGAAAGGAAATTTGGCAGGTTAGACTTTTGTCCCACAAAACATAATTGTGTAGTGGGGGGGGGGCTTATTTGAATCCATCTTAAAGACATTCTATTTTAGAATGGACCATAAGATAATTTCCAACCAGTAACATACCAGGAACAAAACTGCATGCCTCTTCATATGACGCTGGAAAATCTCTTAGATTCCCTTTTCCCAGTCTGACCATGGCACTACTTAACTGTTGGTGTCAAAGCACTATACATACCTTACACATTCAATATGAATATTAACTGAAAAGTACCAAAGCAGAAAACCCATTTAATTTGAAGAGTCCCAAAAAACACTAATGGAAGCATGGGAAGAGAAAGCAGCATAACCCCAATTAGTTTACTCAGTTCAATAAAACTTACCCCCTATTAAGCATGTTGAGGATTGCAGATTGAATTTGGTGCAGAATATCACCTTATTATTATGGCTGTAAACTACTTGTTACAGCAACTTGAAATAAATTGAGGGTTATGAGTTTGTTTTGAATTCTGAGCACACATCACAGCAAATTCAGGGGAAAATGTTAATTTCAATTCAGGGAAGCACTGTGGAGATTTCTTATTCAAGCTATGTGTTGCAAGCTCAGATATGTGTCTTTCCCTCCCATTTCTCCATTTATAACAATAACCCTCTAATATATGCATTAGACAATACTGTATAATAAGATATAAGCTTCCATATTACAAAATAATTAAACCAGCTTTTCACTGCAATTACATGCATTTTTGTTCAAAATGATAATAGCCACAGTGGTTATTTTTAACACACTGGAAATGTGTTGCAAACAAAGATGGCTGTGTCCCTCGAATATTGACTTGTGTTTCCCCTCTGGCTTGGTTCTGCATTCCCTAGACTGGAGTGAACATGGTAGTCTCTTTCACTTATTGGAGTCCGGTGGATTTCTAACTCTGTCTTCCATTACTTCCACATTTATTCTTCATTCCTAAAGGCTTGTCTCACAATATGCATTGGCTATCTTTGTAACAAAATGGATGCAATATATAAATATTATCCAAAGGAAACAATTGTCATTTTTAAAATTTAAAGGAAATACCCTGTTAAATTAGAATATATCATTCTCCCACCAAGTTATAAAAAGACAACAAGTTACCTCACATTGTATTGCATAAATAGGGTTAAATTACCGTATATACCCGAGTATAAGCCGACCCGAATATAAACCGAGGCACCTAATTTTCCTACAAAAACCTGGGAAAGCTTATTGACTCGAGTATAAGCCGGTTCACCTTTGCCGCTGTGGAGGAGGAGGAGGAGGAACGAGCAGCCCGAAAGCAACCCTTTGGGCTGCTCCTTCCTCTTCTTCCTTTGCCAAGTTTGCATTTATGCGAGCAGTTCAGGAATGGAACAAGCTGCCTGGGGAGAGTAAAGAACCGCCATTCTTGTACACTTCTTAAGGAATGGTTGACTGGGGAGAGTGGGTGGCGGCACGAGCGGAGAGAAAGGGCTTATTTCTCGCCACCCCCACCGCCTGCCTCACTCGAGTATAAGCCGAGGGCAGCTTTTTCAGCACAAAAAATGTGCTGAAAAACTAGGCTTATACTCAAGTATATATGGTACAATAGTTACACAAACAAATTGAAAACCAGCCACAGCTCTTACATCTGTTTAAAATTAATTATTTCCTTTAACTTATTCGACTTGCCTAACATGCATATTGCACGAAACAACAAGAAAACACATATATTTATATAAAATGTACACAATATTGAGTCTGTAGAGGGGGAAGATGGTAGTTAAGTGATGCAAATGTAAATCAAGACACTCCATAGAAAATATCTCGAGTTAGTCCAAATTAAGCACTTTGAAATCCCATTTCATTTTAATTGGAAGTTGAGTATGTGCCTCTACTAAAGCAATGGTCATCTGTATTGCCTTCCTAAGCAATGAGGAGAATATTAACTATTCCTCTGGATTTCTGATCTGGTAACATAGGCTGGAAAAAAAGATGACAGTTACAGGTAGGTAGCTGTGTTGGTCTGCCGTAGTCGAAACAAAATAAAAAATAAAACAATCCTTCCAGTAGCACCTTAGAGACCAACTAAGTTTGTTCTTGGTATGAGCTTTCATGTGCATGTATTCTTCAGGTATCTGAAGAAGTGTGCATGTACATGAAAGCTCATACCAATAACAAACTTAGTTGGTCTCTAAGGTGCTACTGGAAGGTTTTTTTTATTTTGATTTGGAAAAGATGACAGGTTAGTTATGATAATGTGTTGGATCCAAAGTTTTCATTCATTGAAGGAAAGAACCATGCGTGGAATGACACATCCTAGTGAACGTAGAATTTGTGCATTTTATGGTGACTTTTGGAAAATGTGGAAGGAATTTAAAATGAAATTTAAATTTAAATATATTAAACTAAGGTTGGGGCCCACTTTTAGCCAGAAGGCTGGATGAAAGTAGTCAACTCTTCACAGAGTGACCACTTGTCAAACCCCTGACCTCATTTGACATTAGGCACAGGAGAGGTAAAGCTCTGACTGTAAAGAAACAATCCGGAGTTCACTTAACCTTCAGTGCAGTTTGAATTTGGTGTCTTTTCCTGTCACACTGTTGTCAGATCAGATACACTTGGGAACGACTGAGAGATCCGAGTGTATCTGATCCCTGCTGAAAGCAGTGCAACGTAAGGCACCAAATTCAAATAGTGATGAATTTAAGCTTGCAAATGAATTCGATGTTGTTTGTAGCTGTGGCTCGATCAGTCCTGAGCCTGATGTCAGGTGATGGACCTATGGGCATGGCTTGGCCAAGACAATCTGGTGGTCCAAATGGGGCTTGATGGACCTAATAAGTCCTGCAGGCTGGACATTCTCTACCATTATCTTAAACTCAATGTTAACCTGATAGATTTCCTCAGAAGTAGAATTAACATGTTCACTATCATTTCTACCACTGTGATACAGGTCTGCATCAGTGAAGAGAAATTCCCAGATAGAATCACTCCTGTGATGAAAAGTCATGTGTATATACTGTGACAAACTCACACTTGTAATTTATTCTTAGAAATAAAAAAGGAACCCAAGTGAATACAACAAATTAAAATTAAAGGGTGGTGTGCATAGGTAATCATACTCTGAAAATAGCTAGTTAACTATCACCCAAAGTTTTGTATTATGCATTAAATACAAACATGCGCTTGTACACACATTAACCACAAAATACAAATGCCACCTGCGAAATAATCATATGCATTCACAGATCCAAATATTTCAGAGCTCTCCTTTTTTTCTTTTTAATACTGTGAATATATCTTTTGATTTGCGTTTCAACGAAATTCACAATCACCCACCAAAGGCAGATCTGGTTGGGTGGTATACCATGAATAAAGCACAAAGGGTTTGAAATACACAATACCTTTCATTGCATTGTTGTATCCTATGCTTTGCAGCACAAAATATTTGGATTTAGCTGAAAAAGCTATACATACTCTTTTTTAAAAGGGGATCATAAGCAGTTTTCAAATTGTTTCAATCTTGTATATATTTCACACAAAATGTTTCAAAAGTAATGTGTAGTGACACTAACTTCAGAAAGCAGTTTTATTTATTACCGTAAAATACAGGACTTTTTTTTTATTTCAAAGAAATAAGTTCTTTTCATCAGTTTCTCTTTCATTCTTATTTCCTTTAGGTTTATTTTACAGTTATAATCTAAATAATGAAAAAATACTTACACAGCTGGTTGCATTGTTTCTGTGATTTTTCTATATGCTAGTAATGATGCAGAGTCTAATGTCTGTATAATTAAAAAACAAACAAAAACAAAACTGCAGATTTACACGAGTGTGTGTACCTGCACGGAAGTGGACACTGGTGTGAGTGCACAGTTACAGCATATGCAAAAATCAGATTTGGAAATTGGGTTCCCTTGGTCTTTTGCACACTAAAAAAAGGAAGTGAAAACAATGTTCCCACGGGAATTTCAGCAAATATATAGCTCAGGAACCAAGGGAGCCCCCTTTCAGTGAACAAGGAACATGTTCAAAGCAGCACAACGTGTGTGTGTGTGTGTGTGTGTGTGTTTGGGGGGGGGTCAGATAAATAAATTCAAGATTACTAGATGCTGAGAAACAGGAATGGTGGCAGAGGTCCCAATTGAATGAGGCTGAGA
This sequence comes from Lacerta agilis, assembly GCF_009819535.1. Classification (NCBI taxonomy): domain Eukaryota; kingdom Metazoa; phylum Chordata; class Lepidosauria; order Squamata; family Lacertidae; genus Lacerta; species Lacerta agilis. The sequence goes on from NC_046321.1 coordinate 48,829,180, forward strand.
ACTAAGTTCTATCAATCCAATTGAATGAAGAGAGAATAGTAGCCATCTTGAGAGCAGATACCAGGGTAATCAACAAGAGTTAATTACCGCAGGCTAGCAATACGTCCCACAAACTGGATCAATGGAATGAACTTTAATGACATCTGTCAAATATAATGTCCAGATGTAAAGAAGAACTGGAGATTATTCCTCTAACAATTGTGCAGAAGAGGAAATGTTGGCAGGTGAAGCTGCTTTCATCCCTATATGCCGAAGCAACTCCCACTGAAATGCCTTCTTCTGCATAACTAGTAGAAGGAGCAACCATCTGTTTCTGGTCACCTGAGAAAAGTCAAATAGACTGTGTGCACTGGACTGACTTCTTCTATGAACACTAGCTACTTTAAGCTGCAGAGCTAAGGCAGAATCCCCTTCGCACATAGTCATGAGCAGGCATCCCCAAACTCGGCCCTCCAGATGTTTTGGGGCTACAACTCCCTTCACCCCTAGCTAACAGGACCAGTGGTCAGGGATTATGGGAATTGTAGTCCCAAAACATCTGGAGTTTGGGGATGCCTGGTCATGAGCATCTGACATTCCATGGCAAAGCAGGAACAAGTGCTGCTAGAGCAGCTTCCCAAAACTGCTGAATTAATCCAGCAGCCACCCAGATATTGCCAGACTCCAGTTCCCACCAGCCTCAGCCAGCATGGCTCATAATCAGGGATGATGGGAGTTGTAGTCCAGCAACAACTAAAAGGGCTACAGATTCTCTACTCCTGCCCATACAAAGTCACTTGAAAGTAAGTTCCAATGAATGTTGACCACAAAAGAAAGGCATTCTGTATATGGTTAGGAGTCTTGATGATTTTTTAAAAACACTGCTTGAGTTGAAACTCTGCAGACACTCAGAGGCACTCTATTCAAGGCACTTAAATGTACTTAAATACCTAAATGTATTTACATGTCCTAATCTTTATCATTCACGAAAGAACTGTGAAACACCTTTTGCCATGGCACAGATAGAAATAAGAGAATCACATTACCAAGATGAATATTTATTAGTCGCTTTACGCATAGAAATGACTCAAAGCGACTTACAAACACAAAATAAATACTAAAACCAATTGCAATTGGCACAATCAATAAAAACCTAAAGTACAAGCTTGTCTATACAAATAAAAGCAGATCCTGCCACACCAAAAGAGGCATGAAAAGTAAATCCATTTTGTTCATGTGGTTAAGTAAAATATGTCTTCAAAATATTCTATAAACAGGAATTTAGTGACTGAATTCTAGGTTTTGCCTTTAACTCAAAAGGGTTTCCTTCCAGGAAGAATACAATACCACTTACTCAACCACCAAGTATGATACATTGTACAAAAGAATGTTCTGCTCTTTACTTCAAGATGGCATATTCTCTGCCCTTCAAATTTGTTAATGTACATAATTGTTCATGTATATTGAAGATGCACAGAAAGAAAGATGTCTCCCAGATATATCCTGGGAGGAGAACCAAAGTCCGGATTCTTACTGGAAAATTAATGTTAATTTGTTGCTAAGAAATATACTTCAGAAGCAAGATTGATTGTGTTGTTGTGGACTTTAAAGAGCTCCACTTTAAGTGTTGGGGCTTTTTGGCATTTTTACATTAGCATTCTTTCTAATGATGATTTAATATAATACCAGGAATGTTCTCTTTTCCTGCTTAGATAGCCTCAAAATCTATCCAATATGGTTTTTTTAAAAAAAAAATTAAGTGACTTCCTTTGCAGATGAATACTTACATACTGAAATCTTTGAAATTAAGATCAACAACTGAAAAATATACTTCAAAACTTAAAACAGAAAGTCCCCCCCCCCAAGTATATCAGAAAGTAGCATGAATACTGGAACAATTACAAAGAAAATATGGCTTGTAGGATATATGTATTTTATTGTCAGATGAGGCATTACAATAGCAAGTTTGATCCAATACTTGCTATTTACAAGTAATAAGTCAGTTTTAATAAACTAACAAGTTGAGCAACGTTTAAATGAAGTTTTATATTACATAAGAACATAATTCTAAAAGTTGTATTATAGAAGGTGATATCAAATGTTAGCTACACATCAGAGTAGAACAACTGAAATTAATGGAATTAATGTTTATTTCAGGGGGTCTGTTCTGAATATATCACCTGTTAATCATGTTGTGATGTATCCAATTGTGGCCCTTCCCTGATGGAAGGTTCTTTGATTTAACAAAGGCTTCTGTGAATTAAAGAAGATATTTTTTCTGCCAATTTCCCCTTTCGCTTGCAGCCCCGTTCCCCAGCAGGACCTCCCATGCTGTTCCAAAGAAATGGAAAGTTAAAAAGTCCCCAGACCCTCTAGAATAGACTTGGCAACAGGGGACAGGAGGCAGAAGATCAAAAATCAGTTCCCTTGTTCTGTTTATGGAAGCCTCCACTAGATCGAAGTGGTTTCCTTCAGTGGAAGAACAGTTCTCTGGCCAAATTAGAACCTCCCTCTTTTTACCTATCCATAACCATTTCCCACCCCCCTTTACTGTTATGAATTTTATGAAACAAAGAGCAAACTTGAAGGTGATGGATGAGATACATAACAAAGTGAGAAGATGGCTGTAAAGGGCATAAGTAAACAGAAGCCAAATAATATTTTTTTTGGGGGGGGGGAACAGAGCAGTAACAGAAATGCATCAAAAAGTTTCACAAATTCTTAGTAAACTTTGTCACATCTTTCCAACGACATTGCATTCGTTACCTGTTAATAATCTTTTCACTTCAGGGGCAGACAGATGCAATAACGAGTCAAAAAGCAGAAGGCTGGTTTGTCTGTGCGTGCACCCAGTGTGCAGATCAACATGCAAAATAACTCAAAATATGATTATTTATCTTGGGTATGGTCTCCCCAAAAGCAGCTTTGTCCACTGCAAGAGGATACAGTTCATGTAGAATTGCTGGAGCTACATGCCTTACATTGGGTTTATTCCAGATTTTATGGATTTGCATTTGAACAGCTGAATGAACTGGAAGGGAATTATCTACCATGATACTTTCTGCAGACTGTTCAGTTTTGTGGTGTTGTGGTGTTTTAACTGTAGTTAAACTGTAGTTGGCCAAACTGCGGGAGGCAGTGGAGGATAGGGGTGCCTGGTGTGCTCTGGTCCATGGGGTCACGAAGAGTCGGACACGACTGAACGACTGAACAACAACAACAACTGTAGTTCTTTCTGAATATGCTTGAATAAGTAGTTCTGAGTCTCCATTTTGAACCTACGTATGGGCTCACTATCCTTTTCTACTTCCAGTAAGGAAGCAAATGATATTTCTTCATTCTCAGGAGGCAACTCATCCTTCAAGTCACTGTGAAATTTAGGCTTTTTTGTAGAAGCTGAATTTCCCCCCACACTGTCCACAGCTTTAGGTACCGATAACTGGCAGTGCTCTCTAGTTGCTTCATAGGAGGCCACAGTAATCACTGTGTGTAATGCCTCAGGGTTCGTTATTGAAGAAGGTCCAGCCTGCATGGCAGAAACTACAGCATTTTTGGCCACAGCATGGCTATCCTTCAAAATGGTAGTAGTTTTGGGTAATACAAAAGACCTCATTAGTGAACTATTGTCAGAGTTGGAGCAACTACAAGCAATACTAGGAGCACCAGAAGGTCTTACCTTCTTGACTTGGCCCCTGTGGTTGTCTTCTGAATCTGAGTTGGGGCCTATTGTGTGGTTGAACCACTGTTGTGAGGAGGCTGGGCCCTTGGTGGGCCTTTGCTCATATGGAGAATGCTGTCCTACCTGAGAATCTGACCCTTCATTCAGTTGTGTTATTTGCTGCCACAGAGCGCGGTCTCTAGAAACACCCTCAGGCTGCCATTCTGTTGGTTTATTTTTCCTCCAACAGAGTGAAGGGGAGATGGAATTTACTTTTAAATGCTTTGGAGAGTTCCTGACTCTCCTGTGAGAGGTCTCTGATCTGGTGATGAAGGATTGCTCTCCTGACCTTCTGGATAGGTTGGCTCTCTGAGACCACACAGACAGTGCTTTGGTAAAGGCAAGGTCTGCTTCAGGAAAACGGGTGACATTGCTATATTCTCTCTTTCTTCCTTTGTCCGTTTTCTTTACTGTCCACAGAGACATGGACCTGAAGTGATGAAAAAAGTTCAAAATACTCGAATTCTTGGGGGGGGGGGGATAAAAAGCAAAAACGAAAAAAGAGTTTCCCTCAAAGACACACTGAATCATATTTTAGAACTGCCTGAGGCAGCATGAACCAGGAAAGTGATTAATGGTAGCAGTGCTGGGCTGCACAAAACACATATTCCGTTATTTGAATATTTGCTTGCATCTGATTTGACTCTAAAGAGAAAAGGGGGCAAATCCTATTACCTGTGAATGCCGCAGGAACTTGTGTCTAAAAGGAGATTTTTTAACAAAATGAATTAGATGAGCGACTTCTTAAAAAATATATAAAAATCTGGTAGTAAAGGTTCATGCAATCATTTACTCAACCATACAACTAACTGACGATGGGATAGATGATTTCACACATTAACATGCTAGTTGTTTCAAGACATAGACTGAAATCCTGGCTTAGGTCCCACATGATAATAGATTTGATGATCACATCTAGAACTGAGTTGCCCAACGAAAACTCACCAGAGAATTGGCATAATTCTGCATGACTATGAGGTAGCACGGGAGCAGAAAGCTATCATATGTACAAGTTAGCATTTGAGTAATTTCCCTTTGTGAACAATTCTGTCACTACTTAATTGCTTTAGGCCAATACTATTAGCCCAAATATTTTATAATTATTGCTACCCAGCAACAATGAAATACAAAACCTAATCACCTTCAAAAGTTTCTGCATTGTAAGTGCCATAAAACAACACAGGACCTATTCTTTGGCATTCAGAATCGTACAATACACAGCTTAGAACAATTAAATGAAAGACTAATTTCCTATAGATAGAAAGCTACAAAAATATACTGAACTCGTAAAAAATGACAATTAGAGCACTACAGTATGTGACATACGAGAAACAAAGAAAGTATTTAAAATGAACATAAACATATCTTAAAATATGATAGAACACACAAACAAAACACAAAAGGCTAACCTTTTAAATAAATCATCCTTTCTTGTTTAAACCAACACATTGGATTAAAATGATAAAGCTTTATTTGAATTATATTGTATATTGTTATTACTAGTTTGAATAACATGCCTTTGTGAGGCAAGAAATACAGCTAATTTATTATTCTTATTAGATAACAATGAACTGGCTTTGAACTTAATGAAGTTCAGCTAATTTGAAACTACTATTTTTTATCCATTCAAGTTGATGATTTTTACGCTTCTTATACCACTTAGCTATTTTCCCCCTACTGTTGAACAAGATGCCTAGACTTCATCTATGTTTGATTATTACACTACCAAGGCAAAAAACAAAATCTGAGTACTGCTGAAGTCAATTATATTTTTTACTACTAAGCCTGGATTTAATACAGGACATTCATATATTTTGCTTTATTCCTGCTTTGAAAGGAATAAGGCAGAAAGATTAAATAATAAGTAAAAATAAAAACCACACATGCACAAAACTGCCCCAAAATCACAGTGAACACTGGAAGCAAATATATGAGACATATGAATGAAGTAAAACCCTGGATCCAAATTTGTTTTAAGTATTTGGTTAGCAATACTGTACTGCAATTTGGATCTGCATTTTACATTTCTGGTTGATCATAATGTATGATCTTAAGATTTTCCACAGAGGTTGCAATCCTTGCACTCTTACCTGGGGGTAAGCCCCAATGAACACAATGGTACTTACTTCTGAGTAAACATGCATAGGATTGCTCTGGTAGATTGTAATCCACAGAGGCTGTGTGGGAACAAGGCTACCAGAAGACGATGAGACACTGGGGGAACTCCACAACTTCTGTTCCTCTAGAAACGTTCCTACAGCAGTGGAGATGCTGCCATGCCTTGCCATGCCTTATGTTATGCTTTGCCACAATTACCGCACCTACAGAATTTCAAATTTCCCTTGCAGTCAAGTGGATCATTAACTATCAGATATGTTGATATCTATGCCTGTGAATTGAATTGCAATGGTAATGGCAATGGGGCTATGGTCCTACTTCAATATATGTGTGGGTGACACCAACATGATATTCTTAATGTTGGTGAGACATCACATTTGAGGATGCTGAGCTGATGAAGGCTACTAATGCCTCCAGTATTAAATACTTCTGAACGGTGTGGAGCAAGTGTTTTAAAAAATACAGTAAGTAGTTCTCTTCAAAATCAAGTAGACATGACCAGTACAAATTAACATAATTGCTTACCTGTATTCGCCAAGTGTTCCGTCGTCTTCTTTCATAGGCTGTATTTCTGGGTCACCATGAGCATCCTCTTTTTCTTTCACTAAAACATACAGATGAAGGATAACAATTAGCAAGGACTGGAAGTGATGCATGCCAACCCCTAGCGGGGTGTGTGCTTTCTGAAGGACCCTGTGTGCTGCAGCAGCTGTTTGCCAGTCACCTAACCCTTGCAATCTCCATCTCCTACTGCAGTTATAAAAAGGGAAGGACTGCCTTGGTGTCATGCTGGAATCACCCTGGAATCCAGGGGTGCATTGCTGTTATTAAGGATAAACTGGGCTGCAACTATATCCATGGAACATAAAGATCTACAGACAGAATGCTGATCTTCATCATAACACGCAGCAACTTTCTTTCCGGTTGCATCCAACAAGAGCATTCTCTAAAGAATCCTCTACTGCAGAAACAGCAGGAAAGAGGTATCTGGTATTATTTTAGGCTTTGTAACTTGCAGGAGTTATATCATATTTTCTTTAGCTGATTTTTATGTCTATATTCAGTTTTAGTTGAAGTATACTTGTATGTTTGATTTCCATGTAATTTGTTTTAAATCAAGTTGAATTGTCTTTAGACCAGTTTTATTATTATCACCATTATGAAAGGAAGGTAAAGGTCTCACCCACCCTCAGATATCTGTATGATTAATAAACCCAAATCTAAATAAAGTAAAAGAGATGATGTTGCTTGTGCAACACAGACCATGCCTGCCATTTATAATTCCAATAGTTAATAGGTTTGCATCTTTAGTGGACACTAAAAGGTCATATCAGATCACCAATGATACCAAGTCTCCAGAACAAAAAAATACAGAAGCTCCTTTGGTGGATAACCCTATAATAAGCCTCATTACATGCCCAATAAGTGTGGGATGCCTTTGCCCAGCGGTGCTGTGGCCCATATATTGCAGCAAAAGACTCCACAAGGTTTTGCCTAGTATCTTGTTTGTGTGGTGGGCTCATGGGATAAAACTATACTACTGTCTGAGTAACCCTCTTCTACAATTATGGAGGTATATGAGCAGAATGAACTTGATTCATGGTTGCTGCTTTTAAACACTTCTTTTTTTTACTAATGACTCTACAACCTTCAGGCAGGTGGCTTTGAGAGCTTTATGTTCTCAACCCCAAGTTCCAAATTGCTGCATCTCTTTATGGCCTTGCATCCAACTTTGACCCTCCTTGTGGTGTGCTATTATCATTATGGAACCTGGTTTCTGTAAAAAGATGCTTAATCTATAATTAACCAGTTTAAGAGTGGGAAGACTCCAGGGATTGACTATACCCCAAAAGACTTTATAAAAGTAAACCAACACTGGTGAATACAATTAGTGGTTGCCCTTCTTATTACAATAAATAGTTCTGGTATGATCCCTTCCAGTTGGAAGAGAACGAGCTAATGACCCAGGAAACTATAGACTTAACTATGGGTGAAAGTTATATACTAGGTTCCTAACCAAGATTTAATGTTCTTCCATCTGAAATGCTTTGGGGAAGGTATGTTGGCAAACCTCTTTGCTCAAGGGTATGCCCTGTAATAACAGACTTTATAGAATATGCCCTTCTGCTTTGTAATTTCGATGCTGGAATTCAGCAGCATACAATTGGATCTTTACAGAGTAAACTACCAGGAATGTCAATTCAATTTTATGTTAAATATCCAATGGGAGATACAACCCCAAAGATGTCACTGATAGAAGATAAATTTCTATCAGTACAGTAGCATGAGAAAATGAAAACTCATTATTTGAAATTGGAAGGACTATTTTCAGGGTTGAACTCAAGATTACAATAGTTCTATATAATCACACTTATGTCATACTTTTGAATCTGTAATTGCTGCCAAGTCAAATTGCTTCAAATTCTTAGACTTCACAAGAATTCCAGAAAGAAATCTGAATCAAATTATAGATCCAAAGAGCAGCACAAGTAGTTCTCTATCCCAGTTTCTTCCCACGTCATATGGTGAACTGTTTTATCCAATACTGCAGCTCTGCTGACGCAAAAGACTTCCATGCACGGAACAAAACTTTTTCCTCTCATGCTGGCTCTAGGCCTCCACATACCCTCAAAATCAGCCCCAGAAGGTTGGGAGACCCTCCAGATTTTGAGGAAATCAGGGGGAGGAGTGGAAACAGAAATCCCATTGTATCAGTAGAAGTCTGTTTGTTCAGCATGGATAAAACCCAAAGTGCCTTTTAAGGCAGTTTGTGATATGACCCAAGGAACTACTGTGAAAAGATTTATTTATTTATTTAAACCCAAACTATTAAATATTCAGGAAAAGTCAGAAGCCCAATGTAACTTCGTTTATTCAACAGCTCACTCCCATATTAAAACAAGAACACACTCTGAAAGCCCCAACAACAAGAAGTGCCAGTTGGCAGTTGACAGTTGACAGTTGACAGAGCTTGCCATTAGAACTTCCGTCCACCTACGCTCTGCGATTGGTTAGAATCATAACGTGTTAAACCCAATACATAACACAAACATTTGGTGTTCCTTGATGTAGTAATCTGGATTTGGGCCATTAAGAGTAGAGAATATATTAAATGTAAATAGAATTAAATATTTGAACTCACAGTGCAACATATCGTACCTGGATATTTTCCACCTTTATTTCTCCGTATGAAACAAACTATTAGCAAAATCAGGATGAGAAGAGCAACTGCGCACATAAGACCAATGAACCACCCTTGAGTAGCAATGTCAACCTGCCGGCTTGCCTTTGCTAGAAAATGGAAAAAAATTAATTATTATTCCCAAATATCCATTACATTAATTTCACTCACAACCATTCTGTAAAAACATTCAATGTATTAATTTTGCACCAGAAGAATGACACTGAATATGGTATCTAAGAACATTTGACCTCAGAATGGATTTGCAGCAAGGTTAATTAATGATGCTCAACATTATACATTTGATTTATTCAGCATGCTTCACGTGTCATGGATCTGTAATATTTGCTTCTTTAGCACACTCTATTTATTTTGCTAACAGATACCTATATATGGAGGTGACTATGGCTGATATTTTTATAATGCAAAATTTGGAGGAAAGTCATTGAGTCCATAGCTTTGTGCAGAAAGGATGCATAATTTTACCAGCAAGATTATAGCACATTCCTAAAGCAGATCTTAAAGTCAATGATGACAGTCAAATTAGTTCAGTCAAGCAGGTTCCTACACTTGCTCATCAGTATATGAAATTAATTGATCTGTGGAATTAAGCAGCGTGATCCACTTGAAAGCATTACTTATGCACAGTAGATTCACCTTTCTGTAAAAGGAAGTGCAACAAGATTTCTGCGTAGATATTTACAAGTTTCACAGTTGTACTCTACAGGTTTACTACACTGTGGTTTTGAAAATGTGTTCTTTATAAAAATAAGAGGTGATTACGGTAAGGTCTAGGATTCTTTTATAAAGTATCTGAAAAATAACCTTAAGCACCAACATAACTAATGATTAAAATACATAAAACTTTGAATTTCAAATGAATATATTAACATTTTATTATTTTTAAAAGTCAATTTTCTTAATAGATTAGAGAAATCTGAAATTTTCCAAACATGCAGTTATGAGGAATTAAGTTTAGGGTCAAACATTAAAGGAAGACATGCACATTTAACATTCAAATGTATTCTGAAATTTCATGCCAACTTAACGAAACATTCCATGCATAATGTACTAAATATGTAACAAGAAAAGACAGTAACTTACTTCTGCAGCTTCTGATATTCCTTGCATACCAGGATACTGTTTATCCTGCTAAGGAGTACATATTTCTAAAACCCAGTTGATGGAATCCAACTGGTACCCTTGTACTTTTGATCCAGCAATGCCTCTGTTAATGGATGAGATAGAGAGGAAAATGTAGCTGTTTCCTCCTTTCCTCTGCTCCTCTCACCCTGCTCTGGAGCCCATTTTTAGAGGTACAGGAGGCTACAGGGATAAAATAACCACTATCACTTTTCTTCCATTAGCAGATACATCCACTGGATCAAAAACACTTCTGTGAGCACAAGGGTATCAACTGGATTCCTCCCAGGTTTTGTTTGTTTGTTTGTTTTTAATAAACTTTTGTAGTTGTGTTGCACAAATTGTTTTCTTTAAGCACACTGCTAATTTTCCCTGGTGAATACAGAAGCTGCAAGTACATAGGAACGGGCAGCACTGTGCTTACTTAATACGAAACAAGGTCTTATCATGATGAACAAGAACTCTTTCAGAGACCACAACGTGTTATGTAGATTTGAGTCTAATCTGGGGTTTCAGACCATCCCCCCCGCCTTGCCCCATTTTACCTCCTCATATTTATTGTCACTAAGCAAGAATTTAGATGCTGAATTATTCCACTTCGTTTGAGGAATGAAAATTCACTGCTACATTATGGCAATGTTATCTTGCCATGCTTCTCTTCAGTTTGGCTTTCTCTGCATTTCCTGTAAATAAAACTCAGGAAAATGCAGAATTGTACCAAGCCAGTCCATGCTACTTCCTTGCCCATCTTTAACTGTCCCCGGTACTCTCCAAAATACATTTCCCGTTTTCCCTTCCCTTGGTGATGAAAGGAACTGGCAAGGCAGCTCCACACCTTCTCTCTGCTGTTAACAGCATGAAGAGATCCAAGGGACTATAGGAGATGTTCTTCTAAACAAGGACTTCCCCTTGCATGTTCACTAGCATTCAGGGCCCTCTATAGGTTGCATGTCCCATGGTATGTGCTGTCTACACTGCATCAGAGCACTCTACACCTCTTCAGGAAGGTTCTGACATTTAGTGTTCTTTAGGACCATGAATTCTGGTAAAGCCACCTACCTGACCACCAAGGTCATGTCCAATTATATGATTCAATGGTTTGCTATTTTGTGTTTATCTGGTAGATAAGCTATTTTTGTGGAAATCTGCCATCTAGTTTTAGCTTTGCATGTGTGAAATCCCTCCCCTAATGCTTTCATAAGTCATAATCAGTTGGCTTCTGCAGCAATAGTCACAAGAAAAGTCTCATCCTATCCCCAGAGTTTCACTTAACTTCTACATTAAAAAGCTGCGAATGCCGCTGTTTAAATTTTATCAGTTTTGCTATAAACATAGAAGGAAACTGATAAAAGGTATTGTAGGGAATTGAATTAAGACCAGATCATTTGATTTTACTATGACTATACTAAATACACTGACATCATAGCTTAAGAGTTTCCCATAATGTCATACAATTTTTATAACAGCCATACATTGGAAATATATAATGTAAAAGAACATTATAGCCCCTTAACCAGACAGTACTGACAGTACTGATTGCCTACGGCAGTGGAGAAGAATAAAACGTGTGTCTAGAATTTAAGCTTATTGTCAGCTTGTACTTGCAGAATAGGCATTGCTGACCATATGTTATGAGTACAGGTGACTCCCTGTACTTATGCACATGGGGTGCTGGTTACATTCCAGCACCCCATGTGCATAACTGAAAATTGCATAAGTGGGGAGCACCCTATAAACACATTTTAAATGCCCTTTCTGCCACTCTCTCTCTAATCCAGATCAAAAGTACTGTACCAAAAATATCCACAAGTGGAACTGAAGCTCTGGGGCATGGGAAGTCAGGTTTCAAGGTCTCACAAGGCCTCAGACAGCATCTCCTAGGTCTCACAAGGACTCAGATGTGACTTTCAGTGCTTTGCAAGGCACTGTAAGTTGTGTAGTGTGCTGAGCACCCACAATATTTTTTGTGGGTGCTCGGGCCCCCAGGTCCCCCTAGAGTTGGCACTCCTGGCAGTCACACACGAGTTGATCAAGCAGAAGTGGGGATTCGTCTGTACTGGCATTTTCCCGTATCAGAGCACCCTTTCTGAACACACGGGATTGCATGTAGAAGAGCACTTTGCATTCCTCCCATATATAATCAGAGTACATTATTTTAACCTTTTAAACTGACCCTTTTTATCAGGTTCTTTGGCATCTTCCTAATTGTTTCACATCGTAAAGTTAACATTTATTTATGAAACGCCTGTACCGACAGCACACCCCCTAAACACTTCCATAAAGAACATATGATAATGCCACTCAACATGACATCATTATCAGTAACAAAACCTATTATTTTCCTCTTTAAATTATTGTTGTTTTATAAAGATAAATGGAAAGAAGCTCTTTATCTCCCTTCTTACATTTGATTCAGTACAAGACATGCAAAATACTATACTTATTCTGGTTTAAACGCATTTGGTGTATTTTCTATTGATCCTTAAGCTAGAAGGAACCAGTTAGATAATCTGAGTCCGATATCCTTAGACTTAGTTATTCTCTAACACAAATGTATACAATCCAGAAACAAAGCATTAAAAGGGGCCGTGCAAAAATGTTTATTTCCTTACAACAAATGGCAAAGTGATAAAGACAACCAAAAAATTCATGGAGCATACCAAAGACATGCTGGTGTGAGTACGAGACACACATTTTAGCTCTTCCTTGGGTAGAGCAGAAAAGAATAATTTTACATATAAATATACAAACATAACACTACTTCAGATTCCCAGCACTTAACACATCACAATTCTGAATGCAGAGCAGAATTGGTATGGTGTGCCTCACCTGGACCTGTCTCAAACACAGCATCTGAACTCCTAAAACCAGAAAGACCCTCAGCACCAACCCGGACTTTATATGATGTTCCTGGTGTTAATCCTTTTAACATAAAGAAGTTCCGGGAACCATTAACATTTTCTTTTTTCAAATCTTCTTTGCCTACAAAATTTTTAGGAACACAACAATTGGAGTGTTTAAATTCGCTGTCTTGAATTCATGCTTACACTTCTTACTGCCATTTGGCAAAAGTTTAGATTTCCGTCTCAAAAATAGTTTGCTGTTATTTATTAACATACAATATCTAGGTGAACTGTAGGCTAAATGACAAAGAGTATTATGACACCTTAAAGCTTAATGTTGTTGTTGTTTTAATTATGGTACATGCTTTAATGGACTAATACAGCCTTAGTCAATGTAGTCCCACTCCAGAGGTTGTAAAATCACAATCCTCCTTGAATTTTGGTCATGCTGGCTGGGGCTGATGGGGCTTGTAGCCGAACAACTTCTGGAGTACACTGTGTGTGTCTGCATGTGCAAACAGTAAGCAGTGAGATTGGAAGGTAACGAGTTGCAAAAAAGAAGAAGACGACTACAATAATTATATCCGACTTTAAATGGATCTAAAATAATTACAAGCTCTATTCACAGAGCAACATTAATAATTACGAATAGTATAGTCACAAATTATTTTATGTGCATTTAAGATATACTGTAATTGTCACAGTTTGTACTTTTTGCATTTCATTTCATAATGAAATGTATACTGCTTATAACCCTGCTCCCAATCCTATGTGGGTGTATACTTGTCAAATTAGAATAGTACTTCATGCATTTGATGAACTGGACTCCAGTTCACGAAAGTTTCGCTGTTAGATATTTATTAGCTTTAAGAGGAGTTTTTTCTTTCTTTCTTTCTATTGCAGCAGCTACCGGCCTGGAAACAGTCACAATTTCATTTTTCGTCTATTGTGAAAGATTCATTTTGATCAGTCTGCTAGAGGAAAGGAAATGTTGCTTTAACCATTAAAATGGCCACAAAGCTTTGGTTATAGTTTTGTTTTCTTGGGAAATGGTGTTAAAACCCTAACTTTCTAAGAGAGGCACATTCTCTACTTAGATTTTTCTTTACATTTTCCTTAATTTATCAGCAATCAAGCAAAGAAAAGGGGAGGAATTCATTCATAACCAGAATTTGTGTGGCTCATTGAACTGCCCACTTCTGCCTAGTTCATCTTTCTCAGAATTAAGAGTTAAAATCCTTTCATTCAGATATGCTTCTCACATCTTTCCGTTCAGGATTTATTAAAAATGTGAAAGATACACATTGTATAATTACATAAGGCTTCTCTGAAACTGGACTTTATTGGGGACTGATGATGGAATTATTTTCCCTCTCATGTAATGGGGCAAGTATGCCCTGACCACCAAAAAGTGACCTTTGAGGGATAGTTCAGTAGGTAGAGCGTGAGACTCTCAGGGCTGTGGGTTCAAGCCCCACTTTGAGCAAAAGATTCCAGTATTGGTTGGACTAGTTGACTCTCGTGGTCCTTTCTGACTCTGCAATTCTATTCTATTTTAACCTTGTGGACATAATACAACTAAAGGAAAGCAAACAAACAGACACCTTTTGCCAGCAAAATATCAAGCATTTAACTTTAGGATTATAGTTGCATCAAATTGCTGCCCTTAAGATGTTTAGAAAATCAGGTTTTCTAGTTTTGATGAAGACTAATTGGCTACATATGAATTTAGGTAAATTTAGGACCATTAGGTCCAGTCGCGGACGACTCTGGGGTTGCGGAGCTCATCTCGCTTTATTAGCCGAGGGAGCCGGCGTACAGCTTCCGGGTCATGTGGCCAGCATGACTGAGCCACTTCTGGCGAACCACAGCAGCGCACGGAAACGCCGTTTACCTTCCCGCCAGAGCGGTACCTGTTTATCTACTTGCACTTTGGCATGCTTTCGAACTGCTAGGTTGGCAGGAGCAGGGACCAAACAATGGGAGCTCACCCCATCATGGGGATTCGAACCGCCAGCCTTCTGATCGGCAAGCCCTAGGCTCTGTGGTTTAGAACACAGTGCCACCCGTGTCCCACATATGAATTTAATGGCACAAAAAACCCAGTTACAATATGCTGCAGTTTAAAGCATATTGTTAAAGACATTTTGCTTCGTAACCTTTCAAGTTAAGTATCTCTGAAGCTGCATTGCATTAATGAGGTTTTAATAATAGAATTCCAAGCACAACCAATATGCATGTGCTTAATAAGACTGAATGTACTCCATGATGGGAAGCTCATCAACTCTCACCAGAGTGAGGTGGGGAAGTAGGAGTAACTGTAGATGCAGAAGCAGCACTTCCTCACATATATATCCTGCTTGGTGGGGAACTACCAATACACACAGTTTCTGCATGAGCCGTTCCCTCTGGGGCTGTGTGTGCTTTTCAAAACAATGTTAAAAATTCTGCTGAATTGCTGTTTGGGGGTGCAGGAAAGGGTTTGATCTGGTCACCACCTACTAAACAGCTGATCAACAGGAATTTAGGAGCTATGATAGAAAACTCTATGTGCAGCTCCATGCATCTTAGGGGCATTTTATTAAGTGTTGTTGGCTCTAATACCTAAAACAATACAATAAAATAACATTAATTCAAATGTGTGCATGTACACACTTCTATGCACTTCATATTAAAAAGTCTGCCACAGTTTTTTTAAAAGCAAAACTAGTTTTTGAAAAATTAAGTCGATAATGGGCCACTTTCTTATTACTAAAATATTTTAAAATATATTACAGCATTTGGAAGAATTCAATGAAATGTCTTCTTACTGCCTGCCACACCATATTCAACATAAACGTTCTCATGAACTGGACCCTCATACTCCCAACTGATATTGGCATAGGTCTCAGCAGCAGCTGCCGTAACATTTTTGATCCCTGGATACACTGGCGGCACTAAATACACAAGAAAAACAGAGCAAAATATGAAAGGCTGCATGCATCTCGTACAATCCAGCTTTAACTTCTTCCCTAGCCTGAATCTTAAGAAATATAATATTGATTTGCTTCCATTTTCAGAAAAATGAAAAATGTGGACTTACCATGAATTCCCATTAGCAGTAATTCTCAGGTGGACCACACTTCCGTTCGGTGAAAGCCCCTCCTCTTGGTTACCAGGCATGGTCCTCTTTAAAATGGAACCAAGGGGAGGAGCTTCCCCTCAGCCCCTGGGCTGTGACAAGAGTTTGGATAAGCTTCTACCATGAACTTTAAGCTGACAGGAGGTCTACTAATAGTATTAGTAGATCTAATACAAGCAGCATGAAAACACTGGAGCTAATGTACTGCTATGATTAACAAAGAAAAAGAATTTCCTACTAGAGTCAAACTATCTAAACCCACTACAGATACTGAATGAGCTTCCAAGAATATAAATGTAGCTTTTCTCTGTATCTACCTATTTGCAAACTACCCCACCTTTGAATCACTGAGAATGGGAATAGACAATGTCCACATTTCCCTCTCTGCAGTGGAGTTGCGGTGGGGTAGCCTTCAATTCAGGTGTACCAAGTTTTCTTGTATCCCAACAGCAGGGAGATTCAATTATTTTATCCCAAAGCCACCTTCTTCTATGAAATGTGGCATTAGGCTAACACACTGTTAAAGTAATGTCTAGCAAAGGTGTGCATGAATCTTGAGGGTGCAGCTTTGCGCACGGATGGGGAGCTTCTGTAGGCTGTGGAAATAGCAGTATTGCATTTATAGTGAGCTGGCATCTTATCCTTATAGACTTTAAATATCGTCTTCTAATCAACGGTCCATTGTGAGGATGGACACATCTGTCTCCACTGAAGATTACTGCAAAGGGTTGGACTTCCAACTCCCTCCCAACTCTACAATTCTATGATCGAATCTCTGTTCTATGATCAAAACAGTACATAAATGACCATGAAAGGATAGGAACATAGGAAACTGTCTTATACTGACTCGGACCACTGGGTTCATCTAGCTCAGTACTGACTGGCAGCAGTTCTCCAGGATTTCAGGTAGAGGTCCTTCTCAACCCTAACTTGAAATGCTGGAGATTGAACTGGTGAGGTTCACATGCTCTATCACTGAGCTGTTGCTCTTCCATGAAATATGACCTGCCAATGAAAAGTGGAATGAAATACTCTAGTTCTCTCAGCTTCCATAGTTTGGCAGAAACCCCCATGTGTAGGTCATCCTAATACACCAGGGAGGGTTGCAGTGAAGCCCAAACAGTAAAAGGTGGAAAATCAGAGCCATGAGGGTTATTTTTGTCCCCATTCTGCTGAGTGGCTATCGCTGAGTGGTGGGACAAGGAGTACTCAATACCTCTCAAAGCCACCTGATAGGCTGGCACATTTAGAAAGACAGCAAATGTCTTGCACCTATTTGGACATAATGTATTTTACCAAAGTTATAAAAACTTGGAGTGATTTGGTGGCCCTGAGGTTGGGAAACTGGAAAGTAAGCAGTCTTGATATTTCCCCAAACTACACGAACAACCTCCATGAATAGAAGTGGACAACAGGTTCACGTATCAATTTTTCCCCTTCCCAAATTTGCTTTTTTGTCCTTCGACATATAATCCAAATTTCCAACCAGAAGAATTAGGGAGGGGAGGGGGGAATCTATTTTCAAAATTGTTACAAAGGTCTGTGATGCTCTGAACAACTGTCTTGCCTACCAACAATGCAAGGCAGGCCTGGAAGCTGAAGAGAAGCCATTCCTCATGGTGTTGTACATAATTTATTAAATTATTATTATTATTATTATTATTATTATTATTATTATTATTAAGGATCCTGCCTGGTAACTCAGTGGAGGTGATTCCCCAAGTTCTGTTCCATTCTGGCACCATTGGAGAATTAGTGGCTACAGGATTAGCAGACATTGCATATGACGTGGTAGTAAGCATGCTATGCTAGTCTATTATGAAGTACAACTACCTATATAACAGTTTAATTCTATGCAACTCATTTAAGAATATGCCCCACTGAATTCAGTGTGACATTTCCAGATAAGTAGGCACGTTTATGAATTCTACGTTTCAGTTAAAGCCATATCTAAAAGGCTAGCAAACGCCTGAAAAGTGACAGTAATTCTACAGATTGATGGAAAACCATAAAGACACGCAGAAATATAACTTTCTATTTTCATATTGTTTTGGTTATTCTTGAATATCTTTCCTGCAGTTTCTTTCTGTGGAATGTTGCAGTTCAGCTATTTCGATGGCATTAAAATCCTTAAAATAAATATTAATCCCCTTATATGTTGGCAGGTACAATCTGGGGTGGACCTTGGTAATACAGTGCCTTTTGCAAGGCCCAAGTTTGATGCCTTCCCGGCCCTTGCACCAGCTTCCCAAAGCGGCTAAATGAAGCACCAGGCTTTGGGTAGGAGGTACAAGTCTCTGGCAGGGTCCTCCTGGAGCCCTCCTTTGCAGAGTTGGGCAAGCACCAAATAGGCTTTTGGAGGAACCCTGTCAAAGCCCTCTTGCTTCCTTCCCGGAGCAAGCACTTACTTAGGCTTTGGGAAGGAAGCAGGAAGGTGCCCCCTCGGCTTGGCGCCCTGTGCAGGGGAACCAGTCTCGCCACCCTAAATCCGTCTCTGGTACAGTATGCATAACAGGGAAAGTTTCAAAAAGGGGTTTCAAAAGTGTTCTCTGAATTTTCTTCATCAAAGAGAGCAGGAAAGAAAAAAAAAAACAAGCAGTGGAAATATTTTTACAGAGTAAAAATGTTTCAAACATCACAGCACCATCTTACCTGTTAAAGTCAACACAACACATACATAAATGGACACCCATGCAGGTTCTTTTAAAGACATTTTACTCGATACAATAGGAGAACAAGTTGCAAAAGGAAAACAAGCACATAAAAATCATTATTAAAATGCAGTCTGCAAATCAATAATAATAGCTATCTTGAAAGGCTAATAATAATTCATTCACCACTCCAATGAACATAGGTTTTTATCACAAGGAGGCACCCATCAAGAACTGCAATGGTACAACCTGTGCAATCCCAGAGATGACCAAGTAAAGAAGGATTTTATAGCTGAAGTGCATGGTAGGTTGCGTTCGTTACTTTATTAATTATTTGTATGATTTTTTTTACCCACCCTTCACCTTGGGCGGGTTACAGCAATGTAATAAACAATAAACACAGATAAGCAGTAAAAATTATGAAACAGTTTCTGACATAAAAGAACAGCATAAATTTAGCAAAAGAGGTGGATTTCGTAAAATGAAAACCTTAGCTGTTAAAAGGTAAGGTAAAGTGATGCCTCTTCAGCACCTCCGTGGGTTCTATGTGGTTAATTCACAACATGTTCTCAAACATTATTCAGCATTCAAAACCATTTGAGGAATGAAATACCATACTGAAACAATGCTGAAAAACCTGTCAGAGGAAACATCAGTTTTTTGTTTTTGTTTAATTTTAAGATTGTGCTAATCCACCCCCACAATGGTCCATCACCCAGCTTCTGGAACGGAAATCAACTTCCTGCTTTCTATGGCAGCACATATTTAATGCTGCTTGATCCAGAAAAGAAGGAAGCTCCCTGTTTGCATCTGTAAAACAAAATATAGAATCGCTCTACTTAAGAACTTTGAGCCTGTGTAAGTTCTAGGTACTCAAAAGTAGGAACCTTCCTTGATGAACTTGCAAAACAGATGCCTTTTAGTAATGCAACAGATATGCAAAATTAAAGGAAGTTGCAGCAAAATACAATTTGATATTATTCCTTCCAAAAAGAGGACTTAATTCTGACTGATTTCTTGACAATGCCTGAAGACTAATCTTTGCTTCCTCCAAAATAACACTTTACATGATTACACTTCCTCCAAAATTACACTTTACATACCAGTTACAGGTAGGTAGCCGTGTTGGTCTGCCATAGTCAAAACAAAATAAAAAATTCCTTCCAGTAGCACCTTAGAGACCAACTAAGTTTGTTCTTGGTATGAGCTTTCGTATCCGAAGAAGTGTGCATGCACACGAAAGCTCATACCAAGAACAAACTTAGTTGGTCTCTAAGGTGCTACTGGAAGGATTTTTTATTTTATTTTTTACATTGTTACCAGTCAGTTAGCACATTCGTGAACTGTGCTCCACTCTGCAGAGATGCATTCAGAGCGAAATCAAACATGAATCTGTTCATGCTCTAGGCATAGAGAGAAATTTATGGAGAATTGAGATTTTGGAAACGCTTCTCTTGGAGCAATCTAACAAAGCCAGTAAAATCGAGCTCCAACGACCTTCTCCCGGTTTCCTCATTGCAAGAAGTAAAGTTACAGGGAACTAGGCAGAGGGCCTTCTCGGTAGCGGCACCCGCCTTGTGTAACGCCCTTCAATCAGGTGTTGAGCAGATAATCAATTTTATGACTTTTAGAAGGCAGCTGAAGGCAGCCCTGTATATGGAATTTTTAAAAGTTAAATGTTTTATTGTGTTTTTATATTTTGTTGGAAGCCACTTAGAGTGGCTGTGGCAACCCAGTCAGATGGACGGCATATGGAATTATATTACTACTACTACTATTGTCAGGAAAACAAAGAGTTGTCATCTTTGCCAATATGGTCCCCCCCACCCCAAAATATAATCTAATGATTGTATTATGAACAGGGGAAATACCCCTATATGTTGGTAAGAACAGGGAGAAATGGGGAGTTCTAAAATTTTTGGATGATGAAATGCTAACACCCAGCCTAAAAGGCCTTGGCCCAGTATACCTGCAGGAGCATCCCCAGCCCCGTCGTTCAGCCCGGACACTGAGGTCCAGCTCTGAGTGAGTTTTCAGGGAACTAGGCAGGTGGCCTTCTAGGTAGTGGTCCCCTCCCTGTGGAATGCCCTCCCATCAGATGTCAAGGAAATGAACAACTATCTGAGTTTTAGGCAGCCCTGTTTAGGGAAGTTTTTAATGTTTGATGTTTTATCGTGTTTTTAATATTCTGTTGGGAGCTGCCCAGAGTGGCTGGGAAAACTCAGCCAGATGGGCGAGGGACTAATGCTACTAATAATAATTTATTACTATTATTACCATTGTTGTTGTTGTTGTTGTTGTTGTTGTTGTTGTTGTTATCCTCTGCTTCAGTTAATAAACTACATATCTACATAGCTTTATTTATTTTTATTAACAAAGTTAAATATCCAGTTAATTCATATAAATAGGCAAAATACCAACAATGACAACCATCTATTTAAGTAAAAACAACATTGATTTATGGATGTACCAGAACAAGTATGTTGTGGTTGTATGCTGTCAAACGGCTACATAACATGTCAGTACAATATACCAAATAATTTCTTCATGAAACTGTTTTGATATTTGTAATCGTATTTCGTTGAAGTGTTTCAACAAAGCAAGTAAGGATGGGTGGGAATCCCATGTACACCACATCTTTAAGCAAACTGACCTAATTAGGACCTCCTAGACCAATCCAAGAGCGGTAATATAATCACCCTTCAGTTTTCACGCTTTTTTGAATTTTGTGATACAATTCTCACTTCAACAAAGTATCCAGGTTCATAAAACAATGCAAATTTTAGGCTAACATGTAGCTTATATGTATATTGTGTTTCATTGTGTGTTTAAGTATAAACTTAAATCAGAATTTTTTTATATAGGATTTTTAAAAATAGAGAATAATGCAGTGGAATGAATTTATG
The DNA here is from genome assembly GCF_009819535.1 of Lacerta agilis. Taxonomy (NCBI): domain Eukaryota; kingdom Metazoa; phylum Chordata; class Lepidosauria; order Squamata; family Lacertidae; genus Lacerta; species Lacerta agilis. The sequence goes on from NC_046321.1 coordinate 48,850,840, forward strand.
AATACAGTATATACATGGGGAAATCGACACGAGCCAGAAATAGGCTGATGTGTCCAGATTCTCTGAAATTTTGATTTGAAATTCTACAGGAAATAATCAAACAGTATGATGTTTTAATCCATTATGTTTTAATCCAACACCACAGTGCTATACTACTCTTTAGATAATAATATTGATTACCATTTCTCCAATTATTGTTTATATTTCACTTTCTTTTGCTAATAACAACAGCCATCTTAACTTACAGCTAATAAGTTCTATGACCTGTGAACCAAACAGCGCATTTAACAGGTCAGCCTATGCACAGAAAACATAAAACTCTCCAATAGAGCAGTAGGTAATAGGAACCAAAACGGTCATGAAACTATCCTCTCTTTGTGTTTATTAAGGCCACACATATAAGGAGAAAGGTATACTGGAAACGAGTAAGCAAAAGATGGCATTCAAAGAACTGACTGTACATGTCTGTGTGTCTGTGTATTTGAAAAGTGAACTTTATTTAACACCATCTTTGCTTACACTTTATTTGCAATATACAAGCCCACTTTCCTTCTACAGGACACAGGCATCTGAAAGCTCAGTGTGACCAGTAAACACATGACACTAGATCTCACCAATGCTAAAATTAATTGAGGAGGGAAGCCTTCACTTCCTCCACCACTGCTAGCAGTGCCATCGTCAGAGGTTCCAAAGGAGGAGAAACCTGCAAGCTATCATTACTGCCACAAAGCAGCCTTAGCGATAGAAAAATGAGCTCCTCCCTGTAGCACAAACTTGCCTCCTCCTCAGAGCCTGCCTAATGGATTGTATTGAAAGACAGTACATATACGTATGCTATTTGAAGCAATAAGACAGGTACTATGTTAAAGAAATTGATGGATGTCCAATAAACATTCCCTCTATCAGCTCAACACTCTCGTTTAATGAATTGCATTGTTCCTTTCACTTTTATAGGCTGGTTTCTTTTTAAAGAAACTGAATTTAGAATCTGCAAAAATCCATACAATTCATGCTTATCTTTACGTGCACTCAGGTCAAGCAGAAGAATACCACCATAAATGGAAGAAAATAAAAGGACACTACATAATTAGGTACAATAAAAGGAGCGTATATATCTATATATATAGTATACATCTATACACATATATATTAAAGCAGAAAGGCATGCAGTTAAAGTATTAGAAGAAGAGAATAAGAAGTTAAACACTCACACTAAAGAGTGATTTTTAAAACAAAGGCTTATAATCATGCATTAGTTTCACTTACTATCAATTTTTTTTAAAAAAGAAACACCTTTCTTAACCACTTATACTTTTGTCTTATAACTTATTAATGTGCAGTTAAGTTAAATCAGAGGTGTGCGTGCATGTCTACACACACTATAGCAGTTTTCCAGAATAAAGACACTTCCTTGTTCTGACAAACTTAGGACAATTGTAGGTTGCTTGGTCCAAATAAAGGACTTGCCTGACAGCTTTTTCTTTTCTTTTCTAAGTGACCAGCATTACTTTCCTCTGTTTGCCAGTTTCATTATGCTTTTAGTCTGGCATCTTCAAAAACAACAGGTCACTTTCTAGTTTCTTTCGCTTGTAACTTGGCACTGCTTAGCACCTTACGTGTTATGCTATGTTTGGTTTTGGCTTTAATCCCCGTTTTGGATACTATTAGATTTAGGGCAGTGATTCAGAGGAAAGTATTATATACATGATGGTAATGCATAGACAGCTGCAGTACACAGATGCTTTCTGACTATTGTCTTCATGGTAATGATCCTGTGGTGTGTGGAAGTATCTGATCAAATACGCCCCAATGATTAAGCTTTGAAAGCAAATGGCAGGCCCAAATGACAACTTTCTGTGCACTTGGTCAAGTATTGTAGAGTATGCGTAAAAATATATATTTCAGGTAGAGATTTCTCCCCACAGGGTATATCTGTGCTCACAAAGAAAAACCACCCACATGGAACTGCACACTCCACAGTGGTTTAATGTAAGGCCCCATCCATACTGGTGGGGAGGCAGCTCTGACTGAATCACTCAGGACTGCAGGAAGTATAAATGCTAAAAGTAAACATTAAATATCTAAAATCAGTGCAATCCAGATATGACCTAAAGTCTTGTTTTCATTGGGCAGTTAGAAGAAAGGAAACCATTTCATTAAATACAGACAGCTACAAGATGATCATATAGCTGTTTTAGAGTGAATTTCGTGTGACCATAGCCCAACTATGGTGCGTGGAAAGCTATGTGACAATTTAAAAAGTATAGTTTAGCATGACACAATATATATAAGTGACTATATGCATATGCAAGTCCCTTGTAAAACAATTATGCACAGCTTTTCTAGGGATAAACATTACAGCAGTTCCAAGAGCACCAAATTTTCTTTGAAAACCAAAACAATATAGACAACTCTCCAACTACAGACAGCTAAATTCACGTATTTTTAGAGAGAGAGAAATAGAACAATTATTCAAATGTAAGTGGACGTTCTTTATACATACCCATCTTACCTTCATCCATAATTGTTACTGCCTCCTCTGTTATTTGACTTCCAGCTCCAACTGATGTCTGTGCGTAGAAGTAAAACTTGTATCGAGTGCTGTAATTTAAGTTGCTTAATATCAGGCTGGTCTCATTGGCTGGTATACTGATCTCTTCCAAGCGGCCTAATTCATGTGTGTTATTAACTGTTGAAAGACAGCACAAATAATATAGTTAGTAGTTGTTTGGAAGCACATAACTGTTGCCTCAAAAAGCATGGCACCAGATTTTACTACATATATTGAATTAGTAAACTCCCTTAATCGCGTGACCATGGATGGCTCAGGTGGCTAGATCACGGTGCTGATAACACCAAGATCACAGGCTTGTTCCTTGTATGGGATAGCTGCATATTCCTGCATTGCAGGGGGCTGGACTAGATGGTTCTCATGGTCCCTTTCAACTCTACAATTCTATGATTCTATGTAGCCACATGGCACACATGTTTTGGCACATGAAGCAGTATGTTTTTCAGTAGCCATAGGTAAAAAATGAATTGTGCAGCATTGATCTCTGGTACCGTGGGAAGTCATGGGTTTGTGTGTTATCATCTTCATGCCTCTGAGGTTGTAGCCAAGGCAAACAGGGAGGAAAACACGAGGCTTAAATATATATATATATTGGAGGGAGTCTGACGGATGCTGGAAAAGCAGGAATTGTTTGATGGGGCAAGCTAAAAGGGAATGGAGATGGAAAGGATTTTATTATTATTATTTTTTAAATGAAGAAGCACACCAACAGTTGTGGAGGGCTGGGCAAGGTTAACTCAGACAGATAGACCATACAAACATGGAAAACCTAAACCTGAAATAAGCATAATGGAGTGCTCTGGGGAGGGGGAAAAAATCAGCCATGACTGGTGAAGACAAAATAAAAACTGAAGGCTGATGGAAGGAGACAACAATTTTGAGCAGTGATTTTGCCTTCAACCATCAGGTGGCATTCCAAAACCACATGATGCCAGATTGCATGGGAGAGAGAAAAGTGCTATTATGCAACCTGCTTTGTATACAAACGGGACACCAAGAATGCAGAAGTAGAATACAACGGATGTTTAAAAAGTTGACAGATTTGATTTAGCATTGCCCATTCCCATTTGAAGCATTTTTAAAAATAAACTGTTCTCTACAAAGATATAGTATACTTATCAACTTAAGAAGCTGCTATTAACTATTCAGTAAGCATGTGTTTTGAGAAATGAAAAACAACTGTTTACTCACTTGGTTGAAACTTTAGTATATATCCTACCACAACACCATTTGGATGAGAAGGTGGTCCCCATTCCAAAGTGAGGGAATCCAGATTTGGATTGGTAATCTTCAAAAAGGAGGGTGCACTCGGAACTTTTAAGGTGATAAAATGGCACGTGTTAAAGATAATAAGTAACAAACTTGCCATCACCACCACCAACACCACCATTATTAACTAAAATTAAATAAAATTCAAAGCCAGTGTAAATGAGCCCTACATTTACTTCCACCTTTTACACAATGTAATACTGATTAGGCAGTGGAACAATGTAAGACCCGCATTCTAATCTGATTCATGTTTTACTCAAGAAATCCTAGTGATCACTGCTAGGATTATGATTTTCAGGAATGTAAAATGCATTTGAAACATTAAATGCAAATAGAGGAGCTTTATTGTTTTCTAACTGCATACCTCCTTCGGGAGTTTTAAATGTTTCATCAGGGGTTGCTGGTCCTTCTCCTTTTCCATTAACCACTCTGACATTCAATTTGTAAGTGCTATATGGCTCCAATCCTGGCAACATTCCATGTGTCTTATTTCCAGGAAAGGACAGTGCCTTTTTTTCGACATGCTGGTTAATTCTTCCAGATAAACTTTCCACTTTCATATAGTAAATCTAAAAATTAAATATATATATATAAATATAAAAAAATATTTATTTACAGCTTCTCTGGTTTGCACCATACTATGATAAAGGTTTCTGACATGCAATTTAGGGTTCTGAAGCTCTTTTAATGAGGCATACAAAATCCTAAACATGCTTATTTGGATATATGGAATCCTATGCATGTTTATTTGGACGTAAAGCCCATAAGCCCCAACAACAGATCCTTTTAATCAAGTGCTTTTAAGACTGTTCTTGTACATCTGTGGTTACGGGGTGTGATTTAATTTATTTAGCCCATGGCAATTACATGGCATATATGTTGCATTAACCTTTATTTTTATTACTTTAAAAGGTTTATCAGAAACAAATCTGAAGTGATTTAGTGGCACAGCAGGGTGATAGTACCGGTATTTGATAACACAGTACCGGCCAGGTTTATGCAGAACATTATTTATAAAGTGAATTGTTTTAAGTTTTATCTAATATGCTGGTATGAGAAGGAAGAATTCATAATTATTAGCAGTAGAAAAAGTAACTATTCAAGCCTGCTGATTTTTTTCCTAAAGCGTGTTCTCCCTAAAAGAAGGCACGTGTTGTGGTGAGACCTGGAGACTGACCCTCGTGTTGTGGGTTGGTATATTGGACGGCCACAACACCCAACTGGTAGGTCCCTCGTTGCTGGGTTTAATCTGGCCAATGGGGTGTTGTCTCAATGGATTGAGGGACCTATAAATACCTATGCACATAACACAGAGCTTCCTCTTTTTGCTCGTGCATTGGAACACCCGCCCACCTCTCCCTATATTTAGGGCATTTTGCGATGGACCTTGCTATGCCGTTGTGTGTTGTCTGTCATTGGGAATTTTCCCCACTTGGCTGATTGGCTGTTGCCATTTGGGTTTTGGATTGGCTGTGTAGCAAATTGTCACAACTTGTAAGGTTGCGGATAGGCACTGGTTCAGGTGATAGGGATGGGAGAACGGTCTCGCCATTCCTATGTGAAGGGTATTCCGTTAAAGGAATCCAGGGACTCAACTTGGTTTGGTCAACCCCCGAGAGGAGGTTGTGCCCGTGCCTGAGTCCAGGGGAGCATCTGGGGGAGTGGACATAGCCTGTACCTGGGCTTTCTACCTACCTCAGGTGTTCACCCTTCGCTGACCTACAATAGAGCTCTGGGTCAGCGCTACCTGCAAGGGTGCAGGGAGCTAGTCGAACCAGAGCCTATGCAACCACTCACTTTCTGTAATCAATAAAGTTGTGGCCTAAATTCTGCCAAAAACCAAACTAAAATTTGAGTCAAATGTGTTTTTATTTAGGCAGGAGGTCTCTAGGTCTGAACACGCAATGCTAGTTGTACTAGAAAGAATAATGCCAGGTTGAGTCATGCTATATTAATTTTCAGAACCATTCACGTCACACTTTTCTGGAAGCACTTAAGGGTAAAGGATATCAGCAGTCAGGCTAAAAATCGTTTTTGACAGAAATGAACTAATGGCCTTCCTTCTAGAAAGCGAAACACAATGGCTCAAGCAGTTACTTTCATCACATGGGAGCTGACAGAACAGCTATTTCAATCAAATACTGTCTGATGAAAATGAAACAGACTACTATAAAAAGAGATAAGCTTTAATATTTAGAGTTCAGAACTCATGGCTAGAAGTTCCCACCCCAAAAATATAAACAAAGAGTAAATATTATTTAAGAGGCTACAATGGTTAACTTACTTTGTATCCCTGAAGATGACCTCGGACATACTTTAACAGAACTGGATCCCATTGCACTTTTGCTAAGGTGCTGTTTACAACTTGTACCTGCAAATTGCCTGGAGCAACCATTGGTACTGTTGGAGAAAATCCAATGAATCTCAGGTTAGAGCAACTTACACAAACGCATGACACTTTAGAGACTTCAGAAGTCTAGAAATTTGGTTGTGAATCTATATATTGCACCATAATCTAATTACCAGCAAAGCTTCAGTGCATTGCAATAAATGTATAGCCCTTGCAGCAAGGATTATTGGGAGGGGGGAATCAACTTACAATCTTCCCCAGAATGTCCAATTGTTGTTGTTGGTTCTGGAGCAGGTCCCAGGTCATTTAATGCCTGCACTTTTATTTCGTAAGGAGCAAAGGTCGGTGTACCAGACACAATATATTTGGATACATTTGCAACTGTAACAGATGTCCAATCATCATCGCCATCCTTCTGCCGCCAACTGACTTTGTACTGGAGCCCTGGACCGTTGGACTGAAAATGCTTTAAGGGCTAAAATGGAAAGCAAAAAAGAAGAAGATATTTATAGTTAGCTACTGCATTTAAAGAGAATACAGAAAATAAGACAAGAATTATATAAAACCAATGACCTTGTTTTGAAGAATTCCACAATATAGTATGCCAATTTAATCAGGTGCTTCCTGTGAAATGTATTAATCTTATTGCTTGCATAGTTAGATATTTCCAACCAAACCCTTTCAGAAATCTTGTAGTTCGTGGGCAGCTTCATTGTTCCCCTTTTTATTTAATTTAGTGAAATTTAATTCTTATACAGGCAACTCCCCACTGTGTGTGTGATCTACTTGCGTGCAACTGCACACATGTGTAGCACCAGTAAACCAGAACTGGGGAGCACCCTGGACAGTCCTTGTGGCTCATGAAGAGACCCTCCCAAGAGCCTGAAGAAAGCATCCTCTTTGGGCTCTGGGGAGGGTCTCCTTGCAAGCCAGAGGTGTAGTGGGGCTATGGTGAGCTGCTCAGCTGATGCATGGGGAAGGTGTCCTGTGGAGCAGATGAGCAGCCTAAACAAACCTTCAGCACATGGGAAGATCCTCCCTAGAGCTCAAAGAGGACACCCTCTTCAGGCACTGGGGAGGTTCTCCTCATGAGCCAGAGGGGCAGTGGGGCTTTGTTGAGGCTGCTCAGCTGGCATGTGGGTAAGCAACTGCTGTTATGCTACCCCAAATGTCAGGTGTTAGGTGGGGAGGCTGAGCAGCCTCAACAAAGTCCCACTGCCCTCCAGCTTGTGACGAGAACCTCCCTGGAGCCCAAAGAGGACGCCTTCTTCGGGTTCAAATTCTGAAAGTGTTCAAACTCTTTAAAAATGTATATATCCTTACCTCCCACATGATCACCAAATTATCGGGTTCTGATCCAATCCCTTGAACCCCAGTAGGATTGTCATCCGGCTCTAGAAGTTAAATATTTATATTTAAGTAAACTCTTTACCCATCCCAAATAATTCAGTACTATCTATGGTCTAAGCTGATAATTGTAAGTGATAGCGCTTATTTACTTGCAGCTTTTGTAAAATATTGTTCAGAAGCTTCACTTGGTTGGCTGTTTCCAATGTCATTGACAGCTATTACACGGAATGAATAGTTAACATATGGTGACAGCTTCAACTGTACAGTTGTCAGGATCCCAGAGATTTCTGTCAGGTAGTTCCATATCCCTGGTTCACGCATGGCATCTTCATATTCAATGACAAACTCTGCATATAAAATGAAAGAGCATTGCTTCAGAAACCAGAGAATTTCCTGTCATGCAACAAACAAAAAGGAAATGTTTCAGAATATAATGAGCTGAGGACAATATCGATGTCAATATAATTTTATAAGAAATTGTCCTCTTTTTGTGTAGGAATGGCAAGATATCAACATGATTATTATTATGGGTTTCACTATGTAATGATATGTTATCTCTGTATACTGAAAGATGGCTAAGATGCAATGTCAACATTTTTTTCTTAGAAATAAACATATTTTTTAAAAAATAGGATAATGGTATAAAAAGAGGTTTCCATGTGCTTGAAAACAGGAATGCCATAGCCTTAAAAGTTGGCAGATCGTCCTAGAAATAGACTTATCTAGCCCAGCTTGCAGCATTTGTTTATGGCAGCAGCAGGGCTGGTGCTGGTTAAAGGGAAGAGGAACAGAAAAGCCAGACCACAGAGAGACAAATGAGATGAGTGAGAAGAAGACGAGAGAAGAAGCATTTGACTTCCAGTTCCTCTAAGATGAGCCACACTGCTCTTGTGAAATATGGGATGTTTTGGGGGGACGACCAGATATTTCAGATATAATAATAATAATAATAATAATAATAATAATAATAATAATAATAAATTATTTATATCCCACTCATCTGGCTGGCTCTCCCCAGACACTCTGGGCGGCTTCGAACAAATATTAAAATACAATACAAAGTCACAGATTAAAAACTTCCCTAAACAGGGCTGCCTTTGGGTATTTTCTAAATGACAGGTAGTTGTTTATCTCTCTGACCCCTGATGGGAGGGCGTTCCACAGGGCGGGCGCCACTACCAGCCCCTTATCTGGCGGAAATCCACTATGTGGAGTACCGTAGGCTTTTCACAGCCTTGGGAGTATGTTGAGTCAACTGAACATATTCTTCTGATCTGCCCATTTTATGTAGACCTTAGACAAAAATCTATAGCTCCACTGCTATCCCAACCTAGTCCTGTAGACAGAGAAAAACAGGTTTTGTTTTTGCTGAATAACTTTACTGGACCAACAGCATCCTTGGTGGCCAAATTCCTTTTTTTTCTTCTTTTTTTTCTTTGGCCCTTAAGCGCCGTAAGGTTAAAATTGACAGCACTGACATGGGTCTAAATGTATAATCCACTTTTATTGCTGGCTTAAGTGTCATGTTCCTTTAGATGCTTAGTCGTTTTAATTTTTGTATGGATAAATCCTTGTTTTCTGACTGACGGTCGAATAAAATTTTGATGATGATGATGGCCACATTTCAAGGCATTCTGTTCTCAGGAAAGAGAAGAACTTGATATCTGTGCTGCCAAAGCAAACAGTGGGGTGGGAGGCTGAAGAAAAAAAGTAGATGGTTGAAAGAGAGCGAGCACATACACCCAGAGAAGTCACTGAAAAGGCCCTGCCTCATGATCTCCAGCTCTTAATGAAAAGAAAGGTTCCCATCCCTGCCTTAAAGGATTGTGCCTTTTTATTTGATTTAGTGTCCAATACAGTGGTACCTCGGGTTACATACGCTTCAGGTTACATACTCTGCTAACCCAGAAATAACGCTTCAGGTTAAGAACAGAAATCGTGCTCTGGTGGTGCAGCGGCAGCGGGAGGTCCCATTAGCTAAAGTAGTGCTTCAGGTTAAGAACAGTTTCAGGTTAAGAACGGACCTCCAGAACGAATTAAGTATGTAACCAGAGGTACCACGGTAATGGTACAAAAGTGTACAGCTAATAAGAAAATTGCAAATGAAAAATATAATTATGTAGAATCTGGGAACAAAACACACTCCCTTTTAAATGTAACACATTGTTCCCCTTTTTATTTAATTTAGTGAAATTAGCCAGATAAACATAGCAAACCATACTCGTAATAGGGCTATTATTGTCATTGCCCGGTATCCACGTGAGCTGAACAGTTCTCTCTTGATGATCTGTCAATTCCAAATCAAAAGGTGGATCGGGACGATCTGCAAGCCAAATAAGCGCAAAGGAAGATAAACACAAATTAGTTGCTATCCAGGAAAACAAAAATCTAACCATAACTGCTTTCAACATGTACAAATGGTCACAAGCATGCAACTGCAATGAAAATGAATAACCGATTTTGCTGGGAAACAATGCAAAAAGAAGGAAAAGCAAGAATTGTTACAAGAACTCCAGTGCCAGATTGCCTTGTGTTTTAAGAAATAATGGTAACTGGAAAGTTGAGAAGAAGTATGGTTCGCCAGCAGTTTCAGTTTATGATTAATGATGATGAGTAGAAAACTACTGTATATGAAAGCAAGTCTCCTCATACACAAAAAGAAAAAGAAAAAGCATACATATTTACAAAAAAAAACTGTTTCAGAATTACAGTGATCAGAAGCACTCTGATGTTCTTTTTCTAGGAAGGTTCCTTTTTAATAATAATAATAATAATAATAATAATAATAATAATAATAATAATTCACCTGGCAAAGCCAATTCAAAGCAATTTAAAAGTAGCAGATGGCAGAGTGGGGCTGTGCCACTTACCTGACCATCCTTCAACTGAGTTGCTACTGTATACTGGGACAGAGAGGGGTGTGGTTGACATGGTGCAATCCAATGTTCCTGCCAGTATGTTTGCACTGCACCAACCTCTTCCTCCCCCTTCCTGTCTTAGTATGCAGCAACAACTCAGCTATTGACCATGCCCACAGTTTATCATCACTGCTGCTTCTTTCTTTTATTCATCTGCAGTTATATACATTTTGAATGGGCTTAACTATGATGGCATCACAACTTGCCCTCAAAATTTGTATGCGGTGGATGGGGAAGGAGAGTAGGGATCTTAGAACAGCATTTCTAATTCATCCAAAGCCACAATTGTCACCAATCCTTGGAGGAAGCCATGCTGATATATAATGAATTATGATATGTAAATTATTTGAAATGTGGCTTCAGTGGTCTCTACAGTGGTACCTTGGTTCTCAAACGCCTTGGTACTCAAACGCCAGAAACCGGAAGTAAGTGTTCCAGTTTTCGAACATTTTTCGGAAGCCGAATGTCCGATGCGGTTGTTGTCTATTGTTTCCAGGGCACTTGCACCAATCAGAAGCTGAGCCTTGGTTTTTGAACATTTCGGAAGTCAAATGGACTTCCAGAATGGATTAAGATTGGCACTTTTGTTTTTGCTATTTATTTTTGCATTTTTGTTTTTGAGGCTTTTTCAGTTATGGTTTTGGAACGGACTTCTGGAACAGATTAAGTTTGAGAACCAAGATACAACTGTATGTGAATAACTCACTCCCCAAAGAGGTTTAGCTGATGCTGATTTGTTCTCCTTCTGATATTTTATTTTCCTGAACTTTTAAGATGATTTTAGGGGTCTGGCTGCATTTTAACCTTTTGGTGCTAGATTTATATGGTTTAAAGAATTACTGGTAACTCTGTTTTGATGCACCACTATTTTATATATTTTTATATTTTTAATTATTTGAGGACTAAACTAGAAGATAAAGGCACTGATATGGAGCCGATGTACTGGTAAGTGCAGAGTTGTTGTTGTTGCTTCTGCTGCTGTTTTTACACAAATTGCCACCATGTAAGGCTCAATTTGGCGGGGCGTGGGTGGCGCTGTGGGTTAAACAACAGAGTCTAGGGCTTGCCGATCAGAAGGTCAGCAGTTCAAATCCCTGTGACGGGGTGAGCTCCCGTTGCTTGGTCCCTGCTCCTGCCAACCTAGCAGTTCGAAAGCACGTCAAAGTGCAAGTAGATAAATAGGTACCGCTCCGGCGGGAAGGTAAACAGTGTTTCTGTGCACTGCTCTGGTTCGCCAAAAGCGGCTTTGTCATGCTGGCCACATGACCCGGAAGCTGTACGCTGGCTCCCTCGGCCAATAAAGTAGATGAGCACCGCAACCGCAGAGTCGTCCATGACTGGACCTAATGGCCAGGGGTCCCTTTACCTTTAAGGCTCAATTTGAATCAGCTTGGATGTTAGGGGGGTACTAACCCTTTGCTACTTCTCTGGTCCATATGCAATCCCTACCCACCCCCCAAATTAAATAGAGAGTTCTCTCCTTTGTGCAAAAACTGATGGCTGACACAGGGATGGCTTGAATTGGGAAAATAGCAGAGGCAAAGGTTTTAAACCCCCTAAAGGCCACATACCATTGTCAGTTTTGACCTTGAGTTATTAGCCTCCCGAGGATGGAAGGGCAGAACATGGGTGGAAGGGCAGAACATGAATATATTAAACTTAGGGGTTTTTTTTAAGTTTGCATATGTGGTGTTTCTGGTGATTTGTGGAAATGGGACTTTGAATCATTCCTGCTGCTTTGTTGAAGGGTTTTCCTTACTTGTCTCATCTCACATCTGGAAGGGAAATGAAAACAGGCAGAGTCTTTCTCCCCCTACATGGCAAGGACCTTGCTGGTTGCTGGGTGAGATTTCAAGGTCAAGACATTTCCTTCCAAACAATATGTGTCCCCCTAGCAGGTTATTCCCGGGGAATTTCTGAGAATTAAAATATGCTCTGCCCCCAGATGCAGCACCACCTCCATGGGATTGAGGAGCGCCACTGTCAAAACCTTGTGGTGGTGAAAACAGGTGAAAATCGTCCCCCTAAATTTTGAGCTGAAAGGTCTCGGAGGAGAACATTCATACCACGTTTAGACATAACTGCTGAAACTCTGACAAGCTCAGGAAAGGTGGACCTGTGAAACACATTGAAGATGCAGCAGCAAAACATCTTTAAAGTAAACATGGCGTGAAGGGAGAAAAGAAAAGATGAGTGCAGAGTCTACCCAAGACTTGTGCTAGTCATGGCCAAGGATGAAAACAAGTAGTCAATTCCCAGCACAGCTTCATGTTTAATTTTCATCAGTCTAAGGCCTTGCACTTAGCTGTTGACTTAACTTCAGACTTGTATCCATTTTGCTGTTCTACATATAACAGTGCAGGAATAAGCCAATCATATCCAAAAGCCCATAGTAAAGGTCAAGAGAAATATTTTAAAAATTATCTTGTGGAGAAAATGTAAATGATTTGTGGGGATGGAGAAGTATTAAGGCAAATTTTAATGATAAAAATATGTGTATTTAAAGAGGCATGATGAACACAATTTTGGATAAAATGTTTACTCGGTTATTAGAAATATTGGTTTTGATCACAATCTGTATTAAATCATAATAATGAAACAGTTCAAGCATTTAGCTCAAAAGAATGGTAACACAATACTAAATTATCATCAGATCCAAAGTAAGTTTGTAAAATGTAATGAAACGGGGGGAAAGAGAGAAAATCTCAGCTTGAAATAGGCAGAAAGGTTAGGAACATTTGGTTCATGATACAAACAAGACTTTTTTTTATTAGTTTACCGTAAACAACAGGTGGGGCTGTTGGAGGAGCTGAAAAAGGATATTAATATAAAGTATATAGTCAGTGTTAGTAGCTGGAAAAGAAACTGAACTGTACAATTAAGTTACTATTAAAATGGCTGAATATTATAACACAAAGTTGCTTCTATATGGGTAAGTATTAATTTCTAATCATGCACTGATTAGGGGTCAAGCTGAAAACTATAGCAAGTAAAATTGACGGCATCCATTATTCTGAGACAATAAGCAACTTCTTTCAAACAGGTGATAAACTAAAACAAAGCCTGGATACTGTAGGGTTATTCATGAATAAGCCAATGACTAACGAAAAGGTCTTGCTTAACTTATATTGAACCATAAGGTAACTTTTTTTACTAGCTCATTGTAACTTCCTTCTTTCCTTCCTAGTTCATTTCACAATCCAGGAAATCACAACCATAACAGTAGCACACACGTGTGTATGTGTGTTTGTGCACAGTACACCTTCCCTGCTTTGCTTGTAGCTTTGCAGAACAAGACTGCTTAGCAGGTGGATCTGTGTGTATTACTTGTACCAGTTTTATTGCTTGTACCAGTTTTATTTTCCCATGCAACAGGCAATTTAGCCCACACCCAGGAACACAGATAGGCATAAGTGTTTCTGTGCAACAAGCAGAAAAAAGCTGGGATGTGGCTGATACAGCCAGTTTTAAAACACCTTTTTGATCATTGGGAACTAAATTTTGGGCCCTTCTTCCCTTCTCAAATATGTGTGCAGTACTGCCAAAGCATCTGGAAGGTGTGCGTGCTTATTACCTGTATAAACAATAAAAGACATTAAAAATAAAGTTAATCTATAAATAAAATAGGTTGGATCCAGGTATGTCTGAGCATAAGGAGATTTACATTAGAAGGCTTTCCTACCCCTTTCCCCCACTGTAGGTCCACTGTGCCCACTTGTGGCATGAGGACCTTCAAGAGCAACTTATTGTGGGTTGCAAGGAGCTCCAGTAGAGAGTTATGGAAACTGAGGAGGACTGCCTTGTGCAAGCAGAGTTTCTCTCCACATAAACTGAGTCTGTCTGATTTCCACTTGTCCTTCCTCCTCTCACTGAAGCTCCTTGCAGTCCATCCCACACCATTCTCAAGGGTTTCATGACCTTCAGGTGTGGCTTTTCAGGAGTATATGTGGCAACATAAATTCATGCCCATGCTTCTCTGGATAGAGCCCTATAGGCAAAGTTATCAAGAATGTAGTGTGTGTGTGTGTGTGTGTGTGTGTGTGTGTGTGTATGAAATCCAACTAAATTTGTGGAGAAATGAAGTAATTAATGTCTTTATTTTCCAGAACCATCTACAGTATCCCATAAACTAGGCTTGCCATATTCCCAAAAGTGAAAATCAAAGTTTTTTTTGCCTTTTTTAATTTTAAAATGATTTCTTTTAAATTATTAATTCCCCTTGCCATACAGCCGGGTATATCTGGACATTTTGCAGATTTGATGAAAATCTGCCTGGACGATGCTTTCCGGTCTGATTCCCAGATGTGTCTGGGAAAACCTGGACGTATGGCAACCCTATCATTAGCTGAAACCCAATAATCTACACAGTAAGATAATAGATTTATCATAGCCCTAATCATAAGTTAAAAGAAACCTTACCAACAACAGTGAGCACAGCACTTGCGGAAACACTGTCCAGAGTAGTATTAGCTATGCAAATATATGCTCCGCCATCTTTATCAGTGACATTCGTAATGGTCAAGTTGTGTTTACCGACAATAAACCTGCAATTACAATACATTTAGTCCATTGGTGCATAGGACTATAAATATATATATTGCAACAAAATACAGTTAAATCTTAATATCAGTACTGAAAAATACTACGAAATTATCTAGTCTGGCTGCTAATAATGAGAAAGTATCCTTCATGCAGTAAATAAACCACATTTAGGTCACATATCAACCCACTAAATATTGCCTGCATCATAAGAAATATAGCGCAGAAGAAGAAGAAGAAGAAGAAGAAGAAGAAGAAGAAGAAGAAGAAGAAGAGTTTGGATTTGATATCCCGCTTTTCACTACCCGAAGGAGTCTCAAAGCGGCTAACATTCTCCTTTCCCTTCCTCCTCCACAACAAACACTCTGTGAGGTGAGTGGGGCTGAGAGACTTCAAAGAAGTGTGACTGGCCCAAGGTCACCCAGCAGCTGCATGTGGAGGAGCGGAGACACGAACCCGGTTCCCCAGATTACGAGTCTACCACTCTTAACCACTACACCACACTGGCAGGAACAAGAGTATAGTACTTCTTAAATATAATTAGTATATAATTACTGTGGTTGAAAAATGTATTACCTAATCCAGCTATGCTAAATTTAAAATAATTGGTTATGATTCAGTAGCTTCAAAAATTTACAGAACAGCCTCTAATGCATGCCTATTCAAGGTCCATAGTGCCACATAATGTTAGGCCAAATCAATCTCTTTTTCTTCAAGACAGATCACAGACACTTTGCTCCTGCCCAAACATGTTGCAGCTGCATTGAGCTAAGTCACAATTTGGCTTACATAGTGTGTTGCATTGTCTTAAACTGGATTCATGGTTCGGCTATCTCCAGAATCTGCACACACCTGCCTAGTGGAGTGAGTGGAAGATGGCACAGAAGTTCTGATGTCTATATACACAAAGCTGCCTGTTCACAATGGCACCACCTTTTTCAGTGAAGAGGAAAGCTCCACGAATGCAAAAGGGTAGGTCCAAACAATTCCATGTTCCACAAAGCGAACAGGGAATCTTGGTCGAAACTCAAATTTGGGAATTTGGGTTGGAACTCAAATATGCAGTTACAATTGAATTTGGAGTCCCATTCTGCAATCTGATTTATATGCCTTTTCAAACAGCTGTAATAATAAGAATTGTAGCAGACATAACATGCAGACTGCATATCATATAACTGTCTCTGTATGCATGTAGCAGACTGCAAAGCTGTCAAACACCTGTTTGCATGCATTCCTATGACAGGGAAGGTGGCAACTGCATTTTCTTACATAGTCTACCCCTTTTATCTCTTCTCTTTATGCCTTATTTTTCTGTTTCAGCCAAAATACAAGACACCCTGCGCAATTTGTGATCCACAATATGGCTGTCCAACAAAGTCCCTTCCCTGAGCCACCTTCCCTGAGCACCGGGAAGACCACAATACATGACTGGTGGCTTGTAAGTCACACGGGACTGAAATAAACCCTATGGGAAACCCCTCCACAAAGGCATTAAAACCTTGAAAGAGAAAGAGAAAATGATGTACATACCTTTCATCATTTGGCAATTCAGCACTGTCCTTCAACCACGTAACTGTTGGTACTAAGGTTGCATCATGTTTAATTGTACATTCAAAGGAAACCTGCCCAGTCCTTTGTACAACTTTGTATTCAGGCTGCTTAATAATCATTGTTGGCTCTGAAACATAAAATTACTATTAAGATATTTAACAGCTGGAAATTCTTTAGGGAATTGTGATTAGAAGAGTGGTATGAGGCATGATTTCTTACCCTTGATTTCTAATTGAACTTCGTTTTGTACCTTCCCTAGTTTATTTCTTGCAACACAGGTATACGTGCCAGCGCTATCCTTCTGGGCTACAGGAATTTCCAAGGTTCCATTTTTATGGAAAACATACTGATTTCCTTGGAGAATGCTACCTTTCACTCCTTTAAACCTAAGTGTTGAAAACACAATCATGTTATGCATTTATTCAAACATCATTGGGTGAAAACGAGTTCCTTTAATTAAATACATCTTTATACCTCAGACCAACAGAGCTGTACCAGTTAGTTAATGGCTTGTAAATCCTAGGGTTAGAATATACTAATATTCAACGAGGCGATTCTAACGGCCAATGTGTGATCGATTTGACATAGCCTAGTTTTTACTTTTGAAAAACTGCTCCCACCAATAAGAAACAAGCCCATGTCAGAAGAGTGATGAGCTCAGCTGATTGATAAAAAGGCTCTTAATCTTAGGGTTGTGGGTTTCAGCCCCACATTGGGCAAAAGATTCCTGCATTAGAGGGGATTGGACTAAATGGCCCTCAGCATTCTTTTTTGTATGCCAGAGTTCCAAAAATAAATAAATAAATAAATAAATAAAAATCCCATAGGGACTAGCACTTGAGGAGTATTTTTTTTCGGGGGGGGGGGGGTGTGTGTGTGTGACAAGGGTCCCAAACCTGATCCCCTTTCTGAAATGGATATTTAAAAGGAAGAATACATTTTAAAAACATGTTAAATACAATCGTGCATTTAACAGATCAGACTAGCGAAAGAAAAGGATACATTATGTTGAAAAAGGGGAAATAAGCAAATATGTTGCTTCCATAAGTAAGAAAACGGTTTGCAAATGAAAATGAGGGGGGGGGAACAGTTTTCTATTTTTACAAATTTCCAAAATTATTTGCTTAAATAACTGTTGTGGATGGAACAGAACATCTTTTAAGCTTTTTACATCATAATTAACTTACCATTCAATTTCAGGCACAGGTGATCCAAAAAAAGCACAGTCTAGAAGGGCCGGTTTGTTTTCAATGACTTGATAGAGTTCATTATGAGGAGTGAGTATTCTTGGTGGCTCAGCTAAAAGAAAGGCATTATTGAAACTGTTGTGAATTCCTTTGGATGCATTTGTTTAGAAAAAAGGGAGACAAGTATTTTAAATAAAGATATGTAATAAAGAACAATAAAAGCATTTTTCTCAATTTCTTCCCTCTCTTATTATGTAGCAGTTTTGAACTAAATAAGTTTCAAAACTTCAGCTAATAAATCCACATCCTGATTAACATTCTAGAGCTGATATTTATTACAATGTAGAAAGGAAATACCTGTGATAAAAATACTGCTGCCTTCCCCAGCGCTTCTAATGTTTGATAGCTTTAGCATGCTCAGGAATCAAAAGTTTTGCATCTCTTTGTAGGAAATGCATACTTTTTTTGAGCATTCTGCAAGCTCCATTTTAAACTTTTTTTGTAAATCGGATGTTATTTCATAGTTTCTCTCCTACTACACCTTTTCTTTTTATTTGTAACTGCTTGTTAGAAAAAATATAAAACCTAAGGGGAAGAATTTTGTGTTTGTTTTTCCAACAAAAAAAGAGGACCAAGAACAAAAACAATCAAAATCTATGTATTCAGTGGTACCTCCGGTTACAAATTTAATTAATTTCCGGAGGTCCGTTCTCAACCCTAAACTGCTCGTAATATGAGGCGCACTTTTGCTCGCATCCCAGGGCAAAGGTTGCAACCGGGAACATCTACTTCCGGGTTAGCGGAGCTCGTAACCCGCAGCGTTTGCAAGGGGGACGGTACGTAACACGAGGTTCCACTGTACCAAGAAAAGGTCCTAAATGAATGTGATTTGGAGAGTTTCTGACACAACCTTATTAATCCATTCTCTCATTAGCTTAATTGAGATGAAAAGCATTCTTAGAGCAGACATTTGCAGCTTTTATGAAACATATAATTATCTGCCAGTTTCGAAAATTCGTATGACAAAAAAGCAAAGTACATATTGTATTGATTCTCCAGTAGATATATTTCTATGCAACCTGCACCTGTTATTCAGAGGTATGCTGTCTCCAACAGCGGTTGGCCATCATAACTAGCCAATGATAACCCAATCCTCCAGTAATTTATCTAATCCTCTTTTAAATCATTTGGTGTCCCTCACCAGATACACTGGGAGGCAATACTGTAGTTTAACAGTGCATTGTGTGAATAAGCACTTCATTTTGTCCTGAATCTTCCAACATTCAGCTTCATTGGTTGAGCCCAAATTCTAGTATTACAAGAGGGGTGAAAAATGTTTCGCTATCTACTTTCTGGTATGTGTCTATCCTTACTGTAGCCACTGAGCCATATCTCTTGAGTAAACATACATAGTATTGTGCTGTAAAACATTCTTATTTGGGCTTGTGTTTGGTGTTGCGTTCAATATAGTAGAAGATGGAAGTTTGTTTTTAACTGATTTTTAATATACTAATTTATGTATGCTTTAATGAATGCTAAAATATTACTTCTGAGTAAACACATATAGGATTGCACAAATGGGAAATCACACAACTATACAGCATTATTACTAGGGGGTTTCCCCCTAAAAGAAAATGTGGTCTTACCTAAAACGTTGACAAATGCATTTGCCAATAAATATCCATATTCATTAGAGGCGTTACATTGATAAACAGCACTTGACCTTTCTTGTACATCAGTGAAAATAACTGTATCACCGTCAACATTTCTGCTAGGATCTTCAGGAGCAACTAGCAAAAATAGGAAGGAGATATTAAAAAATGTTCAGAGATGCCAAAACATTCCTTTTTATTCAGTTGTTATTAATAAAAAGTAATGAGAGGTTCATAGATAGGATTGTAACTTCTTGTAAGATACAGTAATATACAGTAAAACATAAAGGAAACTCAGGTAGAGGCACATCCTCTACCAAAAGAACAAAGGATAAGTTATAGCAAAAAGGACCTGAAGAAAAGGAGAGAGGATGAAAAATGTAAATGAGACAAAACAATAATATCCAAAGTAGACTGCAGATCTAACTGGAATTATTTATTTTCCTTCCTTCCACACTGAAGAAATGAGGTTAAATGATGCATTAATGCTACCAATATAGCCCCTCCACTGGAATATTTAAGAGGCAAAATATACAAGAATGTAATAAAAATTCATATAATTTTGCTCAAACATCCAAATGAATACACACACACACACAGCATTATAAACTACAAATCAACTACTGTATACTGAAACAACATGATGCTTAAGAATGCAATGCAAGCCACCAGATCTCCTGGAGAAATGAGGATAAGAAAGGAAGGAGATACCCCTCTGCTGATGCCCAGGAACTTTACAGGGGATGGCATATCAATCATGGAAAGATCTGTGGGCATAGATCAGCGGTGCTTTCACCAGCAACTGCTAATGCTAGGCCTCGAAATAGGATGTGAGAGGATCAGGGCAGATGGGCCTTGGATGCACCAGGTTCAAAACCCCTGCATTGTTTCAAGAAGCCACAGGATCGAGACCCTCAAGAACATCAGCTTTGAGCTAATTTCCTGGTTCCAGTCCTGATCGGCACAAGCTGACAGGATGCTGGAAGAGGCAGATGATCAGCAACCTCACTCCCACCCATCATATAATTTAGGATTGCTCTGTATGTCTAGTTTCCAACTATATTTGGAAAAGAGCCACAATTCTGTAGATGTTAGTGCAAGGTCATTCAATCCACAAATATATGATGTTGTCAATGAAGGGGGGGTGTTAACCCCATAATCTAAATAAAATAAAGTCCTGAGCATTTCTAGTCTGCATTTTTTTAAAACTAGAAAATAAAAACAGGTCATTGTTAGCAAGGCCTACAGGGAGTAAACAGCTTTGAAATTCAAATTTTGCTATTTTATTTGAAATGATGCCTTTGGTCTACATCTTCCTCCATTGAAGAAAAAAAAGCCACAAAAATCACAAAAAAATACTTTAATGTGTATAAAATCAAAGGTAGCTGATCCCTATGGCTCAGCACTTCTATACAGAAATATAAGATTACAAATCCTCTTGTAGAGACTCTACCTGTTCTGTAGGTTGTTAGGCTGTCTATGTGAAAACGAGTGCAGAACAGGGCCTCTGCATGGACCTTTAATCGCTGGGTAGGAGAGATATTTTCTGCAAGCAGAGCTTTTTAAGTGCTTCCCACCCTCCACCCCCCGCCACCTGGCCAGCCTATTTCTTGTCCACTTTCTCTAATGAACTGTTTCACTTGAGGACTTGGGCTCTCTCCTTGCCTGGCACAAGTTAAAGCCACCTCATCCAGAGTTCCTGAATGATGCTGTTGCTTAGAAACTTGAAAAGGGAAAGGAATGGAATCTTCAGAAGGGTATTAATGGCAGCCTACTTCAGTAGAGCGAAGGAACCTGTGCCACTTGGGGAAGGGAAATTCAGCCACAGTTGAAAGCACCCCTCAGCCTGGCCACCCGTTCTCAACTTTAGAACTTGCTGCCACCCAATAATGAGGAATTCTTTCTACAAAGCTGCCAATTATCAATCAGCCTAAAAACTTCCCTGGGGTTTCCCCCCATAAAGGTAGGGTAGTTTATCGCTCCTAGGCGTGGGAGTGTTAAAAACAAGGCTGCAACAGGTTTATGAAATGAAATCTAAAGTTTACCAAGACAAAAACAAGCAGTTCTTCTAGGAAAAGGCATTGCATGAGGAAGTTACTGAAAGACAACATATTCCCAGTGAAGCAAAAGAACAAACAAATGGTTAAACGCAACCCTTCTTTGCAGCCTCTAAATACATTCCCTGAGGTTACAAACTTACATTCTTCTATTGTACTCCATAGAATTCCAGTATGTCTGCCTTGCTAATTTGATGTCTCCAGAGTCACACCTTGAAGTGCCTGCCCCAAAGGCAGTCCTCCAAGGAACAGCCTCTGCCTACCTGCTCCCTCCACAACATGGGCTCTGCCCAGCAGATTGCAGGTGACAGGAAATTTTGTTTTGCTTTGTTTATTTCAGACAATACTTCTCTCACATACTCAGATAACTAGGTCAAAAGAGAAGGCGGGAGAGTTAACTCTAGAGTTAGAGAGTTAAACCGTATAATCTCCAAACAAACAAACAAGCAAGCAAGCAATATTTGTATCCCCATATAATACACAACTGTCTATAAAAGCAGAGTCCATGCAAACAACCCATATAAACAAAGTCCAAGTCCTTTATTCCTTGTTTATTTCTCTCCTTCCTTTCTCTGAATCCTGCAAAGCCTCATGGCTTTCACCTCTCCTGGAATAGAGACACCAGTTAAAAACTTTGCATCACATTGTTCTGAAGAGAGTAAAAACAGATCTTACTTGAGATAGGAACTCCATTCGCTAACCAGCTTATACTGGGTTTGGGTTTGCCATTAGCTCTGCAGATCAAGGAACCACTTTCTCCAGGAGACAATACAAGGTTTGTGGGCTCTCTTATCCAGTAAGGTGCAGCTGAATTTAAAGAGAACGAAACAAACCATCTGTATCTCTTTTAGAGTGTGTCTGTGTGTGTGTGTGTGATGGCATACAATATTACACAGATTGACTCAATTAGTTATGGTGGCAAAATTCTGTCTATTTCGGGAACAAAGTTGATAGAATGTTTGCAGTGCGCACCCTGAGAGAGAAGGGAACATTGTCTATTTGGTTGGGATAATTAAAACTTGCAGAGAACCTGTAGACAAAAGTTTTGGGGTGTGTTTTTTTTTTAAGAGTACTGTAGCCCACAAAGAAGTCGTAAGTTGTAGAAAAGCCAAGAGTCGAGGAGTCCAGAGCAAAGCTAGCTGGTGGAATTTAGGGACAGCAATGTGAGGAAAGGGTAGATGAAGCCAATACATTAAGATCAGGAAGGAGGTTTGAATGTCAAATTGATTTAAGCTAATCAGTAAAATCTTCACTTGAAGACTTCATGTAACAAGTCTATTGGGCTGTATATTGCATATAATATCTTTATTTCACTTTATATATTAACAAAGTATTTGCTTGTATCCAGGGAAGTGCTGGTGAAATGGGGAATGGCTTGGCAGAAGGTAACTTTCTCACCATCTGCTGCCTCCAGAAAGCCCCTTCTGAGGATCGAGGTACCCTCTCTGAAAGGGGTAGGCTATGGCTAGGGGTGCTGAGGGGAATAATAATTTTAAAAATCAGCAGATGAATCTTCTGCTAATCCCCCCCAACCGTGATTATCTGCATCCAAGTCATTATGTTATTCATTTACTTAAATAGATGTGCTAGTTGTTTTTCAAAATGATTTTTTCAAAGACAGCATACAGTATACAATAAAATCAGTTAAAATATATTATACAATATTAAAACAATAATAATGAGGTAGGAAAACTCAGCAGAACTCTGAGAGAATTTTTTTAACAAAGGTTCTGGATCTATCAGCCTCTGAGAGGATTGTTCTCTACCCATGCTGCGGTTACAAGTTTTCCAAAGAGCAAACTGAATCAGGTACAATCTGCTCCACTATCCATTTGTCCTCATTGTACTGATTTTTGCATAACTGAAATTCTGCTGAAGGAGAATTTTTGGTGATTAGACCTGAGACTTATCAGAATCTGCCTCAATTTATCTAGTGGATTCCAAAATGTCTTTAGGATATACAAGACTTTTTCTGTGTGCTGGGAGGGCTTTACCACACTGTGTGAGGTCAATGGCAGTATTGGCCACCATGAAGTGCTGTAAACATACATAGCAAGGTATAGTTAATATACGATAGTACACGTCTCATTTTGACATGTGGATGGATTTCAGTATAGAAATCCAGTTCAGACAAACCTTTCATGTAGTAAAGCCCATCTGATGCCACCCCTCTGAACTAAAAAAATTGCATGCTATGTTAAGAAAAGTTTTACCTTTGACAGTGACTGTTATAACATGGTGAGCAGAACCCAAAAGATTTGATGCAATACATTTATATTTTCCAGAGTCAGCTTCAGAAATGTCTATTATTTTGAGGGTTTTATGAAAATTATCCAAAAAAGTTCTGTTGGCAGGAAGCTCGCCACCTTCTTTAATCCAGCGAATAAGTGGTGTAGGTCTGATGGAAAAAAAAACCAAAGGAACAGCAGTTGAGATTAAAGTGATTGGAGGAAGGAGCACAAAATTCCAACTCTCATGTTCAAGAGATTGGAAGCAAGCTATAAGCTTCAGGTTCCCCTCTTCTGTCAGTGCTAACAGAATTCCCTTCCAATTTCCACAGTGGGCTTTAAAGGAATCCAGGGACACGATGGTTTGGTCAACCCCTGAGAGGGGGTTGTGCCCGTGCCTGAGTCCAGGGGGACATTTGGGTGGTGGATTGAGCATGTCCCTGGCTTTCCACTTATCCAAGTGTTCACCCTTGGCTGACCTATCCTGGAACCCTGGGTCAGCGCTACCTGCGTAGCAGGGAGCTAGTCAAACCCAGAGCCGTCTCATTCATAGGGGCAGGTGGCGCGGTGCACCAGGGCGCCAGGCCCCCCAGGGGCGCCCCCGCGAGCCCGCCGGCATACCGGGCGCCCCCTCACCAACCTGCCCCCGCCCCTATGGGGCGGGGGATGAGGGGCCTGGCACTGCAAGCCAGCCACCCTCCGGAGCCCCAGCTGGAGCGCTGGGAAGGGCGCGCAAAGCCCCGCGCTGCTCCAGCGCCACGTCCATCATCCCCCGAGGGGCGGCCAGCGCGGGAGGGAGGTGGGCGAGTGGGGGATGAGGGGCGTGGCGCTGCAAGCCGGCCACCCTCCGGAGCCCCAGCTGGAGTGCTGGGAAGGGCGCGCAAAGCTCCGCGCCGCTCCAGCGCCACGCCCCTCATCCCCCGCTCGCCCGCCTCCCTCCCGCGCTGGCCGCCCCTCGGGGGATGATGGACGTGGCGTTGGAGCAGTGCGGGGCTTTGCGCGCCCTTCCCAGCACTCCAGCTGGGGCTCCGGAGGGTGGCCGGCTTGCAGCGCCACGCCCCTCATCCCCCGCTCGCCCACCTCACTCCCGCGCTGGCCGCCCCTCGGGGGATGATGGACGTGGCGCTGGAGCAGCGTGGGGCTTTGCGCGCCCTTCCCAGCGCTCCAGCTGGGGCGCCGGAGGGTGGCCGGCTTGCAGCGCCACGCCCCCATCCCCCGCTCGCCCACCCCCCCTCCCGAGGGGCGGCCAGCGCGGGAGGGAGGTGGGCGGAGAGGCGGCCCACCGGGGGGCGCCGAGGGATCGTCGCGCCAGGGCGCACGATCCCTTTGAGACGGCCCTGGTCAAACCAGAGCCTATGCAACCAATCACTTGCTGTAATCAATAAAGTTGTGGCCTAAATTCTGCCAAAAACCAAACCAAAACATGAGTCTTGTCTGAATTTATTTGAGGTGAGGTTAAAAAGTCTGAACACGCAAAGAGAAGGGAAAGAGCAAGCATCTCAGCTGTCTCCCTTTCTCTCTGTGTGCATACTGCCAAACTAATCAACAATCGAACATTCAAACATAATAATACTACAAAAGGAAAACAGTGTGAAGTGAGACGTGCTTAGCATTTCTGCATTTACGTTGCATGTTTCAAATGTCAACTCACAATCCTTCTGCAATGCACTCCAGCAAAAGGGTGTTTCCTCTTAGCTCTGTTTTGCTACTTGTACTTCCAGTGGGCAGCAGAAGAGTTGGGCGGCGTTCAGGAGATAACCTGTCTGAAAGAAAAGAAAAATGTATTTAGAAGTATTAATAATTCGAATGTAATTTCAAGGCTACAGTAAAACCAATCCTTTCCATAAATGTGTGCTGTGTCTAACACTGACTGTCAATACTGTAATTCATACAAACTGGGAGTTTTTAACACATCTTGCCCTACCTTGTTTAACTACTTCGGAAAAACCTGCCTTAAAATTTGGGAAATTCCTGAAAGGGGTAAGCATTTCACTTAGTAACTAAAATATTTTGGAAGAAATCCACCCACCAAATAAATTAGTGCTTTATTTGTTTGACTCTTAAAGAATAACATATGTTTCCCTGGGAACATCATTGTTGGTGAAATAGCAAATTCTTAAATAAATAATAGTGCTGTGAAGAGCTACTGTAAGTGATCAGAGTTTTTCACTTGAAATGATGGAAGTAAATGATAAAGGTTTTCCACGGAAATCTTTTCTGTTGGCTTAGAAGCTTACCTTGTGAATTCAGTCCTCTTTATTACCATTTCTGTTTGAAATTCTTCTGGGAAATTAGTTAACATTCATCTTTGTAGATATGAGCAATATCTGGCTTACATTCAATGGGACTCCAAAAGGTTATAAGTAAACAGGAGTGGAATCAGGGTATAACGTCATTAAAAATTAAAATGTTTCAAGGCAACTTTAACTGCTTTGGCTTTCCCAAAAGATCTTGGTCAAATTGCAGTTTGGTCCAGTGTTGAAAATTCTCTTAGAGATCCCCAGCATACCATTTCTCCTCCCCAACCTTTTCACACACACCTGCACCTACCTATATCACAGAACTATGATTCTCACTATTCCTTGGGAACAGGAAATAGCTATAAACTGGTTTTAAGTTTGTAGTGTCGACAGGTCCAGGGAGACAGCGAGATCATACAATAAGAAGTAAGCCATTAACTTTAAATGAAAAAAAACAACAAACTTTATTTGCGTAGCCTACAGGCCATTGCATCAAAAAGACACATATTACAGATACTGGCAAAAAGCCCTATATAAACCAATAAGATGAGCTGAATCAGAATTCAGCACAATTAACTTTAAATGCATAGCTTTCAGTCCAGATCACCAAGTTCTCCCGTGTGTACACGGGACTATTCCCCATTCTCTTCAATGGAACTCTGTGTGCTTAAAAGAGGCGCATGCATTGAATTTCCACTTTTATAATGGGGAAATCCTCAAGTGCACAAGGAGCCACTTCTATCTCCATATGCTTTCACATAACTTGCAAATAGGATACAAAAAAACCCCATTTGAATTAATTCTTATTTTATGAAAAAATGAAGGACAAAGTCCATCAGCCAGTTACCTACTAGCATGTACCAATTACATCTTCCTGACCTTTAAATACATCACAGTATGACTGGTCTTGACTTGGGACCCAGGTGGCGCTGTGGGTTAAACCACAGAGTCTGGGGCTTGCCGATCAGAAGGTCGGCGGTTCGAATCCCTGCGACGGGGTGAGCTCCCGTTGTTTGGTCCCAGCTCCTGCCCACCTAGCAGTTCGAAAGCACCTCAAAGTGCAAGTAGATAAATAGGGACCGCTCCGGCGGGAAGGTAAACGGCGTTTCCGTGCGCTGCTCTGGTTCGCCAGAAGCGGCTTAGTCATGCTGGCCACATGACCCGGAAGCTGTCTGCGGACAAACGCCGGCTCCCTTGGCCTATAGAGCGAGATGAGCGCCGCAACCCCAGAGTCGGACACGACTGGACCTAATGGTCAGGGGTCCCTTTACCTTTACCTTTATGACTGGTCTGCTGTGCAGCTCTCTTTCTAGGACTAAGTTGTCCTTGAAGGGTAGCACACTCAAACATGCAGCTCTTTTGCCATCCCCCTGCTTTGCACTCCACAGAAGCAGGATGCAACAGTGGTGCACTCCTCAGCTCATCTTGGATCTGGGAGGTTCTCACATCCAGGACAAACAGAAGCAATACAGGTGACCGTGTCACTGCATAGATGTAGGCACTTACTTTGCTAATGCTTACTTTGGTTTGGATATAGCGCCAATTGATTTGCTCTCGGCTTCTACTGGGGTGGGTGGGGAGGTTGTGGCACGTAGGGAAAAGGGGCTGCTGCTGCCTGCCTTGAATCTGAGCAATGGTAGGAGATGGTGGTACTTCACTTGCTTAAGTGAGAATAAAAAAGGCAAATGCATCAGCCACCAGAATTATATTATGCTTGTGGACTGAGCCCCTGTAATATATGCCTTTTAGCCCTTGGAACGTTTGTGTGAAGTGGATCGTATATGCATCCTTGAGAAATTCAACAATGTGGTCAAATCCATAACCATAAAGCCATGTTTATAGTTCATAAGACTGCTACCTCTGTGAAGGATTGAAAATAACAGAAAATAAAAAGAAAATAGCAAATGCACATTAGGGCATGGATGCTTCAAACATGCTAGACATGTATTTTTTCTAACACATGTATTAAGTGGTTAGCACTTAAACTGCGTATTCAGTGAGATATTAAGCAGAATGAGCAACAGTTAATTGTTTATGGCTTTTTCCTTAGTATACGGTGTGTGCTATTGACTAGTCTCAGTGAGAACGAATTATCAGCTAACATAAAGGGGAAAGTTATAGAGTGCATGAACATTAACAAGCCTGCTATATTGATTCATTTGCCAAAAGGAAAAAAAAGATGTTTGCATGCAAATGTTCTGCCATTACTTCTAAATAATTTATAATCAATTAGAGCACTCATCCTGTGCAATTTACTTTTATGGTCACCAGTAGATATAGATATTAGAATTGTAAGGGCAGTAAAGTTAAGCAGCCATGGAGTGGTTAGTTAACTAAATTCTACAATGAAAGGAGTAATGCAGGAGTGGATCTCTAAAACTCACCACCATAAAAATCAGAGTCACTCATATTAGCAGTTATAGTTTCATTCAATGAATCCACTGAAATAAATAGAATATCATGAAGAATGCAACCAGGAAGCAGTAAATATGGGCTTTAGAAGTTAATATATCTATCTACTGAAGCTGATCAATTCGAACAGAAATAAACATTTATTTCATTGTAATATCCAGGTCTGCAATTGCTTTTGCATAAGATAGAAAATATTTGGTAACTGTCACACAGAAGCATCTGAGTGTGCAACATACAGAAAATCTTGTTACCGGGCTGTTTTCAAACTTAGGTTGTATTCCAGCAATCAGATTGTCTAAACTAGTATTGACTTCAATGCAATTTAGGCACCCTAGGTACTTAACAGTACATGTTTTTAGTGCACCACATAATTTTACAAAGCTCTAGTAAAAAATATACTGGAAGTCATTTTTAATGTTCTGAAGGTGTATTAATTTAAACCACGTGTTCTAAGAAAGGTACATTCCAGCAAGAAAAAATTGTTATACACTTACGTAACAAATACTTCTGTCACATGTAATGTAGCCATAAAATAGCTTACAAAATTCACACCTACCTGGTTCAACTTTTAAAGAAATGGGTTGCTTCTGTTGTATAGTTTGAGTGTGGTTAAATCTCGCATAGCATATATAATCATCACGGCTATCTTCTGGCTTTACATTAGAAAAATAAAGGTCTCCATTTAGACTCTGGGAAACTCTATTATTTTGAGGCAGCTTTTGAAAAGCTGTAGGGAAGAAAAGAAAAGAAATTGTGTCATTAAACAATGAAAGGCTACTTTAGGTACGTGAAGTAGACATTCTCCTATTGCTGCATGCCTCAGTGCCTCTGACAAAGATTCTAATGTTTAGACAGGTTTATATGAACCTGCCTTTCTAATGCCTGGGTCCCAATTCATAGAGGGCTTTAAAGATTAAAATCAGCACTCTGAATTGCATGCTGAAACGAATTTAGAAGCCCTTGAAAATGGTTTAAAACAGGTGGATGTGCCCCCCTGTGGGAGAAAAACTAGTCAGTTTCCATGTGTGAGCTAACTAATAAAGAAATGCCATTCTCCTACGCCCCTGAGAAAGATGTGAGAACCAGCATATTGGTGCAACAATTATATTTATTGCAATATAAGAAGATGTGCGAATCAAGAATGAATTAATAAGTGAGGGCAGGTGAGTTTATTCATTATATAGAGGGGAGTGCCCCTCTTATCCCCTGTGCAAATCAGCCGCTGTATTCAGTGGCTTCCAAGCCAACAACAGGGTGTATTTCTGCTCCTCACACTAGATGAGCCTTAGGGTATAAGGACTGGGCATGCACACTATGGCCCCATGGCAGACTGTTTACCCAACTGTACCTGCCCATTCCTGCCCATCTTTTGCAAGCTTACAGCTATAAGCGATGACTCCCAGGTGCCCACAACCCTAATAATGCCTCAGGGTGGCATAGGATTATATCCTAATTTGTTTACCTGCCTGCACTAAACTCCAATGAGAGCAAAGTGTCCAAATTCAACAGTAAACAATTGCCAGTCAAACCAGATTGTGTACTTATTTAAAACAAGCCATTGCCAGATAGACTAGATTAACCAAATAAGAAAACTCATGCCAATCACATATGATTCCTCCAGTTACGCAAGCAAATAACAATGAGACCAGATTCATCAAACAGGGAAATGGAAATATTGCCAATCAGCTGAGTCGCAAAATAAATGAGCAAACAAACATTATGTAGTGTGAAGTAGCCCCAAAAAGGGAAGGCATCACCCATGATTGATCACCTTGCCCATCTACTTTTGGGAAATCGCTTTCAGAGTCTCCTTTGGGTAAGGAGGTAGAGCAAATTCACCTCAACTAATATCCACTACACTGTGGATATTAAGTCTCCAAACGAGGTCGTGAAACCAGATAAATCAATGTGAAATGGCGTTTTCCTGTGTTAAAAGTAGGACTTCCATGTTCTCCCCCCCCCCCATTCCAGATCACAACAGTAGGTATAGTCCCAGCCATAGTTCAAGAGACTATTCAACGTGTGTTTACTTACTATAGTCATTTCTACTCTCTTCCTACTGCTTTGCAAAGTCCATTTTTGTATTAGCCCAGCCCTCCCCTGTTTCGGCCTCTCATTACTTGTAGAAAAAGCATGTCTCAGAGATATTGAGGATGATTATCAAAATGTGGGTCATTTAGATAGGCTGTTCACAATAGCTGTGCAACTTTACTCACTGTCCCATCAAAGTGATGGGGGAAATGGCATACAATGACCATGCATGAACACTATGTAATAATTTGCAACAGTACTACAGGCCAACCTATATGTCATGCTGATTCAAACCAGCTAACTTGCTTTAAAAAGACAGTGGGCCTGGCATATAACATCACACACAGAAAACTGCAGCTTGAGTAGCATTATGATGTAATACAGAAATGTAGTAGACACACCCATGTCCCATCATAAAGAGCTAACTTACAAACCTAACATGAAACAGTTTCCTGTTAACATGGGATTGCAACAGTCATGTAGACAGTATGATGAATTTGTCCCGCTTGCCACATGAAAGTGTTCTAATTGCAGCACAGATGGAATTACTGAAATAATTTAGTGTGAGAGATATTTATGTATTTTAAAATAAACTTACAGTTATCCATCCAAAATATTATAGGTGGTGGTAATCCAATAGGTGGCCTGCAGGGAAGTATTGCATATTGACCTTCAGTTACTGTTTTGGGAACTAGTTTTTCTTTGGTCCATAAAGGAGATCCTGCAGAAAAGGGAGGAAACCAATGTCACATGGCCTGGGCAGTGAAAACGACATAGGAATTTCAAGAACCAAGAGAGAACAAAGCTGCATAAGACATGAACCCAATATCACATGAAATTTACAAATTTTCACGAACATCTTTTTTTACAGTATTCTTAGGGGGAAAGTTGTAAGGAACTTTATGGTGTGATTTAGCTATTTCAAGGAAAAAACTAATCTTCAAACGTTCAGCAACAGGAAGAGAAACTTGCACTTTCCTGAAATGTGCTTAGGAAGTTCTCAGACTATGTAATACTGGGTATCGTAGGAAAGCAAAGCAATTAAAGATTAGGATAATGGACTCCTAATTACACATTACAGGAGTAGTTACCAGTAGTTACAAAAATGTAGATGAATGGGTGAGCAAATTAAGTATGCCACCTTCAGCACAGTTATACATCCTTACGTTTTATTTATTTCAATACTACTTTAGTACATGTAAAGTGAATCATATGTTTTTATGCAGCATTTTGAGGTATTTGCCTGCCATGCTAGAGTGAAATGATTTAGGATCATCTGTTTACCACCTCATCCTAAACTCTTAAGAGAACATATCTGAGATGAAGCCATGACTGCTTAAGGAAACAAAAATTCTAATGAGACTACTTCACTGATCTATATTCCAACCTCTTTGGTCTCGTTTTTTTAAACGTACATTTCAGCAATATGTAATTGTTAAATACATATAATACTCAAGTATAAAATATTTTGTTCTAATTGTGATGCTTTATACAATACCCAGTTCTAAACATACTGGAAAAAGAAGGGAAATCTTGCGTGCTTAACTTACTAAGAAAAACTTCGGAGAAGATGGGTAGTTTTTCATGCAGTACAGTGCTAAACTATAATATCAAATATCATTACCTTCTAATAAGATTGCTTTGATGATTAAAAAGATGTCTTTTTTAAGAAAAGAAGAAAGAAAATAATGTAATATTTATTATAAGGGTTCCTGAGAAAGAAAATTAAGTAAATAAATATGCTGACAACAAGTAGTAAGAGCTTCAAGTTTAAGAAATTTCTAATATTCAACTTACTAGATGGCCGTATAACAATATTATTGGAAATTGCTGCTCCAAGTTCATTTCTTGCTGTGCACTGATAAACTCCTTCATACGTTTCTGCCTTTCCTCCATTTTCGTCATTAATAATATTTATTATAAGGGTTCCTGAGTGAGGCTTCATTCTT
This sequence comes from Lacerta agilis, assembly GCF_009819535.1. Classification (NCBI taxonomy): domain Eukaryota; kingdom Metazoa; phylum Chordata; class Lepidosauria; order Squamata; family Lacertidae; genus Lacerta; species Lacerta agilis. Next base: position 48,883,145 of record NC_046321.1, read on the forward strand.
ACCCGTACATCTTTATCAATGTCAAAATGAGTTCCATTGCGTGTCCATGAGAAGCTATCAATTGGGGAAAAAAGTTGAAGAAGTTAGTTATTTGTGGGGGGACGGCATTTGATATCAGATAATGTATAATCTTTAGTGTATAATGTGTACCTTCAGTGAAACAAAATGTTGACAATGTTAATAAATATCCAACTAGAAAATGTGGAAAAACAAATAAACAAGTGAGACACCTATTCTAGACAAAGTGTTGCCTCAAAAGTGTTGTAGGAATTTTCATTACCTGCAATATCACTATGTCCACAGACCTCCACAGACCTCCATAACCCTATGCTCAATGGATATCTGGATCACAGTTATGTTCTATAAGCTTTTCCTAGCTTCTGTGTAAGAGTAAAAGTCTACTGTATATGTGTAAAGATGCTATTTGTAAAACTTCATTTGTTCTGTCACACTTCACATAGCATTAGGCCAAGGAACGGAGGCACTGCGACAGGGACCACAACTGGAAGTGCTCAACATAAAAGAACAATAGCACAATTAGCACTTTGGCACCTCACAAATGCTCTTTGCATTTTTTAAAATGATAGAACTTTGTGTATATGATAGGCTATTTTGCAAAGTCATATAATAATAATAATCACAGGCATTGCATCATTTATTTTGCTGAGACATTAAGTTTGTTTTTTTTAAAAAAAATTGGATGTATACAAAGTTAAGACAACAAAACCAGTACTTACCTAGGGGGTGGCTTTCCTTTTGCTTCACACTGTATTACAATATTCTCCCTTGGATCGACTATATAGTCTTTTGGAGACTGTTGTGTTATTGTCGGAGGCTGTGGTACTTTTTTATGAAATATAATTAAAAAGTAAAAGGAAATATTCAATTACATCTTCTATAAGAAGCACAAAACCACTTTTGTTTAAAAAAAAGTTTAAAAAGAAGCAAATGACAGAAATTGTGCTGTTAATCACAAACATCTAGTGTGCTTGCAATCCTGTACAAATCTGCAGGAGACTAAATTCACATGAGATTAACAGCGAATGTTACCGTTGCATGCCGCTAGGACTACAGTTTGAGTTTATAAAACAAAATCTCTGACATTTCTTATTATAGGCAGTTGGATATGATCATCATTTTGCCAGTGCACCATGGCACCCTGGGGTGTCTTGAATGATGGCCAGGGGTGCCACGGACAACACTAGTCTCCATCCCTCTCCCCCCCCCATGCACTCTTGAGTCTCTGCCTCCCAAAGGCTTGCACAGCTGTTTGTTGCAGCAGCCCTGGTGCCTCTGGAGCTGGCCAGGGGGTACTTCCCAGGCCCCTTTGGGGCATTGTGAGGAGACACCTCTCTTTGGGGTGGAGAGGGGACAGCTCAGAGACCAGGGGTGGGGGCAGCAGCAGCAGCTGCCCAGAGGACTCTCAAGGAGAGGAGGAGAAGCTGAGGGAACACTCCACAAGGGAGGGTGTTTGAAAAAGGGTGAGAGGCTGCCAGCTCTGCAGTCACTGGGCTCCTGAGTCCCACAGGGGTGTCACAGAAAGAATGTAGTTGATCAAGGGAGCCATGGACACAGAAAGGTTGAAAACCTCTGCCTTACCAGACCATCACTAAAAGCCCTCTTTTTATGTTCTACAACTGTATAATTAATTCATGTAGGGAAGATCCAGATTGTATCCACTGGTCTCATTTACAATACTTTTTGGAGAAAGAAAAAGCCCAAGTATGTAAAAGTTGTTACTGTATTCTAGCTGGCCAGATGAGCTTTCATCAGTGTGCCAATGCAAGAACACACTGTATTGCCAAGTGCTAGATTGGGTTCCCTCTACCATTTGACCTTCTCAGCAAAGGACACGTATTTGGCTTTTGACATGTGTTTTAATATGTATTTACAACATATATTTCAAATCTGCTGATTTTGTATTTTAATTAGGCGAATCTAACATCTGATTTTCTGCATATTTCAATGTATATTTTATATTTTATGTAAACTGCCTAGGGGTTTTGATGATTAACCGGTACTATATAAATCCTGTTAAATAACTAACAGGACTCGATGCCAAGGAATTTGTTCTTAAGTCACAAGCGGCTATTTCTGTTTGATTAGACTGGCGTGCAAATTAATGAGAGTGAAAATAGTTTCATGTAACACCAAGAAGATTAGCATTTTTAATAGTCTGAGAACTCTTAGATCACAACTGGCTTTCTCATTACCAAAGGAAAGCCTCACTGTGTGTACATAAGCATCTGCACCTGCTTACAGAGATTATCAAGTAGCTGTTTCTGATACTGTTACCATGAAATGATCGCCAAGATACCAGATTCTACATGTGTATGAGTGAGTGTGCTAACGTGACAATTTCTGTAGAGATCTTCTCTCTCTCTCTCTCTCTCTCTCTCTTTCTCTTATTGCAGAAAGAAATTAGGTTGATAAGTTATTTCTAGTAAGTGAACTCTTCCTGAGCGTCTGTAGGTGGCTGTCCTAGTCTTTCCTTTCTACATCGTTAGCAGTATTGTATTTATAAAACACAATATGTGCCACATTATAAAAGCATGTGATAAAATATACTAGACATCTCATTGCTGAAGATAATACCAAAAGTACTATGAACACATGTAGGTCAATCAAACCTGCCCTGCCAGTTCTGTGGGTGCAATGGGGTTCTGATCTTTGCTTAAAATACACCTGCACTGCAATTCATTTCCAAAGTAAAAATGGAAAGTTTTGTCCCACCACCTGGCTTAGCCCTTCTAAATTTGCAGCAGAGTAAGAATGGAGAAGGGGGGTAGTCATATGGTCCCTGAATTTCTCAGCAGCCACTCCCACACTGTGGGATGCCCATCAGATGTCAAGGAGATAAACAACTATTGGACTTTTAGAAGACATTTAAAGGCAGCCCTGCTCAGGGAGCTTTTTAATGCTTGTTATCATATTGTGTTTTAATTTGCTGGAAGCCACCCAGAGTAGCTGGGGTAACCTACTGTAGTCAGATGAGTGGCATATATAAAAATAAATAAATAAATAAAATTGCTGAACCATTAAGGGCCCAGTCATGCATCATATTGAACCACAGCTTAAATTAAATTATGGTTTAATGTGGCTGAGCATCAAAAGTCTCTGTGGATCTCCCCCTCCCTCTTTTAGGGATATTAGGTAGGGATATTAGGAAATTTTGTCAGAAACGGAAGTGGAAACTGCCACAATTCGCATATTCAACTGAAGTCAGGGATAGAAATCATGCAAGGAAATACGAGTGGCATTTGGTATCTTTTTTATAGTCTGAATGTTACATAAATAATTAGGCAAATTTTGTGCTATTTTTCATGTTTGATTTTCACTGGAACGCACTGAAGTTAATTACATAATTACATAATTAACGTTTGTTTCAGCCAACACCAGAAAGTGAGATGAATAATGTAGATTTTAGCAGAAGCCGAACTGTAGTGAAATGGAAACAGCATCGATTGTGATGAAAATGGGATGAAACCCTGCCTCTTTACATTCTGAGCTGTGGGGAAAATGAACTAGAAGCTCGTCTGTCACTGATGTGTGAAATGGCACTCCTGGGTTTGACTCTGTCCTAACAAGCAACAATAATCCAAGCTTTGTCCTTGACTTATCTTCGTGGTATGTTAGGAGACAAACAAATCAGAAAAATGGTTTGCACATAACGGCAAGCTATTCTCTGGTTTGTTTCATTTATGATCTGCTGAACAGGGGTGCACCACAGGCTGTTGAAACAATAGTTTCAAGTGATGGGTGAACCACATCAAAAAGGCTGTTCTTAAAAAGGAATTGTGATGTAATGCATGCTTGTGGGAAACCATTTCTATGGAGTTTGGGAGGAACCAAATTCTAGTCGTGCATGCTTGTAAATCTAACAGCAAGAGAAAACATTCGCAAAGACACAGGCTGTGTATAGATGATTTATAGGATGAACTATAGGAACAGCTTTACGCTTAATGCTGACTCAACTTAATAGCCACAAAATGAAGAAGAGGTGCAATGCAAACAGGAATCATTCTCTTGGTTCCATTTTTCTAACTGCAGTCACTTCCCCTGGTCCTAACTAAATGGTGAAACTGACTAGGTCAGATTACAAGCAGAAGCTGAAACAATCAATGTAACTCCTGAAACATGGGACATCGTTGAAAGGGAAAGGTGGCCTTGCACCTTTTTGCAAGCAAAAACACATATCCTTTTGGGCACCAAAAATAAATATTTGAACGTTTTGTTTTTTGAGGTTTTTTTTTTTTAAAAAAAACCCATTCCAAAGCTGCTAACGGCTATAATTTCCACAATGCTGCTTTCCATCAATCATCTATACACGACAACATTAATAACAGCAAACAACACCACGTACAAAAATCATGTCACATGGATTTCACGCTCATTAAAAAAATTTATTAAGACACACACACACACACACACACACACAGTGTAAACTTTATTGTCTAGGTTAGTGGGCAGAAAACTTACATTCTTCAAGAAGTTTTGCTTTTTTTCCCCCCCGCATCAGATTCAGCAGGTGAATTGTAATCATGAATTAAAGAAAATTATTTGTTAGTAAGAAGAAAAAGTTAAACCTCAGAAAGAGAAGGTATTGAGGAAAATATACAGATCACTGACACTAAAGGTATTTTCAACAATTTTACTCAAACAGTAAATGTTTCAAGATTCAGCGTGGAATCTCACACAATCCAATGTGTGAGGCTCTTGTCAAATGTTGACTTTTCAAGTGCAAACACTGTTTGTTACTCTGACCTATAAAGAACATACCCTATTGATACTAAGGGTTCTGAGGAGGTAGGGAAATGGAATTAATGGAATGCATTGCATTCATGCTGCGGGCAAAAATCAATGTGTGCATAGGTCCAGATGGAAGAGCAGCTAAGCACTTAAGACTACATTTAAAAAAAATATAAACAGCATCTATTCCACTAATCTTCAGATGGGGGATCAGGACCCACTTGCAGCCTGATCCAAGGTGAGTTGCAACCGGATCACTGCCACCACCCAAAAACATGCTAAAAATAAATAAATAAGAAAAGGGTCCCAAATTCACATTTGAGTTAAAAAATTGCCCTGGGTCTGAAATGGCTGAAGATACCTGCTATTCCATTGACAACATGGACATGTTATTAGCTATGCTATTTCCATTACCAAATATATTAATTTAAATGTGAGAGCCTTCCTCAATATTGCAGGACTAAACCAATACTACTCAGCTTTATTGTAAATTTACTCATGGTATAGGTGGTGGGAAACATAACTTTATGTTTATAGTCTTACAGTTTCATGACATAACAAATAAAACATTTGCATAAAAGATAAAAGGTGAGGCTGCTGTCCAAAATGCAAATGTCCTGGCATTTGACCAGTCTGTTACCTAATGCCTAGTTTGCTTCTAAGCATCTAGTACTCAATTCTCACAAGGAAATGACACTCGGAACGCCTGCCTTGGAACTTTCCACAGCTAAAGGAAGTGAGGAGTGTGAAATATACATACAAATGTGTGTTTTTCCCCCATAAGGTAATAGCATTCTGCTTGTTTATGAGCTGAATTTAGGTTATCAGTTTGTTTCCCTGTAACAGAGCTGGCCAATGTAGTGCCTTCCATATGCTGTTGATCCTCCAGTTGTCATTTGCTAAAGACATGGCCACAGTCAGGGATGATGCTGTATTCCAACAACATCTGGAAGGTGCCATGTTGGAAAGCCCTGCTCTATAACAATATAAAGGCACACAACACCATTCTTTGGACTAAAAAGGTGTCAATACTTACGATCAAGAGGTACATCCAATGCTGCAATAATTTGGCAAAAAAAGAGAACCAGGGAAAGTCTGCTTTCAGAGATGCTACTGCTCCACTCCATTCCAATATGTATTAGGAAATGCCCAACAGAATTAAAACAAGCTCAAATTTCCTTTCTTATTAGCAGGCGTTTTCTGGAAATGGGGTTTGTGAAGTCGTATAATCTGGAAACGAAGAAATACCAAACAACTGTTAGCAATGGTCTGGAACACATAATCAGACTACTACAACCCTTGCATTACGGCTGACTCATACATTAAATTTCAGTGCACCAGAAATCAGGATGTGAACCATAATGTGTAACAATTGTACCATCTGGGTTATATGTGCGGGAACTCATTTTCATTCCATGTACAAGTGCATGGAAGCAACAGCCAATGCTGCCATTGCTGGGGGGGACACACCCCTACTTCAGTTTCAGACCACATATTTTTCAGGAAGGAGGTCACATGTTCAAAAGGCACTAAGATCAAGCAGTGAGTCACCCACCTTCTGACCTAGAGATAACGAATGGACTGACTTAGTAGGTCTTTTCAATGTGTGCAAGGAAGGTGGGTAGGAAAAACAGGATAGTGAGTGCCTGACCTGTGTGTGTTCATTAGAAGGTCTGAAAGATCCCAGAGGGTTCATTCCATGTGACTGGGGTGCCTGTTGTTTTTTTAGGGCTGTGTGCATGGGCTCATATCTTATGAATACACTTTCACATACTGATATAATGTCCAAACAGAGCTCATAAGCTCCCCCTCCCCCCAGTGAAGCAGCACGAGAGGTGGAGAAAGAAAGAAAAGTGGTCCTTAGACAAGGTGCCACTCCATAATCAAATCTGCATTAATTTCCAGGTCATTCAGATGGCCACCTGGAATGGAACCACATGAAGAGCTTACAAGCACATAGTGAAATTGCTATGACAACAGCAGCAGTTGCTTCACGTCTACAGTTTACAAAACGATGTCGCCTCTATTTCAAGTAACCACCTACATATATATATATAGCTGCATCTTTGGAACTAAGCCTTTGGAACTTTTGTAAAGCATCAAGATCATGGATAGCATTCAATCAAATTTTACTGACACACTGAAAGATGGCACAAAGGTAAGACATGCATATCAGAGCTCCGCAAATTCTCTTTCAATTACATGATGGGGGTTTGCTTTGCTGGCTTCTCTCTCTCCCCTCCCCTTTTATTATTTTTAAAATTCTTCTTATCGAAGGCAAGGTTGTTTTATGTGTTCCAGCAGCCCCAGGAATTTGCACTATATAATTTGTGAAGATAGTGTCGTAAATTAGTTTTAACGAAGCCTAACAGCCTTGCAGCCACCGCCCTGGTTTCCTGTTGGCGATATCTCCACATTTTCTTTTAAACTTATTTTAAGGACTTTTAACCTTAAAAACCTTTTAACCTTTAAAAATCCATTTTAATTCCTTTGACCACCCCCCCCCCCTATATTTTAAACAAACTGAAGGAGAGGGAAAATTGCTGTTGCCCGAAGAGGCTACGTTGAAAGAATGCCCTGTTTGGTCCTCCCTATTGCCTTGCTGCCCACAAGGTAGCTGTAGATCAGTCTGGGCTGGAGGAGACTGTAGATTTGGAATTCAACCAACTGACCCAAGAAGTACGGCTTGGCTGATACACGTAGAATTCCAAAAATGAGAAGAGCAAAAAGACCCACTTGTCCAGATATTGATAGTGATAGCAGAGTAACTTGGACAATTATTTTCTGCCTCTTAAAGAGTCTGTTTCTCCACCAAAAAATCATTTTAACTCTCCGCACACAGAAACAGCAGAGGAGACATTCCCTGGATATAACAAGAAGGATACTGAAATTACTAGCCCTAATTTAGCCATTTTCATTCACTCCAATGGGTCTTCTCTGAGTTAAACTCATCCCATGATACATAATAATTACAATGTAGTGTGTTCAGCGTTGGACACACTTTGCATACATTTGCCTTGTTTGCACATCACTTTAAACAATAGTTAACTAAAGTATGGTTTAAATGCGAATGGGAAGTATGCTGTTGTACGCTGCTGCAATAGCATGTTCTTCATTCCTCTCTTTACCTGCTGTGGTGCCAGAAGCAAAGCCTGTCAGTCTGGCTTAAGTGTTGTGTCCAAACCTGAGCTCATGGTTTGTTTGGAAAGAAATAAGCTATAGTCCTAGGTGCAGATGTGACAAAATGACAGACCATGGCTTAGCTCCAGGCAGCACTCTGAGCAGCTGCCAACAATTTCCGCAGCCTGCATTAAAAATGAAGCACTCATTGCTTTTGAATGAACAACCCACAATTTAAACTCTAAGCACCAGCATGTTACAGGTTCACATTTGAACCATCATTTAGCTTAACTATAAATTAAAGTGACATGTGACCCATATCATTATCTCAGTATTCCTTGCAACAATCCCAAAAGGTTGTTCTGTGTTATTATTCCATTATCACACATAGGCAACTGAGACTGACTTATAGCAGCTTGCAGAAGTTTGGACATAAATAACCCAGAATGTTTGCAAGCTTTGAATGTTGCCTTGGTAACATTCAACAACCAACCAACCCACCTAATATTCACTGACTTGTCTCTAGTCACATAATCCATTTTTTCAAGACAGGTAGTGCAGCAACCTGAATAGAAATAATGTGTAATCTGAAGCATACACCAGGGCATTTTGTCATATGATTTTAATATTAGAGCCAAAGGGAATGCAAGTGCTGAACTTGCAGTATGTAGCTATTAAGGTGTCATCTGCTATAAACATAAAATACCTCAGTGGTTCATGATAGAACATATTTAACTAAAACACCTCTGTAGATTTGTCAGCAAAATTTTTGTTCTGGTTCATCATATTCAGGATGAATAGTGACATAAATGGGAAAAGGTAAGACTACAGCTCCGGCTGAATTGAGCATATTCTTGGCCACGAGATAAAGTGCCAGTGGTGTACTGGTTAAGAGCGGTAGACTCGTAATCTGGTGAACCAGGTTCGATTCTCCACTTCTCCACATGCAGCTGCTTGGGCTAGTCACACTTCTCTGAAGTCTCTCAGCCTCACTCACCTCACAGAGTGTTTGTTGTGGGGGAGGAAGGGAAAGGAGATTGTTAGCTACTTTGAGACTCCTTAGGGTAGTGATAAAGTGGGATATCAAATCCAAACTACTCTTCTTCTTCTTCTTCTTCTTCTTCTTCTTCTTCTTCTTCTTCTTCTTGTCACCACACTTTTGACACATGTTGTTATACAATGAATAAATAGCTCCATTATAAAGTTACATATTCTGCACATTATCAGAGCAATCTCCTATTCATGATATGCCAGTTTGGGTGGGGCTATAGAATTTTGTGGAAGCCCTGCTATGCAGATGGACCTCCAGATACTTTGTTGCCATGACAGATACCTAGTACTGGAGCAGGGAACCTTTTTGGTTTCATGGGTCCAGATCCTTATCAGAATGAGACTCACAGGGCAAATCTGACATGTGGGCAGGACCACCCACCTAGCAATCACATGACGTCACAATGATGTCAGGCGCTCCTAGCTGCCATCCCTGAGCAGTCAGAGATCATGTTGCCGGCAGGCTGTCTGGGAATTCCCCTGGCTGGCCAGTCTGCTGGGCTTCATGGCCTGCAAAAACCTTAAGTTCAAGTGGACCAATGTGAGGATTTTCTTGGCTACAATGAAAGTGCAGTTATTTACTCTGCTGCCTTCCCCAAAGGAAAGTACTTGACTAAAAGCAGTACTTGATTGAAATAGACATACTTTATCCATACTACTAAAAAGAAGAGTGGAAACCCCACCACCACCACTTACCCTCCTGGGCCCCAATTTTTGAGGGGGGCCCCAGCATTTCCTATCTGAAGAAGGGTGAGCACACATGCCCTTCACTATCATGAGAAAACCCCTAAATCCCAATTTTATTTTATTTTATTATTTAGTTAAAAAAAAGTAAAGGTAAAGGACTCCTGACAGTTAAGTCCAGTCGCGAACAACTCTGGGGTTGCAGTGCTCATCTCGCTTTACTGGCCAAGGGAGCCGACGTTTGTCCTCAGACAGCTTCAAGGAAACGCCGTTTAGCTTCCCGCCGGAGCGGTACCTATTTTTCTACTTGCACTTTGACGTGCTTTCGAACTGCTAGGTTGGCAGGAGCTGGGACAGAGCAACAGGAGCTCACCCCATCGCGGGGATTCGAACCTCCGACCTTCTGATCAGCAAGCCCTAGGCTCAGTGGTTTAGACCACAGTGCCACCCAAGTAGATTTAGATAAAGAAGAGCACCCACCAATAAATACTTTTTAGAAAGGGGCAAAATTAGACATGGAACACAAAGCATTAAAAATATATATATCAATTAAGACTCCTTGCATTCTGCTCCGCTCCCTCTTTCCTCCCTCCCAGGGAGGCTCTGCCTTCTGCCTGCCCCTCAAAGCCTGGTGCTTCAAATAGGGCTAGACCTCGGTGGCTGCAGACTCTCCTCTCCTTGCCCACTCTCCAGCAGCTGCTCAAGGGAGAAGGCCAGCAGTGGCAGCCATGGAGAGGCAATGGGATGTTCCCCCACTGCCACCATTGTCATCACTTGGGACAAGCACTGGCAAGCACCCCGAGTTCAGTGATAGTGGCACTAGTGGAGGAAATAGGGACATTCTGGGACCAAATCAGAAGCCGGGATGGCTTTTGTCATTCCGGACTGTCCCTGGGAAATTGGGACACTTGTGAGGGTATGAAACGGTTTCTAGGCCAAAGTAAATGTTTCCTTTTAAGTTATTCGTTCCCACTGGTTAAACTGAATAATAAAACCTTTTATCCAGCCAGAGCCATTGAAGCCTTCGAGCTGATTAACTATTTAGCAAAAGGTTTCATTTCTTAACTAGGTCCCATGCACAATTCAATGGTAACTCTTACAAGATGGAACTTTTCTTGCATTTCAACATCACTATTTTTATTGAGGAATGTAGATGACAAAATTGAAGTATTTAGCTGGCAAATAACTTTCATTTTAAAATAGCTTTTATTAAATCCTGCTGATTAAATGGATCTCTTAATAGATCTAGTTCATTAAGCATTTGCATATTTTCAAACCTTTCAAGTCACATTTATTTTCAATAGATGTTTTGACACCAGAAAGCCTATCATCCCTCAAAACATTTGTACTAGTCTGACTCCTTTTAATAATATTTCGTAATCTATTGAATGCACTGACAGATGAATGGATGTGAGCATTTCATAATTTCAATGCTGGAATGTGTTTCCTGTATCACACCTCTTACAAAGTTGAACAGCAAATAATTCATTCCAAAGTTGTAAGAGCCAGGAAAACCACATGAATTGCCATCATTTTGGAAGCTATGCACCATTTCTATTTGAGTATCCATTCTTTTGTCATTCAAGCACTGACGTTACACTATCCATTCATTAAGCAGGCTTTGGAAACTGCTACTAGTCATCAACATTCTAGTGAAGCAACAAAGCCTTGCAATATTACTAGACCATGTAAAATACAAAACGAAACACCGAGCTATTGAAAAGTGGTGTTAATGCCAGACGAATGACATTACTGAGTAAAGTTAATATATGAACCTGCTTACTCTTGGAAATTCTGTAAGGGCATATGAAGTCACAAGCATATGTACTTTGACAGTCGGTGTAAGATGTATCACTTTGATTTTATTCAAAGCTATGACTAAACTGGGGTCTGTTTGGCACCACTATATAATCAGTAAGAGCTTGATCAGCAGCCAACAAATTTGGATGAGATTGCAAAGTAAGTGTTTCACAACAAATCAGAAAGCTCTGAAGCAGTGAGGTTGCTTAACTGTGCCAAATTGATCCTTTGTGAGCTTTGCTCTTGTGTTAGGATCTGCTGCTGGCAGCACAATATGCACCAGCAGCAAATCACTGTGTGCGAAAAAAGGGCTGAATAGCTCTTGCCAACTCATGGGATTTACCAGAGATAGGAGTATTTCAAAGGAGTAGACCTGTTTCATGTGTAATCATGTACATGTTAACAGTTGTCATAGCTCCCCAAAAGAATGAAAGATGCCAAAGTGAGTGAAAAATAAAGTTACAGGTAAGTAGCCATGTTGGTCTGCCATAGTAAAAAAAAAAAAAAAATCCTTCCAGTAGCACCTTAGAGACCAACTAAGTTTGTTCTTGGTATGAGCTTTCGTGTGCATGCACACTTCTTCAGATACAACACGAAAGCTCATACCAAGAACAAACTTAGTTGGTCTCTAAGGTGCTACTGGAAGGAATTTTTTTTATTATTTTGAAAAATAAAGGTTATAGGACTTTTAAATGAGGGAATCAATGATGAGCTATTGTACTGGGAGACAACATGGTAGGTTTGTGTGTTAAGGCAACTGAGACCTAAATGAAAGGCCTCTCCTATTTTTGGACCAGGCTAGCAAGTTAAGTTCTCACCTAGCAATGAAAGCATTTCTCATTTAAATAAGATGCAACATACTACACTTCATTACCCTGGCGCAAAGTGCAATCATGTTCATTATCCTCTAAACATAATGTGCTCCCCCCTTACTCAGATTAATAAAACACAAGTCCCGTGGTATCTGCTTTAAATTTAAGTGCATGGCAGTATCTTCAAATGAGATTTGCTATGGAACTCTGTTATCCGCAATTATTTCAGACATTTATGGGAAGCAATGATTTACAGTGCTGTTCTCACAAACTGAGGCAAAACAGGAAGGCATTGTGCCTCCATCTGCCCCTCGGCAGAAGCCTTGCTTACTGGGGTCATGAGGTTTCAGGGTTCCAGCAACATATTGCAAGAGGTCTGTGAGATCTTGCTAGAACCTGGAAGATGCAGGTGCTTCTCCTTGCATCCTTGCATCTTTGGAGGCAGGCAAGGTGCTCCCCCCACCACAGGAAAAGTGAAGACAAGCAGTGGTAGCAGCAAGATCTCGAAACAGTTGCGCAAGATCTCACCAGAAGCTGCCCCTTCTCCTTGCTTCTTTGGCGGCAGGGGCAGGGGTGGGTGGGTTGCTTGTAGGGGCACCGCCACCAGAGGATTCTGCTACAGTCTGCCTCATTGACATGGCAGCTCTAGCCAATGTAGGGAATAGAGATCCCTTAGGCTGCTGTTGAGGAACCTTAGAGGAAAACTATAGAAGTCAATGAACATTACTAACTTGAGTCCATTGATTTCAGTGCATTTACTCTGAGTATGGCAGTTGGATTCAATGCTTAATCTCTAGTCAATTGTTTGAAGAATAGATATTACATATACTGGACAACTTCTACACCACACAGCAACTGCACAGATTATTGAAGTATACATTTTGTTCTTTTATAAAGGAACTAACAATTGAAGAGTAGTATGGTGAATAGCAAAAGGTGTTCATACCTTCTTTGCTCATTAAAAGAAAAAGAAAAACATTTGCCAAAATTTAGCTTTTGAAGACATATTTATTTTTCCAAGTGATAACCTGAGATTTAAAAATAAACCACTTAGTCTCCCTGTTTCTGTAGGTGTGCAGTAACATAACATAACAGATTGATTGCTAAAATTAACTTGCTGCCAAAAAAAAACCTGACAATAGCACAGTGCAGACAATTTGAATTGGATTTTTGCAAGCATGTAGCACGAATCCAATTTAAGCAGGTCCTGACTTAAAAGGTGAATAAAAATGACAGGCGATGTGTCCTCTCCTTAATACCAATAAACTTCTCATGCATCATCTATCTCCCTATTAGGCACCCTAAGGGTGGGAAAGAACATGTTACCAAAAACATCCCAAGGTCTGTATATATCCATTTCTAATCTTTACCAACATAGCTCTGTTTCATTTACTATGAGAGCCCTAGAAACAATCTAGGGCAGCCTTCCACAACATGCTGCCCTCCAGATGTTGACTACAACTCCCGTCAGCCTTAGCACAAAATAGTACAAAATATCTGGAGGACACCAGACTGGCACAAGCTCATACGAGATATTGATTCAGCACTTTTTGTATTAGCTTTCGCCAGTTATCAAGATCTGCTACAAACTGATCTTTGTGTACATCTGAGAAAGACAATTTCCATCCATCCCAGTGAATCATCCCTGTTGGAGCTGATAGACTGGTCTGATAGGGTATATGAACCTCTTTTGACATATAAACTTACTATAGTGGAAGTAAATAAGTTCACTGATGAGCCCATGCAAGTTCTGCAGTGGCCATGTCATGCTAAGGGCCACAAACAATCTGCCCTCCCCTATGACTTGTTTCACTGCCCTCCATGTAGATATACGGCCAACACAGTATGTTTACAGCATGACAAACGGCAGGGGACATTCACTCTTAGTTTTGCTCTAACTGAGTTGGTTATTTCTCATATAAAGGCACACAAAGAAATGGTTAAAGGCTACACTATGAAACCATATACAGATAACAGTATGATAATAGTATGTAGTTTAGATTTGTGTCCTTTAACAACTGATGCTTTAAGCGATGTGTGCTGTATAAACAAGAACATATTATGGTTTCTGGATTGGATTGTTGAAGATCTGTCATCCATTGCATTTTTTTTTACAAGAGCTGATAGACATGGCACAACTATAAATCTTTTCAGATAATCTTACTGTGTGGCACATGTTGATTTATACTTGCTATTGTCTTAGCCACTTCAAATATATCAGTAGAACTCTTGAAAAATTGCATTACTTTCAGGCACTTTATAAACCCAGTAGTCGAAAACAGTGATGCTTAAGGAAAACCATTTCTCTTCCTCCAACTTCAACCAATATCCTGTATCCTTTGCATTCTGTAATAATCCATCCTACTAGTCTTTTTTTGCTTATGTAAGCTGATCAGAAGGGTAGTGCACTATCAAAAGCTTTTTCTAAAATCTGGATTAATTATGTTCACTGTTTCTCATGTCTTTGGCACTTAAACTCTGTAAAAACTAAAAATAGGGGGGGGAGCAAGTTGGTAACTTATTAGCTATTCACACATTGAAGTATGGGCTGTCATTCAGAGGGCCTTCTTGGTGGTGGCGCCCGCCCTGTGGAATGCCCTCCCACCAGATGTCAAGGAAATAAACAACTATTTGACTTTTAGAAGACATCTAAAGGCAGCCCTGTTTAGGGAAGTTTTTAATGTCTGAAATTTTATTCTGTTTAATATTCTGTTGGAAGCCGCCCAGAGTGGCTGAGGAAACACAGCCAGATGGGCAGGGTATAAATACTAAATTATTATTATTATTATTATTATTATTATTATTATTCAATAGCCTACCCAATTATTCCCTTTACTTGGCATGGAGGGTAGATCCATAGCCTATCTTTGTATGACATGCATTTGCCTGCCAAAATTAACACATGTTTTTGTTAGCTAACTACTTTCGCCTGCTACAGCTGATCCTAGGGGGAGGGATCAAGACCAAACCCAAACTGTAATACATTGCTTGCTGTTTCGGAGGAGATAGGCTGCACTGAGCAGAGAGCTAATAAGTCAAGGGAAAGAGAAGACAGAGTTGAGGTTCAAAGTGAAGAAGCTGGGCCCTGAACAGTTAGCTTCTAAGTCTTCTGCCATTTTATAATATTTATGAACTTCATCTTGGTACAGTTGGGATCATAATTGAACTTCCTCCCCACATTAAAATATTTCTGGGATACACGGAAGATGGAAATGAGAAGAGGGACTTCCCATTGCAAATGATCATCACTGGCTATCAATATCCTACGCCTTATCTTTTTCACGATTTTCTTCCTAAGGGATATGCTTCTATAGCCCCTTTCAGATATATAATTTAAACAAGGCTTGTAAAAAAAAAAAAAAAGCACTTGGAGACCTGAGCATCTCGTGCCAAAGTACCACTTTAAAATACCATTTATCTAATGTGATTGCATACTAAACCAAAGCCCTATATGGATTGGCTCAGAACAATCACAACACTAAGTCCTTTCCCATTTGTGTGAAATATGATGTAGCCCCGCTGCAAATAAATAGATTGCTTATTTTGCAGTGGATTTCTTAGCTGATGTGCTCTAGACAGTGCCTGATTTACGTATAAGCTAAACAAGCTATAGCTTAGGGCCCCACTCTCTTGGGGAGGCCCCAAAAAATGTAATGGGGGGGGGACTGGTTGTACATTTCCAAAATATGATAAAAAAACAAATAAAATAAAACCTACATACAGCAACAGTGTTTTGTTTTGTTTTGCTTTGTTTTGTGTAGGCTCCTGTGATATACCGGTAAGTAATGCTATATAAAGGACCCCATTACCTTCAGTAGCTTAGGGCATCATCAAACCTAAATCTGGCCCTGGCCCTAGTGCTTGAGGACCAGAAAACACAGAAAAAGCTGGTGGTCTATTCCATATAACAATACCAAGCCAGACATTGGTTAAAACAACCCAGGTGGTTTATCGTCCCCTGTAAAAATAAACCATCTAAATTTTTTCTACAAATCTGTTTTGGGGTGAAATTCCTTCCAAGCCGCCAAACTGAAAGATCAATTAAATATGATCAACATATTACTCTCTTGGTGCTGGTAAGGATTTTAATCTATGATCAGTTTCTTCCATTGTTTCCTAAGCATCAGAGATGGAAAAGCAGGAAAGGGGGGCTAAAGTCTTCAGTACAAACATTTTATTTAAATAAAAACCACATAAAACATTTTAAAATGAGTTTCTTTCCAAGAAAGAGTTTTTTCCCAAGAGCAGTGCCTAGTACATATAAAAGGCACAAGGGAAGAGGGGCAAACACCAGATAAATTTGAATTATTTGCCAATTCGACATGTTGCTATGAGTTCTCAGTAACTTAGCAAGATATGCCTAGTAATCTTGTAGTTAATGGACAGAGCCTTGCATAAAATTAGCATCTTTATCCAGTCTGTAAAATAAGTTGGCTGATTTTCTTGTCAAAGGAGTACTGAAAACAGAGAGCAGTTTATGAAAACTTGCAAAAACCATGTCACAATTTCCCTACACATCCTGTTTTTGTGCGAAAATGATACATCAGAAATAGCCTTTTTGCATCTTCATCACCCAACAAATGCACAACTTTCCAATGAAGACAGAGCTCACACAGTTCCTGGATGGAAGAAAATATGAACAGTGTACTTTGGATACAAAACTGTTGTCCCGAAAAAGGTTTTATTACAATCAAGCAGTTCTTTGAAATAAGAGGATGCCTTCAAACAGAAGGCTGCCCCAAAGTAAGACACATTGTCACCCCAATTTGCCAGACAACATCTATCACTTCCGTTACTATCAATTTCTAGCTGGCAAAAATTAACACCAGCTTCCACAGATCTTACACAACAGAGATCCCATTGATGTTATGCTAGGAGCAGAAGAACCTCTCTGCGTCAAAAACGTGTTGAAAGAGCATTTTTCTTTCTTAATCAATTCAGGAGTCACATTTCTCAATCTCCTAAAACAGACAGTTAGATTAAAATGAGAAGGCACAGATGGTGGTCAGGTAAGTCTTGGTCTTTCAAAATGTTTTCCAGTCTAATGCCCTGCTACCTGACAGACACAGGTTGCTCTGAAACATCCAAACCAGCCATAGTAGTCTGTGCTATCTCAACCTGACTGAATCAATGCCCAAATCCCTTCAAATAGGCCTGATTTGACTCAGGACTCCGGCAAAGCCAGTCACAGCCTCGTAAAAAAACACCTGCTGCAACAGTGGCAGGGCCCACTGCCAGTAGCAACAAGCATAGGACCACTAACCACGTCACAAAGTTCTGAACAAAAAATGTCTTATGCCTCCAAACCTTAAATAAAGAATCAGAAAAAGGTCATTCAATTTCTCCTACAAGATGTCCAAGAATTTCTCAATAACCTACATCCCAGAAATTAGACAAAATAAGAATGATTTTACCTTTGTTTAATGCTTGGTTTTGATGAGTTAGTCTCAGTTTGATCACCTCTTTTTTAACCCTTGGTCTTCAAGAAATGATTGAAACTGAAATGGAAGAACAGTATGAATTTTTATATTGTTCACTGCATATTTTTAAACTGTACATAATATTTTGCTGGGAGTTGCTGTACTGAGGCAATAGCTCCCAGCATCTGCTATGAAGGCTCTGTTTGCAGTAAAATATATATATATTTGTTTTTTCCTCTTCTAGTGCTACTATTATCTGGTGAGCCAATAGAGGATTCTGTCAGCCTTAGATATTTGCTGCCTGCTCCTGGCCTCTCTATCCAGCCCTTGAGATTGTCCCCAAGCCATGCACATCCCCAGATCACATCCCCTTTACCAGTGTCACACCCCTCATGTTCTGTAGCCTCCTCAAGTGCTTTCTACTGACCATAATGTATCCTTGATAACACCTCTTGCTTGTCTGGATGGAGTGGTGGTGGTGGGTTGTGTTTGTGTGTAGGGGTATAGAAACTTGTGTGTGTGTGGAATATAGCCTAATGTACAAAGGTGATATTTGCATCCATTGCTCCAGCCAGATATTGCCTCTGGCACCATCCATCCCAGCTCCTGGGAGGTTGGCCACAAAGGGAATGTGGCAATCAAGCTGAAAAAAGTCCTCAGCTCCAATTAAATGTATTCCTTTGCTGTCGACAGCATGCTGGCAACAGGTTGTGATTTAGCATTCAGTTTTATCACTATGCCTTCACATGCTACAAGTACGGTGCTCTTATTCAAGTAGGTAATACACATTTTTAGACTGAGGATTGTGCTAATTAAACAGTACCTAATACAGCCATACCTTGGTTTTCGAACAGCTTAGTTCTCGAATGTTTTGGCTCCCAAACATCACAAATCCAGAAGTGACTGTTCTGGTTTGCGAACTATTGTTGGAAGCCGAACCTCCGACGGGGCTCCCGCAGCTTCCGATTGGCTGCAGGAGCTTCCTGCAGCCAATCAGAAGCCGTGCTTTGGTTTTCAAACATTCTGGAAGTCGAATGGACTTCAAGAATGGATTCTGTTCGACTTCCAATATATGACTGTATCACAAAGTGAAACTATGTGGACTCAGAACCACATTTGGGGTTGGCAGTACAAACTATGCAAGCTATGTCAGTTCAAACTCCCACCCTGCTCCCCAAAAGGGACTGCAGCGTCATTGTCAAAGGTGGGCACTGAGAATAGAAAGCTTGAGAACCACTGCCTTAAAAAGTTGAAGATAATACAGTTACAAACCATAATAGGGGAAAAGATGCCAACAGAAAGCAAGTATTTTATCCTTTCCTGAATTTAGCACTCAAGTTAACTGAGGGTTAACTGGATAGCAACCATTATAGGTTAGTACTCTATCATTAGTCATAGTTAAATACAAAAAAAGTAAAAACAACTTTTTAAAACATGCACACAGAGACAACAGCAACTCTGCATAAACTTATGTAACACTTACTGTCAATAGTGTAAAAAGGAATGCTTAAATTGCTGAATTGTTCAGATTTTAACTGCTTGGTTGTATCTATTGATACAAAATATATACTGCTGTTGTGAGATAGATACAAAATCTCAAAACCCACATTACATTCTGGTTCTTGATGTATGAATATTTATTAATCCCAAATATCATGCTTCTATTGTATGCTAGTCTTAAATACACTGGGTTATACTGAACTAAATCATACATAGAGTAGACTCACTTAAATCAATGGACTTTACTAACTTTGTTAGATATATAGTTAAGCAGCAATCCTAACTCCACTTACCTAGGTGTGAGCCCCATTGAATTCAATGGCACTCACACTGGAATACACGTGGTTAGATATGGAGCCTGAGCAAGCTAGTATGAACTATTGATTTTAAAGAGTCTACTGTTCATATGACTTGGATACAAAACATTTGTTACAAACAGATTTCTCAGTGATTTCAATTTGTTTAATAGCAGGCACGTTCATTTTCCACCTTGGGGTTCTATAGTATATAAGAAGGGCTCCTAATGTAACTATGTCCCATCAATCTTGCACAAAAAAACAGTCTGCACAAAACATGATTATCTACTGCAAGTACATCAACTTAACAAAAAATAAAAAAATTCTGATAGGTTTTTCAAATGATACTATAGTTCAAAACATGAGCAGTTGTAAATAAGAATGTATTATACAAATAATGTTACAAGTCAACAGTGGAACAACAGTAAACAGAAAATGTTGACATATTTGCTTCTGGTTTAATGAAGCTGTAACAACAACACCACGAGTGAATTATGTGCTTTCTAGTGCATGAAAATAGTGTATTAATTGAAATATGTTATGAAGATTTGCAGTAGGTATAAAATTCAGTGAAATTTCAGATATGTTAAATGTTGGTAAATGTGTAACTGAAAGGAAAATAATTGCATATGCAAAATATATTTAGAATGTCAGGTGAATGAGATATGAACAAAAATCCGAAAAGCAATATTGAAAAAACATTTCCTTTTCTCATCAGCCGATATTAGAACTTACATAGATTTTCCAACATACAAAGTAAGTTTTTTTCTGCATAGAAGAGAACAGGAACTTTGCTAATGAACTTTGGTGGTCCAGGATTATTTTTCATTTATAAAGATAGCATGCCCATACCTTTATAAGAACTTCATGTAATATAAAGGTGCCAATTTCAACCCCCAGTAAAGCATTGAATTAATTAGCTACAATTTAGTTTCGTCCTCACATTTCAAAAACATCTATTTCAACACAGTTAGCCAAACTGATGAACTGGTGCAAAACAACATTTTGTTAACTTCTTAGTATTAACTAGATGTACCAGTAATACCTTCAAAATAATTCTATATGGTACCTTATGAATGCACTTTTGCTCTGCTTTTCATCTCCAGGATATAGAAGTTAAAACTTTGATTAAGAAGTCTTCCTCTCATAGCAATCCTGCTAATAAATCCCTGTGCTGCTGAATTCTGCTGCTGCTAAAGAGGTACCAAAAAAAGAGAGAGAGAGAGCTGCCTTTAAAGAGCCAATCACATCCTTTTGGACCTCCCAAGCTTCACTGTGCAATCAGCTAGGGCTTTGTAGCTATACAATAGGGGTTAAATACTTCCCTGTATTTATTTAAAAGCAAGGAAATCTGCTTAGTTGCTTGAACCTCTTACTTATTCAGAATATCGTTCTATTATATTTAATAGCAGATATTTGTTGCAGAGAGTAGCATTACGATAACTCCTGATTCTCAGAGTTATAAGAGTTAAGTAGCAGGATTCCCTTAAGGTCTTGCCCCTACCCTGCATTTCTCCTTATATTTACTGTTCTTTGACTTTTTATTTCAATGCTCTGATATGTTTTTGACCTAGCTATCTGCCACAGCATTTGATAATCAAACTAGTAGTACTCAGTTCTGATCAGATAAACATGGTAACTCCACAGAAACAATCTCTTTATGGTGACAAAGAAGTCTTTCAACTCAGGAAAAGAAAAATGTTCTGAAAGTCAGGATTGGTTAGAATAGATTACCACATTATGCACAAGGCTGATACACCAGATTTATCACTTTATCCTCATTTAGTTTTCAAGCAATTGCCTTGACACAATTAGTCAAGAACAATGATGCCTTTCAAACTTCCCCCTGTGGAAAAATATGACATCTATAAATACAATATATCTCTTTGCTGACAAGCACACAATGTGGTTCTAGAAAAATTCAACTAAAAAATGTTTCCCTTGCCGTTTTGCATGCTCAAAACAATAAGAAATGCTCCTTTGATGCCCACTTAGTTTCCCTAAAGACCTGTTCAGAAACTTCACAAAAGTACAATCACCATGTAACATAATCTACTTCAAAGCATATTGTCAAAGAAGCCTAACACTAAGTGCAGCCTCCTGACCTCTCACACTTAACAAAGCTGAGAGTGAGAGTGTCTTAACCATAGCTATTCTAGATGTGTGTTATCACTAGTCCCAGGGCTTGGTAGGTAACATTATATATTTTAAACACAAAGTTACTTTTTGCAATAATTATACTTATGTCTTCGTTTCATTTTATTTTTTGTTACGACTTCAATTACCTATTTCAATAGGCATACAGTATATGTGTTAATACCTTTTAACAGCACCTGCCTGTTCAATAGCTAAATGATTTGTCTACTATAAATTAAGCATGCCATGAAGTTAACACCTGCAAAATTTCTAAGGTGATAATCTAGCCCAAAATAAACATGCATAGATTTAACTAGTTTGAATGGAAATCATTAAGTACTGTAAATACTTAACACTCCCACTGAAATCTGCATTAGTCTTTAGAGTTTTGCTCTGGCTGATGTTATCATGACTTGTTGTAGTCTAATTGTCCCTCTGTTTTCTTCTCTCTACATCCTCTCACAACTTGCTTCATATACAAATGAACTGAAAACTGTATTTTGAAGGAAAGTTCTAAGATTTTATTCTGAACAATGACAGTTTTCCGTTCTTTAGACATGAATAGGAGAAGGACAGGTCTGATTCTGTAGCTTGATTGACCAAGTCTAATCAGAATTATTTCTGCACACTGCTTCACTACAGCAGTAGCCCCATTAAACACTAAATGCTTCTGGAACCCGTCCCCCTTTCGCCTCCTACTGTGACCCATTACTTTTCAAACAGTGGGCTACTCAAAACATTCAAGGGAGGAAGGCACTATGCTAAACAATAATCTCAAAAGCCACACCAAAATCTGTCATTTGGGTTTTGGGGGTGACAACTATCCAGAGCCAAACAAATGATTTGTGATAGAATTCTTCTTCTTCTTTTTTAAGCCTTCAAACTACTCTTACTTTGCAAACTGATACTCTTAGTCAAGTCTAAGCACTCACCTGTACAACGGGTTTTGCATCTATTTTCAGAATCAATATGACCTAGGCTAGGTGAAATCACAATTGAAAAAAGCTCTTCCATTTTTAGAAGAAATTATTGTGCGCATTTCAAACAAATTCATTTAACTATCAGCTTAACCTTAATGGCACTTTGCTCAATGGGATGTCCCACTGATTTCAAATGAAATTTACTTCTAAGTGACTGTGTACACTGAACTGCAGCCTAATATGATTTGCATAATGCAATCTAAACATTTTTGTTTCATTCAAAACCACTTGATCAAAACGATCGAATGTTACCACTGAGGTTTTTAATAGTATAATATCCATTTAGAAGAACAAATATTGTTCTTGTCTGAGGCCCAGGGCAGGAGCCTTGTTAGAATAAAGTTATAAACTCAAACAAAAATACAGCCACTCCAGTCACATAAGTTGTCAGGGTAGCTCAGATAAACCTGGGAAAATTGAAAGAACAAAAGTTTGAAAACTTTTTACACTCTACATTGATCTATCAAGGATTGTGCTTTTATCAACTATGCTTGCAAAACTAATTCTACGTGTTTCATTATTACCCAAGCCCTGCCAACACAAGATAACGCTGGCACCAGACAGACATGCGGCTCCGACAGACTCACAGCCCATGAGATGCACCACTGTGGCAGCAGCGGCCAATCTGATCTGATGCTACACACTAGTATGCAGTAACACAGGTCCCGATTTTACTATTGAAGACTTGCAGTGTATATGGCCATTTCTTCCATGGCTGTATCATCCATTAAGTACCTGGTCGCTGGAGGCCCAGGGCATTCTTTGCATGGCAGCGTAAATCTGGCAGGCCCCTAGTGAGACCTATTGGCTGGCTTAGCCCTCCAAGGCCCAGGACAAGTGTACCTGACTGCCCATCCCGCTGCATGAGCATGGGTGTGGGCAGGTACAAATGAAAAGAGATGATCATTTGGATACAGAGGGCTCAACCATGCAGGGTTTTGTGGATCAAATCAGAACTTGGAAATGGATCAGGAGCCAATGAATGTGAAGAAGAACCAAATCCCAGTCTTGGGGGGGCCTTATTCTGTGCTGTAACAGAAGTCTCCAGACCTTCTTCAAAATGCAGTCATACATGTATAATGGATCAGAGTTATCATACTGGGAGACAAGAAGGCAGGTTGTCTACATGCAGATAGGGAACTCTTCCACCCAGTAGTTTTTTGTGGACTTGTTGCTGCTCCAGCAAGCAACTTTTTTGCAGTTTCCACATACTATGGTCTTCAACCAAATGTTATTCCATAGTTCTACCTCGACAGCCAGATTTATGTTTTTGTTTTAGGTAAAGGTAAAGGGACCCCTGACCATTAGGTCCAGTCATGGATGACTCTGGGGTTGCAGTGCTCGTCTCACTTTATTGGCCGAGGGAGATTGCATACAGCTTCTGGGTCATGTGGCCAGCATGACTAAGCCGCTTCTGGTGAACCAGAGCAGCGCAAGGAAACACCGTTTACCTTCCCGCCGGAGCGGTACCTATTTATCTACTTGGACTTTGACGTACTTTCAAACTGCTACATTGGCAGGAGCTGGGACCAAACAATGGGAACTCACCCCGTCGCGGGGATTCGAACCGCCGACCTTCTGATCGGCAAGCCCTAGACTCTATGGTTTAAGGTTTTTGTTTTACTTAACTGTAAATCTGGATTAAATGGGAAAATAATATGGACATCATTTTGAAGAGTAGGTGCTATACATAACTTGTGAGCATAAACAGCAGACTCTACAAAAAAAACTCTTAGGTGAAAGTCCCCAGGGTCATACTTGAGATACCACCTTAAGTTCTGTGCCACAAAGGTTATTTGCATTTCTAATGATGGGGATGGACCCTGGAACACCCGCCAGCTACAAACCTGATCCTCTAGAGCAGGGTTTCCCAAACCTGTGTCTCCAGCTGTTGTTGAACTACAACTCCCATCATCTCTAGCTAGCAGGACCAGTGGTCAGAGATGATGAGAATTGTAGTCCAACAATAGCTTGAGACACAGGTTTGGGAAACCCTGTTCTAGAGTGAGTGCACCCCCGTATCAAAAAAGTAACACTCATCTGAGCAAACGAACGATCTCCTAACAGTGTCTGTGCCTTTTTGGACCGAACTTCTGTTTTTTACTCATCCTGCCCATTGTCACAGCTAAGCACCAATTTACCATTACTATAACCTTATCTTGGTTACATGAAAAGGAGAGCACAGCTACATGACACCAGCATATTCATGAAATGCAACCCAAATCCCCAGATTATCTGACTCGGCAGTTTCACATAGATGTTAAGCAGCATGGGGATAAGACAGGACCCTGTGGAGCGTCATAGCACAATTGCCAGAGCAACTGCAGAAATTCCCCAATACCACCCTCTCAAGACAGTCATCCCAGAATGAATGGAACCACTGCAATGCAGTATCACCCACAAGGGAAATAACCCTCTCCCACTGTTGTTTCCAGGCATCTGGAGGCATACCATTATCATACAAATCAGGATGACAAGACTTTTCTGCAGTTAGTAACAAGACAATGCAAACTCTTAGTCCTTCTCATTCTGAAGAAAACTCCTCCTTCTACCAGAACACTGTTCTAGCAAAGCCTCAAACTTCACAAGTGTTCCTGAAATGGGAGCCTTATAGTGCTTGGGGGGATCACAGAGGATATAATTATAACTCCTACACTTCCTGAAGACTTCAGTGGTTCAAAGCAAGTGGGCCAAAGCAAGGGTAGCAAACACAGTGCCCTTCACATATTACTGAACTCATCAGCCCAAGTGGTCAATGGTCAGGGATAGAATCATAGAATTGTAGCTTAGGAAGGGACTCTAAGCATCATCTAGTCAAACGCCCTACAAAAGCTCCAAGAAATGGCCACCCACCACCTTCCAAGCAAGTTCATTCCACTGTTGAAAAGTGTTTACTTGTCAAAAAGTTATTCCTGATGTTTAGTCAGAATCTCATTTCTTGTAACTTGAAGCTATTGATTTGGGTCCTGCCTTCTGGAGCAGAAGAAAACAAGCTTGCTCCATCTTCCATGTGACAACCATTTGGATATTTGAAGATGGCTGTCATACCTATGATGATGCGAATTGTAGTCCTGCAACATCTGGTAGGAACCATATGGCTTACTTCTGTACAGGATCAACATTTAACAGCTATATAGGGGTATATATATAGCACTTCAACCCCTGTCATCTTAATAATCGCCCTGTCTTCCAAGGACTCCATCTTTTCTATGACACCAAAGCAGCCATGACTTACCCAGACCTGAACCCAAGCTGTTCCTAAACCTATAATATAGGATTAACAGTAGTTGTCGATGTTTTATTTATAGGACAGGAGTGGGAGACCTCCGTCTTAAGGCAGGGGTAAGGGATGTGCCGCCCCCACAGCCTCTCTGTCTAGTTCTGTACCACCCCACCCCACCCCCAGGCAATGCTTCTCACCGATACTGCTTTGCATCCCCCCAAATCACTGCTGTGATAGCACTGCTGTTGAGGAAGGGAGTAGAAGCTTAGCATTCTGCACTAATCCCCCACTCTTCTATCCCCCACCCAAGTTTCATGTGAGTATGAATACATACATGTGGGTGTATAGTTGTCATTTTACATGGGGTAAATTTGATGGAACTGAGCCATCACCAAAGTAAGAAAAGGACCAAGTGTTTACTTGCTCATGATGCAACTACTTGGGATCTCATACCCTCCCCATTCTGGTCATTTAACACAAGCACACAGATAAAATGCAACTGTCAATGTTGTGTCCCATGTCCTCAGCAACTTCAACCCTAATGCCTTGCTCCAGAAAACCATTGCAAATCAGGCTCCTTTTCTCCATTGTTCTATGTATGATCATTTGTTTATCTATTGCATTTATATCCTAGTTATCCTCTGAGGTTCTCTCCGTCCCTACTTTACCCTCAGAACAATCCTTTGAGGTAGTCTAGGCTGAGAGACTGTTACTGGCCCAAGTTCACCCAGGTGAGTGGGGGAACTGAGTCCTAGGTCTCACAGGTCCAACACTCCAAGCACTATACCACAATGGTTCTTCCTTTACACACAAATATAATCAATAATAATTGTGAAAAAGTGTTGCGGTGCTAGGGTAAAAGAAAAAGATTGATTATCATTGGGGATATGACTCAAGAAATACTAGATAATACTAGAATTAAAATGTGATGGTGATCATCTCTTAAAAGCAGCAGCATCTAGACATAAATTATACATTATATTTGGAGGACATTTTCATGAACTTTACAGGGTTTAATAATAAATTAGTTTGCACACTACTTATATAAATGAATTACTCTAAATGTTAGAAACAATTAAAAATACATTAGTAGGAAGCATTCCAGACCAAAAAGTTACCCACAAGAGAATTCTATTTTTTTAAAAAAAAAAAATCCAAAAAATTCCACCTCTCTTATCCATAAATGAATTCTGAAGTGGGGCAATTCATGCAGAATGATCAGCTAGTAGAAATGTCCTCAGGTTATAAAAAAAGAAAAAGAAAAGGCAGAATACATTTCATAGATAATAATATAATTCAAGTCAGCAGAAAAACTAAAACAGCTAGGCAGTCTTGGAATTGCTTCTGTAGAACAGATAATACTGTACCTATCTCAAAGGACTGAGTTCACTAAAAGCAGCCTGTTACAAGCATCTGCCGGTTTTCAACTTAGAAGGCAATCCTCTGCCACCATCAGAACTTTTTTATCATCAATCATTCTGGAAACCTGGGGTGCAGTTAGTACCTAATTTTTTTAAGCCCCTGTGGTTATCCTTTTTTCTTTCAGAAACCCATTCCATTGGATTTAAACTGCATACTCACTGACTATAGGAGGGGTGGGGTGGGAAGGGATCCCAGCTCAAAAGGGGCTACAATGAATTAAAATCCAAATCCCACTTCTTAAAGTTTGCATAACTTAAATGAGAAGCCAATATATTTATCAAAGAAATGGACATAATAATCAAAAGTACAGCAAAAAAACCCAAAAACATTAATTGCAGCAGTGGGCCTCATCATCCACGTTCCAAGAGAAGGGGAAAGGTCAAGGTTGAGAGATGGCTACAGAAAACCTAAGTTAAAGGATGTGACCTATTTTTCAATTGTATACATGTATGCTTGATTTGAGAGCTGGACCATAAAGAAGGCTGATCGCCAAAGAATTGATGTTTTTGAATTATGGTGCTGGAGGAGACTCTTGAGAGTCCCATGGACTGCAAAAAGATCAAACTTATCCATCCTTAAAGAAATCAGCCCTGAGTGCTCACTGGAAGGAAAGATCCTGAAGTTGAGGCTCCAGTACTTTGGCCACCTCATGAGAAGAGAAGACTCCCTGGAAGAGACCCTGATGTTGGGAAAGATGGAGGGCACAAGGAGAAGGGGGTGACAGAGGATGAGATGGTTGGACAGTGTTCTCGAAGCGACTGGCATGAGTTTGGCCAAACTGCGGGAGGCAGTGGAGGATAGGGGTGCCTGGCGTGCTCTGGTCCATGGGGTCACGAAGAGTCGGACACGACTGAACGACTGAACAACAACATGCTTGATTTAAGCACTGTGAAATAAAAACTGGGCTTAAGCTCTCTCTTAAAAAAAAAAAAAGCAAAGCAACTTAATTTCTCCCCCATCCCTAAGCCTCCACCATCTGAAACACAGCAAGTGAATACATAAGACAAGGGCCTCTAGATTTAAAATGTTCTTCTGAAAGGAGTATTTAATTTAATAATAGCTGCTTCCACTCCTGCACATTTTTCTATAGCTGCCGGGATTTAGTGATTTCAGCAGGCACTCTCGTTCATGGTATTATGTTGCCTAATTTAGAACTTTATAAGCTGTTTTCAGAATTCTGATAAAGCAACTTATAAATTAATAAATTTATTAAATGTATTGATAAATGTAGGCTAGTACAAAACCATGCATTTGGTTGGTCCCTGGTGCAATACGGTCAATCTGAATGCTGTTCTTATGAATATATAAGAACCAAAATGATGCCATTATTTTAACTTAACACCTTAATCACGTGCTTCTCCCCCCCCCCCAAAGCACCCACTTGTTGAAATTCTTTCAACAGCTGATTTTTAAAACAAACCTGTTGATCATGCCTAAATCCACCATATTTCAAAAGATCTGCCTCCAGTTCACACTTACATGAAGGAACATTGCATATGCTATTTTAAACTTTTATTCTACTTAATCATTTTTTTATTTGTGCAGTACTCTCTCTTGCATACAATAGCACTTCCACTGCTGAAAATGAAACAATACAATCATGAAAATAACTGTTTTTTTGGAACCTTTAAATTGAACTTTGTAATGCAGACCAACACACAATCTGTGGTGCCCAACTTAATACGGGGGGAAAGAAAATAATTTATTGATATGCAAGTTGGAAGTACCGTACCAAAGTTTGAAAAGGAAGACAGACTTTGTAGAGAAATTCATTGCTAAAGATAAAGAGAACTGTAAAATAAAATTATCCACGGTGTTATGCCTATTTTTCACATCAGTTAATTAAAATCATAGCATTAAATTTTGTTGAAGATAGTGATTTGCTAAAAAAAATATGGCAAGTATCTACACGCTATCAAAAATCCCTACTATATAAATAACACTGAATTATGCATGTTGTTTAATGAAGATTATAAAATATGTCTGCCAAAGAAGAAAAACAACATATGGGCCAGCATAATCCATTCATTGGTTTATGAACCAAATGTCCTCCTGAGTATATAAAATGCGTATGAGTCCCAAGTGATGAATTTTACATTTGGATCAGTGATTTAGCTAAGAGATGTATAAAAATATCACATGTAGGTTGATGGCTCCCCATTGACTACACATCCAAGGATACTCATTAAGCTTTTCTTGTTGTGAAAATAAATCACACTCATGGAACATATATGCTGCTTTCAGGTAGACTTGCAAAAGCAGTTGGTGTAAAGCGGATAAAACCCTTTTTATTTAAATAATGATTGATATGTGGCATGAGTTACAGCTATGAATGGGACCTTTTCTACTGTGTAGGGAGCAGCCATCAAAAAAGGAAGACACACAGAATAAAATGGGTGGGGGGAGAGAAATAGAAGAAATATCCTGAATATCCAAAGACAATGAAGTTAAAACAACAAATTGTGTGAGATAAGCAATGATGAAGCGACACATGCAAATCCCCCCTTGTTTCCAACCCTGCCTTGGAAGCATCACTTTTGCAAAATGCCTGATTCTCTTGCATTAGACTCTGTCTATTCATTCTGGCAGCCGTGTAAACCTAGGAAAAGTGTTTCATCAGTGCTTCAGAGCTTTGGCAGCACTGTCTAATACAGCGATAAGGATATGGTTCAATTATTGTATTTCAATCTTTCAGTGAAATCAACTCATCAATAAAACCTTGAAGCAGCTCATATCTAGCACTAAACAGCAGAGAGATGATGGCAGGACATTTGGCTGTTTTATTTATTTTCTTCAATTATAGAAAACTTTTAGGGCAACACCCTTGTATCTCTTTCCAGTTTGTGTCATACAGTATTTACATTTGTTTATATACAGTGGTGGTCTTAATCTCTATTCCCAATATCTCTATTTTGGTGGCACTTTCCACCACTCAGTCCAGCTCTTCTTAATCATTGCTAAAGAGAAACTGTCTGTGCTAACCAAACAGCAGAGATGAATGAAGCATAGAAACCAGAAAACATAAGTGGGATTTGACTGTTTATACGTTGTGTTAATTTTTTCCTTCACCAACATTTTCTGCCTCCTAATTCTCTCAGCAAAATGGCAGGTACATACATAACACTGTATGCTAATGAGCATTTCAACTGGCCACTAGGAAATGAAAGCTGCATTTTCACATGTCAGTGCCTCCTGAGCCCCCTGTAGGTGCTTCTACGCATTTTGAGGCTCCAAAATGTGCAGGAGGCTTCCTAGGGATGGCGATGGGTATATGCAGAGCTAACATATTTGAGCATACTTTCGACTCCATGTGTGTTGCTTCGTTTAAACCATTTTCAGAATGCTTGAGCAGGGTTCCAGTCTTCTATAATTATCAGAAGGTTAAGTATCAGAAATATAAATCTGAATGAGTTAGAAACAGCAAGGGAATAGGTGGTATCTGACTACAGTGCTTATTTAATTAATGCAAGTAAAACACTTCCCATATAACTCCAGTATATGACTGTATTTATGCTTTGAAAATACAGAGGCAGAAATCTAATTATATATTTGTCCCCAGAATTCCCATATGGAAACCACACATTCCTCTTGTTCTCTTTCATCCATCTGATATAGATGATGATAGATGATAGATAGATAGATAGATGGATGGATAGATGATAGATAGATGATAGATAGATATTTTTAGAGAATAATGTTGACGCTTGGGTAGTGAAAATGATGCCTACATATACATATAATGATGGTATGCGGGGGGGGGGGAGCTGGAATGCGCCTGAAAAACTTTGAAAATACCACTGAAAGGAAAAATATATGTAGGATTTCTGTGCCCTTATGAAATCAGAGACAAAATAACAGTTTAATTCATGAAGCCATGCTGTCATTATTCAGCTATTTTAATGCTGAACTTGAACAATGAAATGCCCATTCTATTCTTTGTGCCCTAACAGGAATTCCTAGTTAATGTTAATATGGTTGAAGGAGGAAACTGTATCCTAGTTACTTTTCTACCAAAGTGAAACAAACTTTAGACCTATGGTCTGACCTCACTGGCACCAATTTTTCTATTGACACAAATAAATTAATTAATGCAAAGCAGATTTTATGGTCTAAACATGTGGGCATTTTCTGGTAACCAACAGAATAAGACCACTTCTGAAGTTGTCCCCTAAACCGTATGGCAGAATAGCTCTTTCCTTATTTGTATCCCTTTTCCCTCCAACGTGTAGCCCAAAGCTGCTGTCATCATACAAAAACAATGATTATCTGGCAATAAAAATGATACAATAAACTTATAAGCGTTCCAGTTATAACTAATGAAACACCAGTACAGTTAACAAATACAAAAGTCATAAGCAATAGTTAAAGGTAAAAGGTAAAGGACCGCTGGATGGTTAAGTCCAGTCAAAGGCGACTATGGAGTTGTGGCGCTTCATCTTGCTTTCTTGCTGAGGGAGCTGGCGTTTGTACACAAACAGCTTTCCAGGTCATGTGGCCAGCATTACTAAACCACTTCTGGCGCAACAGAACATCCTGACGGAAACCAGAGTGCACGGAAACGCTGTTTACCTTCCCGCCACAGTGGTACCTATTTATCTGCTTGTACTGGCATGCTTTCAAACTGCTAGGTTGGCAAAAGCTGGAACAAAGCAACGGGAGCATAGTCCGTCATGGGGACTCAAACCGCCAACCTTCCGATCACTAAGCCCAAAAGGCTCAGTGGTTTAGACCACAGGGCCACCCGCATCCCTAAGCAATATACAATATAACCCATATGTTAGCCCAAAATATATACACATATCCCCGATCCAGCAGCCAATAGACAATACAGACATACCATTAAAGTTGTTCATTTATTAATTTCTAAACATTGTTTAGAATGAGAGCAGTACATGTGAAAAGGATCTAGGAGTCTTGGTAGACCACAAACTTGACATGAGTCAACAGTGTGATGCAGCAGCTAAAAAAGCCAATGCAATTCTGGGCTGCATCAATAGGAGTATAGCGTCTAGATCAAGGGAAGTAATAGTACCACTATATTCTGCTCTGGTCAGACCTCACCTGGAATACTGTGTCCAGTTCTGGGCACCACAGTTCAAGAAGGATACTGACAAGCTGGAACGTGTCCAGAAGAGGGCAACCAAAATGGTCAAAGGCCTGGAAACAATGCCTTATGAGGAACGGCTTAGGGAGCTGGGTATGTTTAGCCTGGAGAAGAGAAGGTTAAGGGGTGATATGATAGCCATGTTCAAATATATAAAAGGATGTCATATAGAGGAGGGTGAAAGGTTGTTTTCTGCTGCTCCAGAAAAGCGGACACGGGGCAATGGATTCAAACTACAAGAAAGAAGATTCCACCTAAACATTAGGAAGAACTTCCTGACAGTGAGAGCTGTTCAGCAGTGGAATTTGCTACCAAGGAGTGTGGTGGAGTCTCCTTCTTTGGAGGTCTTTAAGCGGAGGCTTGACAGCCATCTGTCAGGAATGCTTTGATGGTGTTTCCTGCTTGGCAGGGGGTTGGACTGGATGGCCCTTGTGGTCTCTTCCAACTCTATGCTTCTATGATTCTAAGGGTCCTATGTAGAGCATATTACAGTAGTCTAACCTGGACATGACTCACATGTGCAATAAATCATTACAGAAAAATGAATCTTGATAGAATTATATGTACAATATTGATGCATACGATCACATACAACACAATCACATCAATATTTCCCCCCTGTAATGTTTTATCGATACACACACATGTTTCTCTGTGCTTGATAAGATTTTGGAAGCAGTGTTGGATGTAGGATTTTGAGGTCTCTTGGCCATGGCATCCTCAGTGGGAACCCAGACCTGGAAGAGGCAGAACATGCAAATTGATAATTATTTTAAGAGCTTTTTGAATACTCTATGCAAAGTGGAAATAACAGCACTGTTAGGACGCTGGACCCTCTGCTGATCTTGGGGCCTGGGCAAATACCCAATCTTGACAACTTCTGAAGCTGTCCCTATTTAGTTTATTTAGTTTCCTTAATTAATTTCTAGCAAACACAGGCCATTAGACTCAGGATTCAACAGCGATGCCAAACAAAGCTTTTCAAGTGGTCATTATTTACCTTAAGGCTTCCTCTACACCAGCTACACAAATTTAACTAAATATGGCCATACATTTTATTCAAGTGTTGCCATAGAATCTTGACTAACACAAAATTGCATTTATCTACTTCGTTTCCATGGTTTTTTTTTGGGGGGGAGGGGTTGCTTCTGAAACTTGAAGGCCTTTGTTTTCTTAGTCACAGCATTACAATGTATGTATATTATCTTGTACCAAAAGGAATGGAAAGCTTTGGCAGGTAGAAGAGGGATTGTGTGTGTGCATGTGTGTATATAACAAGCAGGGAAACATTAAAAGACTGAGTAAATGCCTTGGCAACTGAATTCATATACAAGTACCAGAAAGGTGAAATTATCTGAACCTACCCATATTCGTTCTGTCTACTTTCTGGCTAATTCTATTCTCCTGTACTTGTAACGGCGTGCTTAAAAAGCATCCTTCATGCATGTATCTAATCCTTCTGGAAAAGCATTTGTGCTAGTGATCATGACAGCAACCTGTGGCAATGAATACTATAGGTACATTATGTGTTTCGGGGGCGGGGATTCTCTTTTGTTTCAAACCTACTGTCTACCAATTTCAATACATGAGCCTAGGAAGGCTTCATATTGTGACAGAATGAATCACTTCCACATAAACCTTTCCAATACATACCATCAGTTATGTTCAAAACCTAAATTGTTAGAGAGCATTTATTCATATGAAAGATGCTCCATTTTCCACCCCCACCGCCCAAATGCCCTTTTGGCACCCTCTCCAGAATTAGTATATGCATTTTTTTCACTTAATGCGACTATTTTACATAAATATACAATACAGGACCATGTTATTCTGAATACCTACATAGGGTTGCCTTCTGAAGATTGTTCACAAACTTCCATATGTACAGAATGCTGCTGGGTGCTTATTGGCATTAGATAATCAAAGCATGTGACAACACTCCTATACTAGTTGCACTGGCGGCCATTGCATATATGGGCGTAATTCAAAGTGCTGGATTTAATCTTTAAAGTACTGAATGGTTGGGGACCATGTCATTTGAAGGACTAACAAAACCACTATGAACCTGCCTGGCATTAAGATCTGCCTTGGAAGCCATGCTTGTAAGCCGTCTTGTAAGGGCAATTTGGTTGGTGAATACAAGAGACAAGGCCTTTTCTGTGGTGGCCCCCAGCTTGTGGAATTGCTAACCCAATGAAGTGGGCACAGCCTCGATGCAGTCAACCTAAGTGGTTTTTAAAAGCCTAAATAATGACTTTAATTTTTTTTTAAAGAGAGTGCTCTCTTAGAATGGACAGCTTTTTATTTCTTCTGTGTGTTGTTTTATGTTTTCGCTGGCTTGTGGTTTAAAATGATTGCTAATGCTTCTGCCCAGATACTTTCAATCTGCACTCTATCCTTATGATTCCATGAATACCAATAGCTGAGAATCAAAAGCAGGTAGAGTGTTGTTGCATTCAGCCCCTGCTTGCACATTTCCCAATCATCTGATTGTGGTTGGCACTGTAAGAACAGGATGCTGGACTAGGTAGACCTTTGGCCTGACTCAGGAAGGATCTTATTATTACAGTATGATATATATTCTCTTTTGTTTTCAGACATTTCCCTAGCCATACGAAAGTACTATGTTTTCACTGCTTCAATAGAATATTTATTCTTCTCCATCATTTTATTTTTTCTTGGACCAATTCTCCTAAAGTTTTTTTGGGTTTTTTCCAATCCAGTTTGGGCTCTATCATCCTGAATAATTTGGCATTCACAGTAAATTTGGCTACTGCACTCCCAAGCCCTATCTCCAGACCACGTGTGAATCATGACCTTTGATATGTCTACTCTGTGGGACAAGCATTTTATAAAACAACAAGGCACATGCCTTGAGCAGATATTCTAAAGTCCCATCATTCAGCCCAGACACTGAGATCCAGCACCGAGGGCCTTCTGGCGGTTCCCTCACTGTGAGAAGCAAAACTACAGGGAACCAGGCAGAGGGCCTTCTCGGTAGTGGCGCCCGCCCTGTGGAACGCCCTCCCATCAGAAGTCAAAGAGATAAGCAACTACTTGACATTCAGAAAATACCTGAAGGCAGCCCTGTTTATGGAAGTTTTTAACCTGTGATATTTTAATGTATTTTAATATTTGTTGGAAGCCGCCCAGAGTGGCTGGGGGGACCCGGCCAGATGGGCGGGGTACAAATAATAACTATTATTATTATTATTTAGGTGAGGTGGTGAAGTTGTGGTCATGTTCAATGGCTCTTCTCACGCTCTTCATGCATTTCAAGAGCTGGTGGGCACAAGTCTCC
The DNA here is from genome assembly GCF_009819535.1 of Lacerta agilis. Taxonomy (NCBI): domain Eukaryota; kingdom Metazoa; phylum Chordata; class Lepidosauria; order Squamata; family Lacertidae; genus Lacerta; species Lacerta agilis. The sequence goes on from NC_046321.1 coordinate 48,918,742, forward strand.
ATGCATACAAACTGAAGCTTGCGAAGACTTCTGCATAGCATTCTGGAAGACCTCACAATCAAGCCCAGTGAACAGTGTTCCACAGGCTCAGACATCTATTTATCTTTGCGCCTTGTGAAACTCCATGCACAGCACTTCGTAAAACGTCCCAATCAGCTGATCATCTGAGCATGCTTTGCAGGGCTTTGCGGGAGCCGCCAATCAGCTGAAAAACCTCTTCCACTTGAACCATGTGCTACCCACACCTGTCACCTGGAGTAGGTAGGCATGGTTTGGTCAAAATGGCCTCAGGAGCCAAATGGGGAAGTCTGGTAGATTTCATTAGGTTTGTTGGCTAGAGGTCCATAATAACCTCAACAACAACAATTGTCACACTAGTAACAGGAACTACAGGAACTTTTTCTTTCCTTTTCACTTTAATTTCCTATTCATTGCAAGGGGGGGGGGCAAAAAGTGGCTTTGGCATCCCATTTTGTATAATTATTCTAAGCACCCTAGAGTAAAAACTCTGCTCACATGATTTCTTTTATTAAAACACACCAGTCTTTCCTACTTGCTGTAATCACAGCTACTGTGCAGTGGCACACAGAAATATCTATGCCTCATGTCTATATTTACATGTGATTATTTTTGCAGTAAAGGTATGACAGCATGCCATCTGCAGAAGCTGCAGGGTATGAAATTAATTTCCATCGCTTTTTAAGGATGGTGAGAAATCTAAGCAAGCCACCATACTTACTTTCTTTCTTTTTTCCACTTAATAAACAGAGCATAAGGCCACACACTAAAAATAAACCTTCTTCCACATACTGCAAGCTTTCAAAAGAAAAGGTATATTCAAGATAGTGAAATGTCTGCCAAGCCTTCTCAACAGTTAATCCCTGCTACAAGGGTAGAAAACAGCAAGTTCTTGAGAGATGGCAGGTGATTAAAATGGACAAGATTTTTTTGTCTATGGAACTTGAGAGAGCAGGATTTCTGTCAAAATCAATCCCCCACTGATTCCCAGGAAAAGAGCTGACAGCACATTCAGCATTCAACAATGAGTGTGCTGTGCTTCCAAGGACTTGCTGAGAGTTTTGAAATCCGGGAACTGGGAGGCGGAGGAGATCCTTGAACTTGAATGATGAACAATGCTTTCAAAACAATGTGCAAGATATTGTTAAAAAAAAGTAGAAAAATATGCAGGCAGACAGACAGGGATCGTGTGAGTCTCAGGAAAGAGGATTCACTCAGAAAACATTTTATTTGCCTAACCCTTTAGTTTCTTACAAATTTTGGAACTCTAATGTACATACAAAGAGCTCCAGGGGATGCACAATTCACCAATGGATGGGCCAGTTCCACATGTATTTATTTATTGACAGTCATATCCCACACTTTCAAGTCCCAAGGGAGCTTACAAAAATTACTGAAGTAAACAAAACAATGAAATATGCAATAATGCAAACCACATAAGAGCACAACCAAGCAACAGTGTTGAGCATGAAAAGGAATGAAGGTGGGATGGGGAGAGGAAGTATTCAGCAACAGATAACATCAGCATCAAAAGGGTTTTGTATCAATAATCAGGTTGTAACTTGGCCAACAGATCTCTTTAGAGGGATACTCCATGACTTGGCCTCCATTGATGAGGGAATATGACCTCTGTGCACAAAGAAGTGCACATAGAATAGCAAGATCCTTCATATAGCGTGGCCTCAAGCAGTCTGGGGCTTTAATTATTAAGACTGAAACCAGTAGTTGCTGCCAGAAACAAAATTGTAGCTAGTTTATTTAGAATGGCAGTGCAGATGGAAAAATGCCCCATATGAATACATTGCTAGTGAAACAGAAAACCTCTTAGAAGTCCAGGAGAATTAGCAGGATCACACTCGCCTTCCTCACTTCTCGATGGAGGTCTCGATGGATATGGGTTTTTATGTATAATTTACTTTTAGTGTATGTTTTAGTGTAAACCCTTCTGAGTTGTCTCAGGTTTTTTAAAATTTGTATGGATGATTGTGTTCTGACTGACGGTCGAATAAATTGTTATTGTATTGTATTGAGAAGATTTAGTCCCACAATCATGCCAGGAAATGCATCTAGATCAGACCTTCGGTGTCTAGATGCTACTGCCCTCCAACACCCATCGGCCCCAGTCAGCATGGTCAATGGTTAGGGAAGATGGCAACTGGATTTCATTTAGCAGGCTACAGGTTTCCTGCCTTTAATCTAGATAATCAGTATCTTCTAGGATAACCTAGAACTGTGTTGCTATGACATTTTCAAGCACCTAACCCAACAATGCTATATTTGAAACTAGCCAGTTGTAAGGGATCTTGTGGCTGTCACTAGCCTCTAATCTCGATGTTATGACCTCCACAATCCCACAAGCCACCCTAGATCTGTCACATCACACAATCAGGAAGAATGTGAGTGGTACAGCCCTCACTCTACCCTAGTCTTCATTACATTCTTGATGGAAACACCAACCCAATATCTGTCAAGTTAAAGTTGAACCAACAATAAGCAATTCTATATGCTAGTGCTTCACAAGATATTAAGTATGGAGAAATCAATTTAACCTCCATCAGCTCAAGCAGAGAGACTGTTAGGCAGTGGGGTGGTTGTCACACAACAAAATCCCTATCCTGCTTCAGAATTGTAAGCCTGCCTTTTTTGGCTCAACATCTCTCTCTCGCACACACCTGCACACAGCAGCCCCACCTGGTCAGTCCCCCAAACGAATATTAACATCCTTGCAATGCAAAATGCAGTAGGCAAACCTGTTCAGTTAGCTCTCTGACCAGCCAACATTTAACAGCATAGAACCTAATCAAAACAGGCCAGCGCAAATAAATGCAGTAGTAAATCTCATAGTAAATGTGGCAGTTTATCTAAGGTAGCATGTCACTCAGGCTGTGTAAACGTTGCCAGCTGGATTGTTCTTTTTCTCAATTAGGACCAAAGCTGGTTTTGGGAGAAACTGCATCAAAATGCAGCATAGGAAACAACAGGTAGATAAAGGATATATATGGATTGTGTGTACACTGCTAGTTTACGCTAGTGCTGAGAGCACACTGGATGCAGAGCAAATGGGAGTGTGCACACAGCCACAAATTATCACATGAGAATTGAGAAGCATAGTTCTGTGAACCAGTCCTAGATCCAAAAGTTTTGAATAAACTGAACTGTGCACTCTAATATGAGCGCTTATAATACACCACTTTTTATCCAAAGGCCTCAAGGGACTTAAAAGATGTAAAGTGAGTAATTCCAAATGGAATTGAAATGAATAGGTCAAATGAAGTATTATCCATCTCTCTCTCTCTCTCTCTCTCTCTCTCTCTCTCT